>NC_045749.1:11547021-11557221 GCF_008692095.1 Etheostoma spectabile | reverse complement strand
AGTGACAGGAACCTGTCGGCTGCTGAGAGGGGCTCTTTCTCGGTGGTAAAACGGGAAAACGGAACGCCAGTACATATCACTGTTCCCGTTTGAGGATGGACGATAACTCCGCTGCAGCTCACGGGTTTTTTTGCTGAAAAAGCCTCAAACACCTTGACAACACAGCAATACTTCTCTACCTCATGTACCTCCATGTTGTTACCAATGCATGTGAACCGTATGACGTTTAGCAACTTAAAGACACTGGAAAAAACTGTTGAAAAGCAACTTCACAGAGCAGTGGTGAGACACGAAAACCAACCCTTAAGGTATTGCAGACAGGCGAGTTTAAACTAGTGTTAAATCGCGACACAGAAGTGTTTATTAACGTGAATTGTTGAATAGTGCCGTGTAGCTTCCGGGTTTGGTCTTATTGGTCCACGAGAAAAGAAACGACACCTACCGATTAATGTGATTGGTCTTAATGTAAACACGAACAGCTCTGACCCAATGGGAAACAAGTAGGCGGGAACATTGTTTTTTTGTTTTTTACCACAGCTTCAATACGTAACTTTGAAAATGCAGTTTTTGAACGTTTTGGGAACCATTGGAAAACATGAATATCTGAAAGGATCTAAAATCACCTTTAATTAACGGTAATGTGTACAAGTATGCATTTTAATTGCAAAAAAGTGCAAATGTTGCCTGTTAAGTTTTTATTCAGTTATTTTTAGTTTAAGAAAGCAGTAAAGTGTCTACATTAGTAATAATATTTGTTTGTGGTTATATCAAACCTTTTATTAATTAAAATCCTGATAAAAATTAGCCAGACAAGAAAGATTTTAAGGATTTTAAAACATATTTATTATGCTCCAACTTCACACGTTTAATAACAATATGACCTACCTTTTGTAACAGAACAGATACATTACTTCAGGGCTTGATGCTTGATGTAACATAAGGCAAGCCAATTTTTTTATTGCAAAATATAAATAAGAGCTTATATACAAAATAATGTGTAATATTGCACTAAAAGGTAATTCCATGCATATCTTTTGCATGCCCTATTTTTGAGCACCACTCAAGTACTCTCATAATATGACTGCATGTTGGGAGCAGCCACTAATCACAAAGTACTCAAGTTGTTTCACAGCAATTAACCATCATGAAAACAGGTAGTTTTGCATCCAAGGCTGAGTTTGTTTTATCACCTGGTTGTGCTGATGCAGTTAGCATATACTGCAATTATTTGACACTGTTCTGTGCAATTAAATAAAGCTCTTTGCAGCAAAATGTCAGTTAATGCACTTGTGGTCACATTCATATAATTGGCCTGTAGTGGTAAACCCTTCAATGATAACAAATATGGCACAAAATGGCAAATCTCTGCAGCACTTTCCAGAAAAAAACTATGCTGTTATGAAAAAAGTGTTATGTTACTTTGAGATTCCCATTAGTTTGAAAGAAGTAGGATACATATAAAGATATAATTATAATCTTCATCCTCAACCAAGGAAGAGTAACTCCAAGCACAAAATGTTCACAAAATTGACCTTCACTGTAAGTCTACACCAGCAGCTAAAAATAAACCTGGGTAAGAAACTGGTTCACAGTGATGACATGTTCTATATGGCAGACAGGATTCCCTACAGGTTTTACGTAAAGGAAACCACACTATGAAGATTATTCTCCACATGCAATCTGAACAATACAGACTGATGATTCATAACTTAATCTTTGACTTGCTGTGGTATGATTGATATGACAAACTAATTTCTTTGAACTCATAAAGAATACGTGGTATATTAACACAAAACACATATTTCCTTCCGGCACAGTTGAAGTCCTAAATATGGTATATAATACAATATCTCCTTATGGCAGGTAGTTTTGTGTTTAACATGTCCTTGTTTGCGCAAGTAGCGTGGTAAAAGAATGTGTATCAGTCAATATACTGGGAGAGCCAGCGGAAACCGTCTCCATATCCTTGTCTCTTCAGCACGCTACACATGAACACTTCCATTGGCCTCAAATTCAGCTCCTTCAGTGACACTTTGCCCTGAAAAGATGCAGCAAAATTACACATACCAAAGTACACATTTTAATTCACAACCAAAACATTTCAACATCCTTTACCATAAACATTGTACAATCAATATCTTAAACCTGTAACTTTCTGCATGTTGTACAACAGCGGGTGGTGTAACATTTATAAAGCTGTGGTTTAACTCAGTCACAAAGTTAACTGAAACAGGCCTTCCAAATGGCTTGCTATTGCATGCTGCTTCCTTTCCCTCTTTTTCCTTGTCTCTTTTCCTGAGAGACAGCAGGTGGTTAACAAGATTAAAACTGACAATGAAAAATTAGCATGAGACAGATACCGTGCCAAATGCTTCTCAACAGCATATTCTTTCCCGCTGCCACTGTTTTTAACAAGAGCAGTGGCGATCTAAGCACAGTTATGCCTGCCCTTGGCTAATCAGATTTTTCCTTTTCTTCTGTGTTGAAAGGAAGGTAAGTCTGGCCTTGCGAGATTTGTGAAGCTCACTGTTGTTATTATTCAGTGACAATGTCCTTGAAAGACGAGGCACATACAAATTAACTAATTATTGAAGGTCATAAAGCAGAGTAAGAAGTAACTAGAGGAAATATGCTGTTTCAGTGTTTCTACTACTTTCCACCATACAGACGGATGCAAAAACCGTGTACACATTTTCAAATAAAAACGTGACAGACATCAATTTTCATTCAAATCATTTAATCCCATGTGATCATTACCTTTCCAGTTGTTTGTCCATGAAGACCAAACATTCCTCTGAGTGCATCCTCACTGATGGCCTCCGGACGGTCAATCTTATTTCCCAGGATGAGAACCGGGACGTTTGAGATGGTATCATCTGTCAACAGGGCCTGCAGACAGAAAGAGTCCAATACTCACCAAAGAGACGATTCATCGGTGAAAGCTACAAACAACTGTGTTGTGTGCTGATACACAAGTCAGAGCAATATTATAACTTACATCCAGTTCAACTTTAGCCTCTGCTAGTCGCTCATGATCAGCACAATCCACCATGTAGACTATACCATTTATGGCTGGGAGGTAGTTCTTCCAGATCCTTCGTGCTGGGAGAGCAACACAATTTCAGCATTTATGTAACACATAGCAGCAAGTGCATCAAACAGCATTTTCCTTATTCCCTACCTTGCGTATGACCTCCGAGGTCAAACGTCGTAAAGGTCATCCCAGCTATGGTCAGCTCCTCAGATGCTGAGGACAGAAGGAAAACACTGACTTTAGATAAGGGCTGAAAAAAGAAAAAATTGATTGACTGCAGAACTAACAAGTTGTCAAATTGCTAAATGTACTTGGATGTAACGTTGGCACGTGCTGTCCAAGCCTGTCGTCTCTGAGCATGTGCAGGAGTGTTGTTTTTCCAGCATTGTCTAGTCCAAGGAACACTAGCTTGCCACTCTTTTTGTACAAGCCTGAGGATAAAAAGAAAACAATCAATATGACTTTGATATAACCTCACTTACTATAAACATGTATTTGTTTTTTTACCAATACCAAAATGTAAAAGGAAATACACTCCTAATGATTCTGAAAAACATGTAGTTACCAAGTGTACATTTGGAGTCTATTAATAGCTTTTTGGAGATCTATATTGACCTGTTCATTAAAATAACTTGTATAATCGTAGTACTTTGTGCATTTTGTGTTGGGTATTTTGTCTATAGCCCCACAGTGTCCTTGACTTCTACTGACAAAGGGATAGACAATTATTCAGACTGACAAAAAAGTGAAAAACCTACTGTTCTGTTTCTGTAACACATTTAATGTTCTTGTTTTGTTGACACTTTCACATGACATTTTGGGAAGTTTCCTTTCTGCAAGACCTTATCATGTACAAAGCCAGAGTGTGGTTTGTGAGCTATAGCCATTTTAGTTTGGGTCTGTCATCTCAGGCATTTCTGTTCCAAAATAGGCGTCAAGTACAGGAGGGTATTATCAAATAGCACAATGTTGTTGTTTGAGAATTAATGTTCTGTACAATAAATGTAAATTTATATTGTTTGACAAAAAAGTTCTGGTGGTTAAAGTTGGACAATATTGCTGATATAATACTCTACCTAATAGCTGCAGGACACTGCTGAAGCTCTTGTAGATCCAGTCAAGTATAAAAGACATTTCTCTGGACTGCCTGTAATACAGATCATAAAACTGAAATAATTTATAATGGCACAATAAAAGAAGAACACAGCACAGGTATTAGTTCATGTTCAAGTTGCCATCAGACCTCAACCAAGCCCCCCATCCTGTCATAAGCATCTACAGGAGTAAATGAAAACGTGCCAACACAGCGCCTATAGACTAAGAAGAAGAAGTTAGCAAATAGGCATATAATTGAATGGACTGTTGCAAAAGGACAAACTCTAGCACTGAAGCTCATTGTTAAACCTTATTCCTGACCCTGGATTACTCTGCTGGTATGTGTAAGCTCTGTGTAATCACACAAGCTGTAAAGCATGAAAGGAAAGGAGAACAAAATATGCATTCTGAGATGCTAGTTTGTTCTGAGAGCTGTCTCACCACAGTCACACTGATCTTGCTCTGACTATTTTTATGACAGGTTGTGGCAAGGACACTTGATCTCAGCAGTTGCCCCCTGCTTCCCTCTCTCACTCTCTCTCACACACACACACACACAGTCACACACACCTGTCACTTTATGTGAGACATGATGTGCTTGTTGCAGTGAATAGTGAGGCCTTCAGTGACTAAGGCTTCGGGAAATTAACCAACTGTTGATCACTTTATCATACTATGTTACAACAATTGTAAACACCAGACTCCATTTATAAAGTATGGCATTTAACTCCTGCGTCTATGGGTTAGCCAAATACAATAACACAACAGGCATCGTGTCCTAAGTTAGCTAACCCTTACAAATGTCGGCAGTCATGTCAGAAATCTCAGCAGGTTTTCATGCAAATCTCAAATTCAGTATTCCATAACGAATATACATTAATAACACCGTAAAACACAACAGGCCAACACATTCATGACAGAGCTCCTCAGAAATGATTGTTCAAGTAATTCTGCGATTAGTGCCCCAGTTACGGCTCATCCCATGTAACGTTAGCTTGTAGTAACGACATCAGTTGGTTGTCATACAGTAAACAATGATACATTCAGTGAACAACATGAGCGCCAGAACGACTTAACTAAACCGTTATGTCAGGAAAGTAGTTCTACAAGCAGAAAACTAGACTTAACACGAAGTGTAGAAATTGAAACAAAGAAAACTTAACATATAATTTGCGGTATTACCTTGGTCTACCAATGTTTAACTGCCCGTCCGTTGATTTTTGGTCCAAGCCTGTCCCGACTGTCGACTGACAGCCTACGAGTTTGACAGTTTACCGGAAAGACGTCACTACCTTAATAAAGCAGGAGGGGCGTTCTCTTAATACATCAATGGGGCCAACGTGCCAGTAATGTTTTTCTGAAAAGAAATTAACCATAAACTCACGTTCCTTTTTTTCCACACTATATATACATAACAATGTTCTAGTCTTAAGTGAAAATTCATTGCTGAAGCACAAGGTGTCTTAGCATAACGTATTTGGAACGTAAGGACCCAAAGATTAATATGATTGTAAATATTATCCTGTTGAGTAGCTTTTATGCACACATTTTCTTGAATCATTGAGAATTTCCCATGCGTACTATTATTAAAAATCTGGGATATATTTTTTCATCATACGTTTTGTTGTCTTTATCTATCATCTCAAACTTTGATTGTCCCTTTTATTTTAACGGTTTACCGCTATAGGAAAATAAACTAGGTGGACCAGTCTGACACCTTCGTCATGAAAATGTTGCCTTTCACACATCACAAATAAGCATGGAAAAACGGTAAGTATAATTGCAAAAATATTAAATGAAAAGTAATGTAGGGTGCTTAACACTAGGTGGTAGCATTATAACAATGACAGAGGTTCAGTCTAGGTATGTTTTCACCCCTTGCCCTTACCACTTGGTTTCAAGGGGTAGGGGTAACACAGAGAAATGAGATTCAGCATAAATCAGGGGTTTCAAACTCAACTTCCCCAAAGGACACACTAGGGCCAGACATATAGTAGTTTATTGCTTTTATGTCATCAGAAAAGTCAAATATTTTTGACTGTATTGTTATCCTCACTTGCAGTTTGGTTGACTAAAACGTTTGGAAAAAGCATTATAAATGTCAAAAAAGGTTGTGAAAAGTGACAAAAAAGTAGGTGGGCCAAAATGTATATAGGGGCCAGATCAAAATTAGCAAGGGGACGCAGGCCTTGAGATTAACACTTGTGGTCTAAAGTTTAGCGCATATAAAGAAAAAGCCAATTTCAATTTTTTTTCCTCACAACTCTTACACTAACAGTTCTCATTCAGTGATCATGGCAGCAACATAAACACAACAGTGCTCTTCGTCATTTAGAACAAATTCCGTAGCACACAAGTGAAAAAATAAATCATACTTTGATAATAATTTAACCAGAGGAACTTTATTAAAACAGTTCAGGATGGCACAAGTATCCACAGGAATAGTTTGTTTTATTTGTTTATGACTTCTCTATGACACATCTCTTAAGAGATCTTTGTTAAATACGTGGAAATTCCTTGGTCAAGACATGATTACTTTTTTAGTTTTCTACAGTATCTAACCATTATCACTCCATCAATAGACAAGCACCCAGCAAAGCACACCCATCCCATCATCCCATTGGTAAGACAGTCTTCAAGTATTTCTATGAAAGATGAGTTCTTTACTCAGCTCGTAGCCAAACAGCTCCTGGTTTACTTCTTCTCATAGTAGAACCATGTATCAACTGCAAAAGAAAACATTCAAGTCAAACTCACATCAGAGCAATAAAGTTCAATCCAATAATCTGGACGTTATTAGTGTATTTGTGAAAAGCTACCTGATGAGGGGATAGCTTCTTCTTTTCCACAAGGACATGTCTGAAAATAGAGTGAAACATATTTTGCGAAACAATAATCAAGGAGGAATTAGGTCTGGTGTTGACATACTGTATGTGTTATGTTGCAACAAGGGCTGAACAAATCTTACTTACTTCACCAACAACAGCTTTAGCTTCATCCACTGAACAGCAGTAAGGGCTGTCACTGGCCGAGACACACGTGTTTTTGCTGTTTTGCATGATAAGACACAATCATTTATAGTTTAGAATAAAACTAAAAGCAGCTGTACTTGTTTTCTGTGGTCATTGCAGTAAGAACAGTGTTTACCAGCTCAGTTCACCAGCATTGTTCTTTTGGGAAAGGAGGGCTTTCCAGAAGTTGTGAGTGCTCTTAATTACTTCAATGGCAAAGTCCTGAAACACAAAAAGAGTATGTGCTTAGTTGCAAGTACGTTTTTTTTTTTTTTTTTACTGTTAACTATAACTGTAATGAAAGAACAATCTGTATATAATTATACTTTAATTCCAGTTCAAGGTAACACAAGTTTGACACGAGAATAAACTGCAGCTCCTTGACACAGCAGAGCAAGTTTAGATAAAATAAGATGTATTTTATTGTCCCCAAGGGGAAATCTTTCCTTTTTGTCATACTGAAAATAGCTAAATAAGGTGTGCTAGGGTGGAGACCTTGTCTTTAAACTCGTCGTTGAAAGCAAACCGGTTCTCCGGTTTCCCATCTGGCACTTTGTACCTCCTGAACCAGTCGACTGTGGACTCCAGATAACCAGGTTTCAGGCGCTGGACATCGCCGATGTCTATACAACAAAACATGTTAAGTATGACTGTTGCAGGACTACTCAGAAACTCAAACAGAGGGAAAAAACAAGCTGCTTACTGTTCAAGTTATTGGCTTCAGGGTCCTCTACGTTGATTGCAATCACTTTCCAATCAGTCTCGCCCTCATCGATCATGGCCAGGATCCCGAGCACCTTCACTGTGATTACCTCCCCACGGGAACACACCTAAGAGAGGACGTGTGAGTTTGCAGTTCATTTTCTGTTGTCAGCAGTATTATCCTTTTTCAATTAAATAAATGTACACAACAAATCACAATGACTTAATGACCTAATGAAGCACGACAAACATTTACATAAGGCTGTAAAATCAGTGTGTACCTTACTGCCAATCTCACAGACATCAATGGGGTCGTTGTCACCGCAGCAGCCAGTGTCTCCATCTTTGTGTGCGGGATCTTCCCATGTCTGAAACATCACAGAAAAAAGCCTGTCACCTGGATTAAGTAAAACTAATGAACATCTGCTGTTGTACTCTTAAAACACTAAAGGACTGATCTTACACCATCACCGTTTTAGAGAGGACGTATTAGTATCGGGGGAAACAAAACTAACCTGAGGAATGGCTCCATAGTTCCATATGTAACCCTTATGTGGGAAAACATTGGCAACATATCGCAACTTGCCCTTCTTAACATCTTGCTTTATTGGGTTCAAGGGGTCTTTTGTAGCAATCTGAAAAATAAATTTGTAATGCCGTTACTTTTAAAGAAATGATTAGTACTAAAACAACAAAAACTTCATTTGTGTTAAATGTGATGCCTTGTTGTAATAGAAGAACTTCACATTTAAACCTAGTTCCAATAAAATCATTTGCAGGACTAAAATCCCATTAAACATTCACATTACTGAAATATTGGCATGGGTAGAAATGGTAAAACTAAATGTTGAATTTTGTTTAACTTTCAGCTGAAGGATTACATGTTATTTTTTGCATTGAAGACATATGATCCATGGGTTAATGAAAACATGTTAAAAACAGTTGATGGTCAAGCAAAAACCAAAGCTTCTAAAATCTGAACCAAAGGTTAATGGAAGATTATTTGACACTCATACCTCCATCTTTGCATTTGTCCACCTTGGTACTTCAACAACCATGTGGAAAAGGTTCTGTAAGAGAAAAGAAGCTGTCAAAGTTATCTTTAAATTGTTCTGACATAGTAGAGGTCACACCACTGAAGATGACACAATTTGAAAACACAAAAAATATTTTATAATGTGCTACATTCTAGCTTTTACTTACATTGCTCTCAGTTAAAATGTTTTCCATTAATAAGATTAATTGTTTCAGAAAGATAAGAATGATCTCTGCAATCACAGGTAAAGGCCAGTGCCTTCGCAAGTAGACTATGACCTTGCTGTTCTGGAGAATATTATCTAAACCAATTCAGTGTCTGTAATTGATATGCTGTAGTTACTAAATAAAAAATAAACTACTACACACACACACACACACACACACACACACACACACACACACACACACACACACACACACACACACACACACACACACACACACACACACACACACACACACACACACACACACACACACACACACACACACACACACACACACACACACACACACACACACACACACACACACACACACACACACACACACACACACCTCATTCAATGCGTTTCCTTTATTTTCATGACTATTTACATTGTAGATTCTCACTGAAAGCATCACAACTATGAATGAACACATATGGAATTATGTACTTAACAAAAAACTGTGAAATAACTGAAAACATGTCTTACATTCTAGTTTCTTCACAGTAGCCACCCTTTGCTCTGATTACTGCTTTGCACACTCTTGGCATTCTCTTGATGTGCTTCAAGAGGTGGTCACCAGAAATGGTTTCCCAACAGTCTTGAAGGAGTTCCCAGAGATGCTCAGTACTTGTCGGCCCTTTTGCCTTTACTCTGCGGTCCAGCTCACCCCAAACCATCTTGATTGCGTTCAGGTCCGGTGACTGTGGCGGCGCAGCACTCCATCACTCTTCTTCTTGGTCAAATAGCCCTTACACAGCCTGGAGGTGTGTTTGGGGTCATTGCCTGTTGAAAAATAAATGACGGTCTAACTAAACGCAAACTGGGTGGAATGGCATGTCGCTGCAGGATGCTGTGGTAGCCATCTGGTTCAGTACGCCTTCAGTTTGGAATAAATCTCTAACAGTGTCACCAGCAAAGCACCCCCACACCTCCTCCTCCATGCTTCACAGTGGGAACCAGGCATGTAGAATCCATCCGGTCACCTTTTCTGCGCGCACAAAGACACGGAAATTGAAACTAAAGAGCTCAAATTTGGACTCATGTGACCAAAGCACAGATTTCCACTGGTTCCTCAGCAGCAGAGGCGACTTTTGGTCTTCCTTTCCTGGGG
>NC_045749.1:11546889-11547011 GCF_008692095.1 Etheostoma spectabile | reverse complement strand
TCATGTGAGCCAGTTTCGTTGTAGCGCTTGATGGTTTTTTTGACTGCACTTGGGGACACATTCAAAGTTTTCACAATTTTTCCGGACCGACTGCCCTTCATTTCTTAAAGTAATGATGGACA
>NC_045749.1:11529702-11546879 GCF_008692095.1 Etheostoma spectabile | reverse complement strand
TTTACTTAGCTGATTGGTTCTTGCCAAAATATGAATTCTAACAATTGTCCAATAGGGCCATTGGCTGTGTATCAACCTGAGCTCAACACAACTGATGGTCCCAACCCCATTAATAAGGCAATAAATTCCACTAATTAACCTTGACAAGGCACACCTGTGAAGTTAAAACCATTTCACGTGACTACCTCTTGAAGCTAATCAAGAGAATGCCAAGAGTGTGCAAAACAGTAATCAGAGCAAAGGGTGGCTACTTTGTATTCTATTTTCTTAGTATTTGTTATTTATTGTGTCTTATATTGTATCTGTTTTATTTTACTGTAAAGTACTTTGGTAGGCCTCGGCCTTGGAAATGTGCTATATAAACAAATATGACATTGACATTGACTTTGAAGAAACTATGATATAAGACATGTTTTCACTTATTTCACACTTTTTTGTTAAGTACATAATTCCGTATGTGTTCATTCATAGTTTCGATGCCTTTAGTAAGAATCTACAATGTAAATAGTCATGAAAATAAAGGAAACGCATTGAATGAGAAGGTGTGTCAAATCTTTTGGCATGTACGACGCCTGTACAACACACACACACACACACACACACACACACACAGGGGTAAAGGTGACAGATGCTACATTACCTTACTCTCATCAGCATATATTGGTATGTCATGAAATGGGGAGATGTACTTTTCTTCAGCATTTTCTGTAAAAGATCAAACACTGTATAAGCATGGCAGACAGAAACAAGCTGCTCCCATTTGTCTCATATCACTGAGTGTCCTACAACAGGAAAATCATGTTGTCATTGTGTCTTGTGGATTTGCCAGAATACATAGGTTTCCATAACTACTTAGTTTCACTTCTGGATCAAGGTGTGCCAATGAGTTACTTGATTAAAAAACAGATTACGGAAAGAGGATTTGTGTTTAGCTGCCTGCCCAGCAAACACACACCCTTTAGGGAACGTTCCCTAAAAGGTTCTCTGAAGGAAGGTAGTACCTTCAGCTAACCTTCCTGGAACCTGTAGAGAACCAGAAATTGTTATGTGGGCTGTTAGGCATAGAGGCTACTGCTTAGAGCTAATATATATATATAAATATATATATAAAACCGACGTTGGGTTGACTACTATGTAATGACCATGACAACCTGAGACTTAACTTTGGGCTGTCTTAAAAAACTTGACAACAAACTATGAGGGAATTTCCATATAAATGGTTAACGAGGATAATCAATACTGTTATGTAAATCTGTGCAAATACAGTGAGCATTTAGTCCAACAGATTAACCACTCCGTCTTGTTATCATATCTACGGTTCGGTTTTATCAACGCGTTGTTGTCAGAGAGGGCGTTGCCCCCCCCATAATTTCAGGGAAGAATAATAATGGTGTAAGGTCAACAATAAGACCTATTGTGACGCCAGCTATATCAGAAAGCGAAGAGACGAAAAGCACAACATGTTAAAGCAACTTTACATGGCTCAGACTCAACAATCACTGATAGAATAAGATAGAGTATAGATAGTTTATTGATATTAGTATGATAAAATGAACTAGCAACAACAAATGAATAAGTGACACGTGGGAGGTTGCAGCTAGCTTGTGGAATTTGTTAAAAATAAATTACATCAAAGTAGCACATTGGCACAACTCTATGATTTGTACTTAGTTTCTACTTACTGAAGAACAAGCGGTAGCTCAGGGAGTTCGGGTTTCCCCTCTCTTCAACTGTGAAGCTCATGTTTAATTGCTGGCTTTGTTGCTGTCTGGCTCTGAGACGGAGGCTGGCGGCGGAAGGAAAGTTCGACTACAGACCGGGTAGGTAGTGTAGAAAGAGAGGGCACGGCGCATGCGCACTTTGCCAATGATACCTTCAGAGGATATCGGAAATATTGGACTTACCAAGGGAAAATACCAAACATGCTAAACTGTGAGTGGAAGTTTGCATGAACAGCAATATCGCTGTTGTAAATGACACACGATGCCAACTGGTATTGGGTTATCAAAGTAACTAAATAGTGTTTATTGGAGGCATTAAATGCTCTGTTGCAGCTGATAAAATGTAGGCCTAGTGAATATATATTTTTTTATTTCTAAATGTGATCAGTGTAGTGCCTCTCCCTGGCCATCATATTTTCCCTTCATAAACCCCATCACTTGATCCTATCTTTGAATAAAATGTTGTATGGAACCACAAATAATTGAAAAACACTCCCATACTCATCATAGCGAAAATTTGGATCCTAATCTTGTATTTGAATTATTCTTATAAATTGTATCCAATATGGACATGATGTCAACCATTACAGTAAGCAGCAACTTCGTAGTTTTAGTTTGGATAAAACGTCAAATAAATGTTCTATATTGAATGCAAACATTCACTCACTTCCTCAGTCACTTTCAAGGTATAACATATATTACGTGTGTGTGTGTGTGTGTGTGTGTGTGTGTGTGTGTGTGTGTGTGTGTGTGTGTGTGTGTGTGTGTGTGTGTGTGTGTGTGTGTGTGTGTGTGTGTGGTTGTGTGTGTCCTAAGTGAGGAGTGCAGTGTGTGACAGTCTGGGGTAATTAAAATAGTCATTCGGAATTCGGTACTTTTTACCTGTGAAGAATGTAGAATGTACTTGAATGTAGCATCGAACCTATAATATATATTAATAATATAAATAATATCAATATAAATGTAGCCTACCATATTATCATATATTTTTGTTATTTTTTGTTATTCTTCTTATTGAATGAGTGAATGCATGTTATCTGTTTGTTTGTTGTTTTAAACCCTAGTTAGGCTCACGCATACAGTGTAATGATGTTTTGATTTGACAGTAGCCTACTCCACAGCACTAACAGCGGCATAACTTGTGCTATCTAACAATTTAAATGTTAGCAAAGGAGAAGAATATTCGGACCTATAAACTACATTTAGATGAAGCCAATTATTCACATTGAGGAGGTACCATGGACAGATTTCTACCAGGCTGCACAATTTCTAATTGAAAAGACACAAAGGGAGAGAGATATGTGTTTCTTTAAGTATGAAAAGTAGGCTGGCACCATAGCTGATGCTCCAGGTCCGCACCGCTGACTTCATATCCGCCCGCAGCTTGTGCTTCCTGCCTTTGCTGAGGGAGGGGACGGTGCTGACGGCTGGGAGGACGAAAGGGGTGATAAGAAAGCTTTTAGGAAGATATACAAGAGTGGGGAACTGCCCGGGTTTCCACCGTCCGTCGGGAAAAAAACACCCTAATTTGCTGTAGCTGCTGAATTTGTCACCGAATCGGCGCAGAAAATGTCGACCAGTCGTCAGTTTAGCGAGAGCAGGGCCATCCCGACCAGGACGGTGTTGATCAACGACACAACGCAGCTACCTCATGACTATTGTACCACCCCTGGAGGCACTTTATTCTCTACCACTCCTGGAGGTAAGGGGTTACCCCGTCTACTAATCTCTATTAGTAAGAAAATGGAGGGTAATTATTATTTTGTCGTGTTTGTACTCTTACCAAACCTGTTACAGCCCAGCTCACCGTGGCCTATACAGGCTTCTGGCAGCCTTGTCATTCTGATCAAAACAAAAACAAGGCTTAGCCCCGCCCCTGTCCTTTCTTGCGGCTGTGTGATTGGCTAGTTTGCTGCGCAGAGTTCTGATGAATGCATTGCTACTGTATTGCAGATTTATTTAAAGAAGGTGGAAATGTTTTATCTGCCACACATGGTAAACATAACTGTGATTACCAACAGCTTTAAGCAAATAGCCTACTGTACATGAGCTATGTATAGCCAGATTTCAATGTATGCTTAATATACTGCACTAAGTGCAACTTGCACAATATTTACGTACAATATTTGTTATCTACAGCTTTATCAATAAAAGTTAAACAGTTGTACATTTTTATCCCCAACTTGTATACATTTTAAATTATTTGTTCCTGTATTGGATCCTGTTATTTCATGTATATTCTGTATGTGTGCTGTGTGTCTGATTTTGCTGCTGCATCCATCTATCTATCTATCTATCTATCTATCTATCTATCTATGTTTCAGTTCAATGTAGCCCTTTCCCACAAGGAAGTACAATAAATCTAGAATACTGCACCCATATCACTTCATGACTGTGATGTGCTATCTCGACATGTTTCTGACTTGCATTATAGGTGTACAAACACTGCATAATTTGTTATTCTTTCTGTCAAGGTTTTTTATGTTATTTCCATTATCAATTAATTTTTTAGCCTATTTAACTTCAAAACAAATATTGAAATGGCTATCACAGTCCAGGGCAAGTCCAGTCAAATGTTTTTTAAATGATCAAATACTTTAAACTGAGAAAAGTATGGAACCAAAAAACTACTAATTTCTATTAACATGTTTGCCTAGATATTTTCTGTAAATAAACTAATTAATTAATTGACTGATCATTTAAAATTTAGTTCAAATACATTTTGTTTGAGACTTTTGTGTAGTTAAGTATCGTTTAAACTGGGAGCATAGAGCCATTGCACGGTGGCACACATAACCAGAGAAAAGAAATATGAAGTGAAACTAGAGTTAAACAGCCTTTGGTCACACTAGACATTTTGACCTGTCAAACACAGGTTGTTGCTGATAAACATAAATTGCTGCATTGCAATGCAATAATTGCTGGAACTGAGCCATCATTATCATTCCACCTGTGCTTTTCTACCATGCCAGCATCATCAGTGAATCAGATTAATTTGGAAACGATAGATAAACCAGTGTGCTGTGAAGTGATGCCATAAATGCATTCAAGAGCAAGGTAACCAGATTTATTCAGAAAGCAAACAACAGACAGTACAAGATAGATCGATTTATGACTCTTGTGAAGCAAACTTGTCAGTCAAATCAAACCATGAGGAAGATTATCTTGCTCTCACAATAGTGGGAGAACCTTGTCTTGTGTCTATAAACTTGGAAAGTTTGAGCATTGTTTAACTTTTGAAACTGAATCCATTGATAAACATGCAAAATGAAACACGCAACTGAACAGATTTAATCACATGCTGAAAGTGGCAGGGGTATACATGTTTTACTAAAGTCTAAAGGTGGATGCTTTTAGACAAGGTGGCTTTAATCTGAGCTCTCTGAATAAAGGCCAGCCATCTGACTCACAGCACCTTTTAATAGCACCCGCATTATATACTTCCTCAGATAAAGCACGGGTAACTGAAACTTGATATGTGTCCTGTTGCAGGAACCCGGATCATCTATGACCGCAAGTTCCTGCTTGACAGGCGTAATTCTCCTATTGCCCAGACTCCCCCAGCTCACCTGCCTGTCATCCCTGGAGTGACAAGCCAAAATGTCCTGAGAGAGAACAAGAAGAATGAAGCCAACAACCACATCAACAAACATGGTGGCAAGCCCATAACCGGTAAGAGTTACTACTGTATGTGGATTGAGAAACCAACTTACCAATGAAGTGTTTTGTTGGTACAGTCACCAGTCCGTCTCATCTCATACGTGACAAAAACACTCTCTGCTGTTGTCCTGTAATTATTCCACCTAATAAACACCATGATAATAAAACAACCCAGCATATTCCAAAAGATTCTCAACACCTTGTTGCCTGTGTTTTTGTTTTCCAGATGATGCTCAGTTTGAAATGGACATCTAACAGAATGGAACAACACCAGCAAAAGCAAATGACCTGGCATCACACGTGCCAGTGGCTTGGCTTGTAGAAACCAATGTTGTGAGCCCTCATGACAGCCATCTTCTTTAGCTCTCTGTCTTGCTGCTGGATGTAATGTGTGTAAACCATGGGGATTCAGTGTATCATACATACAGGTACAGTGTGGCCAACTCTGGAAACTGTTTATTTGTATAGATATTCCATGGTTACCAGTTGCTGTACAAACATTGAGGGAGCGGGTCTGAATATTATGTGCTCACATTGTCCAATTAGTAGACTGCAGTGCTCATCCTCCAGTGTTCTGTGAGTCCGGATCTTTAACAGAGCACTCTGAAACTGACAATATTCCAAGTTCATTAGGGGAGGAAGTGGTAATTATTTAGTACTGGCCTTAGAATCAGTCAAAAGCTTTGATATTCATCACAGTCTTTGGTTTTGAAGACTCTTGTAAGCATGCTATTTTAAGTGATTTTTATTTCTTTTTGGTTTTTGGAACTACTTGAAAAGCTCCACAATCTATCGTTTTTTTTTGGTCTGTTCAGTTTTCTGTGACGGTATGCAAAGGGACGCTGTATTGTCCTTTTTTATTTTGCAATTAGGTGAAGATTTCATGGCATTCCAAGACTTAAGTTTCCATTTCCATCTTTAAAAAAAAAAAAAAAAACGATTTTTAGGCCATGATTTAATTGTTTTGTAAACATTAAATGATTGTATTTCCCACTATCACGTAAAGCTAATTATGAATCTGACAATTGAAAACAAGCTTTTCATTCAGAATTAAATTTCAGTACATTATAACAATATCAAGCCACACTAGTCATCACTATCGTGACCTTGCTATACATGTTATTTACACATTTCCTGCTGAGGAAAAATACATTTTTTTTCTCCAGAGTTAATCTCACTTTGATCTAACTGGTTTGTTTTGTTGGCAAGAGATTTGGGTTTATAATTTGATAAATCTAAGAAGGGAGATAGTACTTGGCAACATTTGTTTTTTAAATACCTGGACCAGATAGACAGGTTAATGTGGAAATGGTTAATATCCCAATGGTCATTTTTGGGTGAAATACAAGATGATTTTTGAAAAACTTCAAATTACCCAAATGTTTTATATGCATTAAATTTTTTAGTACAATTCCTTAGTAATGAGGGTATTTATTTGGGTATCAGGACTGTCAAGTGTTTGGAAGTGTCAAGAACCACAGAAGAAGAATTGTTTGCTTCAGGATTGATAGATGCTGTCCCTTAATCTACAAATCCCTGTGTCCTTAATCCATTACTTTTATTCTTTTCATGGTTCATGTCTCTCCATGCCTTATTTTAAATCAAATGCAGTAACTACAACTAGGTTCCTAGTCATCAATTTGTACTTTCCAACAGATGTTTATTTTTTCACTGTAACTAACATTAGGAAATGTTGTACTTGGCAATTGAGCAAAACAAATACTTTTTATGTTTTTTAATATTACTTTCCTTCAAGCAGCTGTAAAGCTTGAAAGTGTGATGCCGCACATTTCATTTTGGGATTCTGAAGTTCAGATGGCGATGTGATTAAAAGAATGCCTCGTGCTCATTTAGTCCCTATATGATTTATCTGTTTTTTTTACACCCCGCTCATAGTCCTGTCTGCTAATCTGTCCAAGTAGCAGCTCTTAATTTAATCACCATGACGTTTCCATTTTTCATTCAAAATTAATTCACACCACAAGTTTGTTTCTCTGTATGACTGGAACCACTGAATGGCTGAAATGATGTCTATCAAAGGTTTTCTTTTTGTTCATTTTGGTTTTATCATTAATTCTGGCCGTGTTTGGTGACAAGTACATGGAGGGGTTGTTGAAACACAATTTGCATTGCACATTTTTGGCAATAAAGGTTTCTAATACTGCATCATAATTCACACTGCAGATGTATTTCAAACAGTTTGGTTTGACAATGAGGGCTTAACATTGTGTGTTGAAAAAGATTTGAAACAGACTTACTGTAACTTTCTGTTCTTATTTTAAGTACCTTATTTTAAATGAAACTCCAATGCCAGTGGACACTGTTGCTGCAAGATCAATAAAGTTCTGTAACAACAAAAATGCTGTTTTAATGATCTCTTTTGTGTGGTTGTAGCTATTTTTAATGTGACAATAAACATTGATGGAATCATTTAACATGATTAATAAGGGACATTATTCTTATTGCGATTCAATAAGGAGCAGGCATCTTTTGTGTATGTTTTTACCACAATTTTTCTCAGTTTGTTGTGTTAGTAACACTGATTCATGCTGGGTATACATGAACCTACAGTCACCCATTAATATTCCACACTTCATGTTGTGCTAAACAAGCTCTTATTCATGCATCCAAGCCTTTTTTTGTCATTTTATTAATGGCACAATTTAAGGGAATTTACATCATACGTACAACATCAAGTTTCTTTTGGAGGAGGCCTGTGTCAGTATTTAGTTTTGAGTCATTATGAAGGCTAGGCTACTAACTACATTTTAACATGTATTGTGTTTACATGGAGTATATTCAAATTAACACAAACATCTAGGGCCAGTGTCAATCGAGGATAGCACTACTGGTTTGTTTCTGGGTGCTCGGACAAATTAAGAAGCTGCCATGTATAGTCTGGTGTGCGCAATGTGCTTCATTATGGTTACAGGGTACATTGAAGGTGTACACAGGGTGGAGATGCGAGGTAGTAGGGGTCCTACAACAGGTATGTATGCATGTAACAGACGTGACATGTCCACTAAATTATGTTGTCCATTTTAATAACTACAATGTGCTTCTTGCGGTTATTGGTTACCTTAACAATTAATATCCTGCTGTGGTTATTGACGTCTTGCTGGCTCATCTTCTTAACTAAAAAAGCCGGGAAAAAAGCCTCAGTCTTTGCCTAAATATGCTAAAATTATATTTCTTTGTCACATTTTAAATACTTTATCATGTACTAACTCTATATTAAGTTTACGGAAAAAAAACTCAACAATTTCGCCGAGTTCCTAAATTTTGTTTACGTTTTTACATCAGGCAACACAAGTACGTGCTCACTCAATTTTTTGCAGGCATTAATCCGGTCGCCTGCTGGTCCTTCCTCCTTTTCTACGTCCCTGAGCGAGGCTGGCGTCAAGATGGTGAGTCTTGCAGTAAAATATCAAGTAAAATCTGTCGTTCATCGAAGCCATCGGTCCACCAGTACACATTTTGTGCCCATAAAATGGTCGTTTAAGTGTGCGCTATAATATAATTACAATATTGATGTGGTCTGATATTATATTGAAAGTGATTTCAGCCACCATCTAAATGCTAACCTAACTGATGTCTTTCCGAACGTTGTATACACTGTATTTACTTTCTTTGGGATGACTTGTGTAGTTTCCACTCACCTTTTTGTTCACTACAGAATCTGTTGAACCTACACAGTTGCTGCAATACACACTGGAGTATTTAGACGTAAATTAGTAATCAATAATGAAACGAGAAGTCCTAGCTTCCTTCGGCTAACGTTAGCATACACAATACTGATAGCGATGGCTAGGCCCTCATGCTACGTGAACAGGAATAATAAACTACTGTAGCTAGTACTATACGGCGTTATCAACTGGTACTTAAAACCAGGCTGCATTGAGTCCGTGGAAGCATTTAAGTTATCTGGAAAGTAACCTGTTCTGCCAGTAGAATGAAGCTAAAGATAATGTGACAGCGTGTAGCTGGCTAACTATTGAGGGAAGCTGCAACGAAAGGCTGGAGTCTGTTTTTAGTGTTGAAGGTTTATAATCAAGTAGTCGTTGAAAAAATGTGCGGTAATAAGCGTCATCTTCTACTTTCTCCTACCTTCAGAATGACACAGTAACAGTCAGGACCCGCAAGTTCATGACGAACCGGCTGCTTCAGAGGAAGCAAATGGTAAGCGTTAAAACCTCTCTACAATGTCCATTGTGTGGATGCCTTCACAAGCTGAGTTTTATTCATACATTCCTGTATTCACTGCCTTTTTCCATAGGTTGTCGATGTCCTGCATCCTGGCAAGGCCACAGTCCCCAAGACTGAAATCAGGGAGAAACTTGCCAAGATGTACAAGACCACACCTGATGTTGTGTTCGTATTTGGCTTCAGGACTCAGTTCGGTGGCGGCAAAACAACAGGCTTTGCCATGGTGTACGACTCCCTAGACTACGCCAAGAAGAATGAGCCCAAACACAGACTGGCCCGAGTGAGTTTTAAACCATTGTCTACATGAATAATTTAGCTTTTTTTCCAGAGACAATGGTATTTATTATCAGGAGGCATTCCTTTTTGCCCATCTAACAAATTGTGCAACAGCACTTTTTCTTTTCCGGACCTCAAATGCAGTTCTTTGGAAACTATTCTTTACTTGACGGCCTTTGCTTATATTACAGCAGCTCTGATCTTCTCTGAGTTGTCACTAAATATACCCTTTTTGCATGTGCGTCATGTGAAGTAATTAGCAAAGCAGCACATAACAGTTTAATTATGTTGGATGACGGGTGCAATTGAAAGGTATGAAAAGTTATGCCATGCAATGACAGTAGAATAGATTATCCATAACATCTATCAGACACTGTCGGTGGGTAATGTTGAAACAGTGCATTCATTTGGAGGCAGTTTAATGTAAGCATATGCACATTTTGAAAAACTTATCAGCCAAGGCCCAATGTAGTCCATGTGTTTATTCAGTTTTTTAAAGCACATCATTAAGTGCTTGTCATTAGGGTGGCACAATATTGTTTCAGCATGAACACTGCTGTTGTGCACCTGCGCATTGGTAACATCAAAAGATGTGAAATGTCAAGTAAATGAACTAGGAACACATCACGCTGCAATTTTTTTGCTGCTTCATACAAAAAGTAAACTAGCACAGTTTTAATTTTCCATGACTTATCCAGTGTTTCCCATTATTACTTACTGTCTGGGTAGGCCTGCCTCAGTTTCTTAATGTCCCTTGTTTGTCTTGTTTAGGGATTTGACGGTAACTGTAATACCGGCGGTGACGTGACACTCCCCCCCCCCCCCCCCCCCCTTTTTAAATTTTATTTTTTGCTGGTGAAAGTGACAATAGAACAGATGTGTGATATGAATAATTGTTTAGTTATTCTCATTGACTGTCTTTTGTCCTGTAGGCTTTTTAAGAGGTTATGGAGAAATAAAACTTAAGTTACTCGTCACTTCAGCTTTGCACAAGATGAGCCCATTACATATATTGGGGATTTGCCTCTTTGCACAGGAAACATTTATTATATTACACAGTAGAGAAGTCAAGACATTTCTCCATTCTCAGCTGAGGTGGGCACATTACAGTCAGTGCTGCAGTGTTTTACCATTTCACTTAAGCGTAGCAGCTAGCGAAGTTTTCTTCTGCTTAATCTCGAAAAACGGCACTGTTCAATTTCAGCCTGCATACACGTTTTATTATCCTGAAACAGCTGCTTCTATTGGTAGAGAGAGCAACAAGTTAGCAGGCTGCTGAGTCGCCCTCTATGCTTAGCTCAGCTGCTAGACCCCTGTGGTGCGAAGCATCTGCCTCTTGGCGTTATTGGCAAACTATTTTTATTTTATTTTTCTTATCTTAAACCTAATTGACAGTGGAGCTTTCTGGACTGTCTGGAACAGATCAACAGAGAGGAGAGAAAGCAGCACTGCCGTAGATGACAGCAAAACACAGTAAAGACTCTCACATTTTGCTCAAATGGAAACACCGTTCTGCAACATATGTTGCAACATTTAAGACTAAGCCTAATTTTATATGGGATTAACACCCTTCGCATTACCGGCTGTTTTGACTACAGGTAAAGTCACTGTCTTGAGGAGCTCAAGCTTTTTATGTTGTTTTCTCTTAACTCACTTTGCATCATCCTTGCTATCTTTTTCTCACCTTTGCTTATCATCACAGCTGCTGCACGTGCTCTCCTTGCACAACCACACGGGCACTGTCGTGACTCATTTAAGGCACCCTGTCGTCCTTGGTCTAACTTATGTTGCCCTCGTAACGGGGATTCAGTTAACTGCCATATCATGGTGATGCATTGCTTCTTGACAGCTTTAAGAAAAGATCTATACCGTCACAGCCCTAGTCTTGTTACTGTAGCCAAAGAGTCTTTTTCCAAGAGATTTTGTCTTTAACTAAAATTAAAGTCTTAATTGCTAAGGCCATAGTTTTTTTTTTTTTTAATGTAATTAACATAAGAACTTTTTATTACCAGTCATTTGCTGTTCAACGACCAAAGAAACCCTAGATGACAGAATGTTATTTTACAACATTGAACGCAAAACAAGCTTACAGAACTGGAAAAAAAATGCAACACCAGTCTCATCTCTGTTTACAGCGGCAGTGGCCGCGCTGTCTGAAGCGCCGGGTATACTCGAGTGAGACACCGTGCGTGGGCCTCCGTAGATGACGCATGCCACGAGCAAGCACCGAGAAGTTTATGCTTACTGCATTGTTTGTACTCCAGAGGGAGTAAAAACAAAATAATCTTTGAATAAGGAAGAAGTAGTAACGAAGCAGAAGTTAAGCAAAGCAGGCTGCCTGGCAACAGAAGTAAACACATCCATGATAAACCCTGACGTATTGCAAAACATTACAATTATCTACTCTAATCATTGAGTGTTTTTCTCCTAATCAAAATGACTGTCTGCCAGTAACACTCTTAAGAACACTCTTTCCATGAAGCTGTTTAATTTTA
Organism: Etheostoma spectabile; assembly: GCF_008692095.1. Taxonomy (NCBI): domain Eukaryota; kingdom Metazoa; phylum Chordata; class Actinopteri; order Perciformes; family Percidae; genus Etheostoma; species Etheostoma spectabile. The sequence continues at coordinate 11,534,521 of NC_045749.1, read as the reverse complement.
GCTTTGGTTAAATGATCTTGTTTTTCCACATTTCCCCCCAAAATGTTTCTTTTCTCAATCTGGTGTCTCTCTCTGACCACATATCCAACGGTTTGACTCCCTGTGGTCTGTACATGAAGAATCACACAGATGTTTGTAGAGGCCAACCTGTGTTTCCCAGCCAACCATGTTGAACTGAAAATGCAGCATTCGCGTAGTTACCTGCTGTGTAATGTTAACTAGCGTCACACTCTGGGCTGTTTACAAATTGCATTGCGATTCATTTTTATCTCAACAGGTTGTAATCTTTACACATTTAAGTAGTATTTCTTATTGCATCCCTGTGAAATCAAATTTTTTTGATATTTAATCGTCCAACCCTGTCATCTAATCCTATGTCGTCCAACCCTACAATGTTGCTATGAATGCTGGGAAGACCACCAATATGACTTATGGGTTGGCAATATTGACAATGATATACTCATTGTAGAAGCATTAACAACAGTAGGTTATGATTGGGAGTGTTGAGTATAATGTAATAAAAATGAAACTCCTTGTTTGTGTTCCTCAGCATGGTCTCTATGAGAAAAAGAAGACCTCCAGGAAACAGCGTAAGGAACGCAAGAACAGAATGAAGAAAGTACGAGGCATCAAGAAGGCCAGTGTGGGTGCTGCTGGCAAAAAGGTATTGTGACCATTAACTGAACGGATGTTGTCTCTTGGCTCGTTTCAAAAATTGTAAAAAAAAGTGTTTCTGTGATAGTATGCAACAGGGAAATATAATTCTTTCCTTATCTAAGTAAAGAACAGGATTGAATAGGACAGCTTCATTTACTTCAGTGCACTTGATTCTTTCTTGACACCTCTTCCTACCCTGCTAATCTTTTTTTTTTTTTCACTCCATGACTTTGTTTTAATTTCCTTTTGTCATTTTTCCAATCGTATCATATGTTCTTCTGGAACTGTAGAAGGTAAATGTGGTGCATAAATAGTCTAACTGCAGGGTGCAGATAATCCAAGATTATAAAAAGATACATAGCTGACTTCTACCTTTTTAAACCCTCACCTACATAATCTGCTAAAACTGTGCTAATGTGTTAAAACTCCTGTAGTAGTTCTTGTTACAATGAAACCCTGCATACCCCTGTACCCTCTATGGCACCATCATTGGCCCTAAAGCCACCTAGAATAGAGCTCTGAATTGCAAAACCCAGGTGGACTGTGTTTAATAACATAAAGCTACAGCACAACTGGCTTGTAAAATAGTGACACTGTCCAGACATGTCTACCAGAGTTTTCATTAGCTTAGTTGTAAATCTGGTACATGACCTGTGGAGTACAGCCAATACAAATCCATTCAGAGAGATTTTCTTTTCCATGCTTCAATTTTCAACATATTAACATTATTTTGTTCCATCTTTGTTCTTGATTTTGCTTCCAATGGATTTCATTTGCAGAAATGAAGTGTCAGTGTGCAGGTATAGAACTAGAACAAGCATGGTGTGCCATGGTGTTGCACATCAAAAGCTGATAGACTTGAGCTGTGCATGTCACACCTTACTCTCCCTCTGCAGTTTTTCCTTCAGTGTCCCCCCCCCTCCTTCCTAGCCTGGAAATCCAGATCCAAATCAAAAAGATTAAGGGTCTGGCATTGAATAATGAAGTTGCCCATCTCAAGGGGCAGCCCCAAGTGTTTTGCATTTGAAAATCTCACTGCAACAATTGGGTAACACTATGACCAATCAGAACAACACACAGGGTGACGTGTCCAGAGCCCCATACACTTAAATACCAGCAGTGCTGACTGGTAGATGAAACTGTCGTCATCTGTTTAGCTCGCCTCTGGCCCGCCTATATCAGATACACCGATGTAATCGTGCAGCTCGGCTACAAGGACATAGTTCATGAGCAGCATTACTCGATGCCAGAGTGATTTGTTAAAATAAATTTAAATGGTTCTTGCGAGAACTCTGGATTTCCAGGGTACCCCTTACTGTTTTTTAACTCCCTGCTAATAGGTTTTCCCTGTACCACTGTCTTCTATAATACATATCCATTAGGCTTTTCCCACTCTGCCTTCCATTTAAGCAGGCACAATTACTTTTATGATGCTTCCGATCTCTAATAAAAGCACAACTTGAGTGTAGCATGTGGATCATAGTTTTTGTATTGTGTTGAGTCGGGGGGGGGGGTTGAACTAAAAGCCTGCCAATGTGTGATTTTCTCATTGAAATGTTTCCTGAAAGTCTTACTCAAGTCGTTGCAATGTTGTTATAAAGCTGCAAACTTTGATGTTGGGGTTGAAACATTGTCTCTTAAAATATTGACTTTTTTAATTTGCACTCTCTAACTTTAAATTACTCACATAAAGGAATTTTATTTTTTGGTTGTAGAAATTAAATTTCCTTGTATTAATTTTGCTGTTATCTCCCTACAGTGAGCCTGGACAGTCAGGGTTGGGACTCCGTGCTCAAGATGTTCTTGTATATTGTCATCAAATAAACTTTGGAAAAAAAACTCAATCTTTGCTTTTTGGATATATTCATTTGAACAATATTTATTTTTTTAATGCATGTATTTTAAATTCAGCTCATATCTTTATAAACTCATGGCTCTAGGATAAGTTGGTAGGTGTTAGGGTGTCTGTAATAGTCAGAATTCCTATTTTGAGTTCATGACAGACAGTTGGCAGCTTTGTGACTTCCAGTGGTTTTGCGGTGACATTACTTCAAAGCAGCCAAATAACTGATCTTGGTTCCAAACATTTATTTTACCTGGGCTTGGTAATGTCAAATGTAATTACTAGCTGGGGTTTTAAAAAGAGCTTGTAATTGCATTTACTCAATTGTTACATTTTCCTCAAAATATGACTTTCAGGTGCATTTTTCTGTTTTGTACGTTGATAATGAAAACATTTACTTATTGGTAGCTCTTTGGCACCAGGAAAATGTATTAACAAGTGCAGTAATAGATAGCATTTGTTTGATTTAGCTGTAGTAACCCAAATGGCCACATGAGGACTCCCTTCACTGAAGAAAATGTCAAACTAGCTAGACACTCTAAAGCCATTACTAAAAGTATAACCTGCTGGATGAAGTATTCATCAGGATCGTGGAGGCAAAGCCCCTGATGGCTACATTGTGCTATTGCACAGTTACGCTGCTCTGTGTGTGGACTTAAACCTTTTTCTGTTTATAAACACCATTTGGAACAGAATAGATCCCTCTTTACAGAATGACCTTTTCAGATAATTTGCATAGAAATACCCTGGGAGAGTGTGTAAATGAAGTGATTAAAATGCCAGGGAATGGTCTGTCTTCAGGGTAACCCACGCACCTTTCTCCCAATGTCTTCCATTCTTTTATGGATATCAGCATTTTTCCATGTTGGGGGTTGCAGGAGCTGCAACCAGGTCTGCCCTTGGGGAATGTTTCTTATTGGTTTCAGAATGGGAGAAATGTTTATTTCCTATAAAGAAGCTAAAGAGGAAAGCGAAAATGTTAATGGGAGGTAGGATAATCATATTATTAATCGATAATAGCATGCAGCTAGAACAATACGATCAGCCACGCACTGAAGTACTGAAAATCAGTCCTAAACTTTCTTGCTGGAAACACCCTCCTCAAGTGCATTATTAGAGACTGCCATATGTTACGTACACACACACACACACACACACTACCAGTCAAAAGTTAGGGGTCACTTACACATTTCCATACTACTCCATTATAGACAGAATACCAGCTGATCTGAATGGGTGGCTGCTCTGTAATTCAATATCTACATTGCCCATTATCAGCAATCATTCGTCCAATGTGCCAAAGTGAATGTGCAAATTCGGTTTACTAATCTGATGTAATAAAAAGAAAAATAAACTTAACTAGAAAAACATTGGAGAAACCTTTTGCAATTATGTAAACTCATAACGTAACCTGAAAACTGCTGCCCTGGTTAAAAAACCATGCAACTAATCTCAGCTGGTATTCTGTCTACAACGGAGAGCAATGGGAATTTCTAAGTGACTCCAAACTTTTTAACCAGTAAAAAAAAAAAGTATATATATATATATATAATAGTCCCTGCAATTTGACATATTTTCATACCTCTATAAAGTCTTAAAAGTAGGGTATATGTACACTTCACCAGAGTCCTCAACGCATGCACCACCAGGAAAAACAGTAGCTTGGAGGCACTTCCATTGACACATTTTGAGTTGTGGGCCCTTCTTTCCCAGTAGAAGGGCCTAAATATACCCAGCATCCCCTGTGGGCTTTTCTTCAATTGATGCCAGTTGGCGAAGATTAAACACTGACAGTTTATCAAAATAATTTGGACTCTCAACACAAACGGAAGTTACTTTATCAAGACCTCTCTGATTAAGAGGACAGTGAACTGGTGTAAAGGTGAATATATTAAAGGAAACTCCATTTTCCTTTAGAGCACAGAGGTATCTAACATGTTGGCGCCCAAAAATGATACCATATTTTTTCCGCAACAAAATCTTAAACCCACTATGGCCCAGAAAATAGAAGGCAGATTCATTTATCTCAGCTAAAGTGTGTGTCGGTGCTGTGGAGGATGAGAGTGGGTGGGTTGCATAGGTGGGAAGGAGTAAAAGGGTGTAGGGGACAGACAAGGAAAAGGGATGTCTCGCAGCTCTGTGGTGCTCTACTGGTGTGTGGTTGTGGGAGGTTTGACATAAGTGGAGCTTTCAACCCAGGGACTGGTAACAGATGGTGTTGGGAAATTAAGCTCCTCTCTCCACAGCCCTGTCGGTCCGTCTCAGGAGTCTCTGCCTCTCTCTCTCTGTCTTTGTTTCTCTCTCTCTCTCTCTCTCTCT
>NC_045749.1:11525526-11529692 GCF_008692095.1 Etheostoma spectabile | reverse complement strand
CTCTCTCTCTCTCTCTCTCTCTCTTCCTCTGTCCTTGCAGTGTCTTTTTTCCAGTGTCTCACTCATTCTTCTGGCTCCTATTGAAAATAAGTTTCTCTCCACACTCCTGTGATTTTGTTAAAACTGGAAAGGAGGATGACACCAGTAGGATAGGCAGCAGGCTAAGGAAATAAGCGAGATCATTTTGAAAGAGTAGCCTAGTCTAACAGGAAGAAATAAACTGAAAAGATGACAAAGAAGATGGGTTAGTTATGTGATGGGTTGAGGATGGAGATGAGAGATTCTGTAATTGGTCAGACGGTGATATGTGTATGGAGTTGAGGTACAGAACAAATGTGAGGCAAGCACACTGTTCCGTTGCTGCAGTTCCATCATCAGGAGACTGTGCCAATGGCCACCAGGGACCCCTACGTACCAAATGAAACCAGATAAATAACTATATTCACCTCTGACTTTCTTAAGGGCAGGAATAAGTTTTGTAATGACAATATTACTCTGCCTACTTGTGCAATAATTGTGTTTTGCTGTCGTGATAGATGGTTATGAGAAACACATGTTTACGCCCTCACAACAGGTGTGGTTTTAATGGCCTGTCTCTCTCTAGGCAGGGAGTTGAATTGTGGCATTTTAAGGAGAAAATGGACAGAATTACTGATGACTCACTCTGTGTTTTGCCAGCACGTCCTCGCAGATATCAATGGCTGCAATAGATGTCAAAGACAATGGTCTTGCTGTTTTCCATGTAATAATATTGTGTATACCAGCTCATTAATGTGTAACAATCTGGTTCTAAACTGGATGTTATATAGCAATTTAGTTCATATTTCCTTATGAGGTTTAAAATCACAGAGCTGGCAAGTGTTTGTTCTGCAACTATCATTTCCAAACTGTATGTTTTTAATGGAACTGTGAATATTTTTGCAAGGGGCAACTTGGTGCTGTAAAGTGTGGCTGGGCATTTGAGGATGCTATGCATCTTAATGAGGTATCTCTCTCTTGTTGGCCTCAGCAGGGGAATCATCACAGCTCATTTTGCAGTCCTGCAGTGTCCTATCAGCTTTGGCAGCCTGCACTAAGTTGACTCCATCTGCCAGTTGCTAGGTGCTGATATATAAAATGATCTGTGCCTTGGTAGCCCCTGAGCACCAGGGAAGTGATTTGCTTTTGAGGACAAACTGTGTTTCGTGAATCCTAATTATCCTCTTTGCATCACCAGACTGACATGGTTTTATCATTTATCCCTTTCTGGAAATGGCAGAGAGGGCTGAAAAATGCAGCGACTGTAGAAAACTACCTTTGCCCTAACAGACAGAGCTCCCATGGATATGCTGTATGTAGTTGCTGAAATGCAACAATGGTATTTTTTCCATCAATCCATTTTCACAGGTTCAGGGAGGGGTGAAAAAATGATACCTTCTGTCTAAATCTGGCACTCTAACCGGTGTGCACATGTGAAAAATCACTTCTCGGTTTCAATCATGCGAGGTGTATTGAAACCACTCTGTGGCCTTTTTTCAGACTGCGAACATGCTGTCTGAGGCTCCGAGGACATCAGACCGGTGTAAAAGCGTGTCAGCCCACCTGCCTCCACCACACCTATCTACGTCCTCAGGAATTCTGTTCATTTTAGTTGGCATGGAAGGGTAGTCTGCAGAGCAGAAACAAAGCAGAGAATAATTTGGATGGCTGTAGAGGAGGAGAGAAAAAAAGAGGGTCGGCTGAAGGGGAGGAAAAGGAGAGAGAGAGAGAATTGGGAGGGTGCAGTAATGAGAAAGAGCAGCAGATGTGAGTGACAATATGATGGAATGCTCCGTGTGTGTATGTGTGTGTGCACTCTTAGAGGAATTGTGTACATGTGTGTGTGTCCTTGGGTTTTAGAGAAATTATATCAGGTTTGTGCGAAAAAATACATGCACATCATTTTCTAGGCAATTCATCATGGTCCATCAATTTGCCAATTAAATCAAATTAGTCCAAATGCTATATAATGCAGCATAACCAGCCTCCTGTAATACCACACATTTGTTGCCCTCGCTGTGGTTAAGTCTTGTCACGCTGCTTTTTTCTTGACATAATGTTAATATTATTATTGGTAAAAATTAGGGTCTCATTCACTTCCTCGCAGAGAGAAGATCAATGCCACCAATCACACCTTTACGCTACTGCCCGTGGCCAGTATAGCTCAGCATAGCACAAAGACTGTAAACAAAGGGAAACAGTTAGCCTGGCTTTGTCCAATCGTAACAAAATCTGCCTACCAACAACTCTAAAATATCCTCTCTTTAATGCTAGGACAAGAAAGCGTCCTGCAAGTAACACAAACCCAAATGGTTTCTAATCCTTATTGTAGGAACATTAACTGCATATGGACAAATTTATAGATTCAATTTATGAACAAAAGGCTCCCTCGAGCATAAGCCTGGTCCACTTTTTCTCAATCAATGAAACTAATTTGTGTTTGGGACTTAACATTGCATCCTGCAGCTTGCAAAGTACCAATATGACTGTGGTACATGGTTGTCCAATAGCATTCTAAAACCAAACTGTCTCAGTCTCTTGTGGATGCACAGCAGCTTGATATAGTCTCTCTATATGGTCGAAGAACATGGTCAAATTGTTATGGACTTAATTCCTCGTAAGGATAGGACAAGGTTGTGTTTGGACCGCACACAGCACTCCGCTGTCTGTATGGCTGAGTTATTCTACCATTTTTCAGCCCGTGCACATTCCTCCACTCATTGGTATTCCTGTTCATATTACCCTCTTCAATCAGCAGCAGAGAAGCTCTGATTAATGGCAACAGTGAGAGCAATCTCCCAGTGATTCATTAAGCAGGACTGGCATGAATAAAAAGAGAGATTTGCTCATATTGGCCCTCAGATCCCATAATATGTTCTCTCGCTGGAGAAATGCATAATTCATGGTGTTGTTAGTGGCTCTCAATATATCCACACATACAGTACATGAAGTCATATGAATGGCAAAGTCAAATTACTCTCATCATTACATTGGGCCACAGTTGAAATAATTGATGTACCCTGTTTTTACTCACCAGTCTTTAAACACTCGTCCAAGTACTTAAAATGTAATAAATCTTATTATCGCTGTTCATATTTCACTAATCATCTCATCACTGGTACATTTGGTGGTAATGTAGATAGGTATAGGACTTTTTTTTAGAAACAACAAAATCTCACTCAGCACAGAAGACTAATTATTTATTTCTGGCAGTGAATATCATCCTTACCTTTCAAGGTGAAACATTTTTAAAATTAAGCCATATTTTAACACATGTCATCTTTGGTTCTTGTAGCATTTAAACTAATCTAAGAACTCTTTTTTAAGCTATGCTGCCAGCTGAGAGAAAATCCCTTTCCTTTCCAAGAACTTGCTGATTGTCTGAGGTGCTAAATTGTGTGAATAAAGTGGCCTATTATATATTCTGGTGTTATTTAAATAGTGTTATACTATGATGACTGTTATATTTTTGTATTTGCTGACTCAGAATAATGGGATTTATGTTAATATCTTCTTTTAAACTGATTATTTATTGAGTGTAATTGCTGAGCAGCTTTGAGATATTAAAGTGCTCCAGACCCAGCTTTCACACTGCTGTCTGCTGTGTTGAAGTCATAGTTTTGTTTTTGTGGCAAAATTTCTATTCAGAAAAATCATTTTGTAATTTTTACTGTTTTTTTTACAATGAAATACTTTTCAAGGACTTCCAAATGAGCACCATAACATGCACTGCTAAACACCACAAGGCCAAAACACCATCTATTTAAGGGTAAAAATGCTTAAAAAATTGCTTGCAAGCTGGTCTATATCCACGATGTTCCACTTTCAGGATTCCTACGGTGCCGCAGGAAATTCCACCAGATGCATGTATTTTTGCCGATGTCCATTCCTTCCGCTTTCTTTGTGTTGGTATTTTAAACTCCGGTGGATTTATGAGGACTATGTTAACTGCTCCTCAGATCTCTGCAGGGTACAGTAAATTGACACAGCTAGCTAGGCTATCTGTCCAATCTGAGTTTTCTGTTGCTCGACTAAAACAACTTATGAACGTGCACGTTCCTCCAAAACACGTTCCTTCCTGAGACTGTTTTGCAGCGGCTCCGTGCAGAGCTGAGCTGACCATGACAATTGTGATTGGTTTAAAGAAA
>NC_045749.1:11512713-11525516 GCF_008692095.1 Etheostoma spectabile | reverse complement strand
ACCAGAGCAGGTTTTTCTCCCATCCTGGTATGGTGTGTGGACTAGCCAGAAAAGCTGATTTGGAAGACAAAAGACACATCCCCAGCACCCGAACTATTGCACTAGACAAAACCCATCTCCAGAAAATCACCTTAGTGCTCCCATCCGCTACATTATCACGGATTGATTTCTATCAAACATTACCCCTGCAAATGTGCATGAGCGTGGGCCATAAGGCGAGTGTCATTACTGCTGCTCATTTGCGAGGTAAGAGATGATCGGATGTGACAGGGGCGGAATTAGCTTTGTGTTGGCTCTCCGTCACTCTCATCCTAAACTACTGCTAGATGGGGGGGTGCAAGATTAAAAGGATATATAATTCCTCCCTGCACATTTAAGGCCCCATGCCCCACTTTCCCTCCCACCTTTACTGCAGGGCACACAAAAGGCTGTAGTCCTGGCTGCTCTGCTGTAGTGCATGTTGCTGCAATGGAAGCCTCCCCTATTTCTGCTGCCTTTCTTCTTCAAGGGGATTGCTGATCTAAAAGATAAAATGGATAAAAGCATCCAGGTGGAAAGCCAATCATATAGAGATCCCCTGTATTGCTTTTTCATTATAGTACACCTACATGAAATGGTTGTAGCAGCCAGTGTAACTGAGCTGAGGCCATGTTTCTTTACACTGGCTCTATAGTGGTATCTTTTACACTGAGCAGCCTGCAGTCTCATTGAGCAGTGTTAAAATCAATAGGCTCTGACCTTACCTCTGTCAGATGCTGTGTTGGACACCCCATCAGGACACGGTATGTCCTCCACTGTCTCAGAACAAGCACTAGTTGACTACTAAAGCCACTAGTCAACTCTGTGGGTGGCAGCCGAGTGCTTGTGGACAAGATGAAATTGGCCGGTCTCACAGCAGTTGATTTTTAAAACGTTGGTGTTACTTAGCATATTCACTCATTTCTACATTTACTTATTAAAATATTTGTGCAAAGCTTGCAATTTGTGTGTTTGGGCACACTAGCAGCATGAATGTCAACATCAGTTTTGTCCACCACTTTGGTCCAGAGTGAAATACTGTATCTCGATTGGATGCATTTCCGTAAAATTGTCTACAGACATTCACGGTGTCCATACGATGTCTTCTAATGACTTTGAAGATCCTTTAATTTTTCATCTAGCACCCCCATCAAGTTAAAACTTTAATTTGTCTAATATTTCAATTTCATGACCAATTACCTGTAGCCTCTAATTTCATAAGGAAGGTTACACCTCAAAAAGAGTGTTAGCTCCCTGTGTAAGTATTTCGAGTTGTGTAGATGGATAAGCCTACGTGTTGAGAAGCTCATTAATAATTAAGTAGAACCCAGAATATAAACTGCTTCCTGTTGTGCAGTCAACTGCACAAATGGAGCTGGCATAGAGGAGAAGGGATGAATAGGGGAAAGTGCTTATGAAATATGGATATCAGGAAGAGAGCAGTTCAGAAAGGTTAACAGGGAGATGCTCATTCACTGGTTCAATGATGCAATATAGCACTAAAAAAAATGACTTCAGGAACCACATAGCTTTTCCTCAGAAGCCACATGTATTTCTGAATCAAAGATTGTGAATTTTGTGAGTAAAATCATCTCGCTGTTTAAAAGTCCCTGATCACATCTACTGTAGTTCAGGTAAATACAATTACTGTAGGCAATAAAGGTTTTGATGACTATACCACACACAGATTGGCTCCCTCTCTCTGGCATCATATCCATATAAGACAGCAGTAATTGTCTCCGTAGAGCATCATCTGCCTTATATATAAATACATGGCTTGTTATCTTAGGAACGATTACTTTAAGGACTTCCCTCTGAGTGTTTGTTGGAGAAGCAGCATAAAATAGAACACCTAGGCAATCCCTAATGGCTGCTGTAACGTATGCATGATTTCATGCCTGCTGGCGCAGCTATTCCAAGAGCAACAGCTATGATTAGCGTCCCAGTGGTGATGTTTATTCCCAGTGAGGTTCAACCCAGAATCTCAGACATCTGATGCAAAGACTTCACATTATACTTGATCAAATAACGTGAAAAGAGATTGCGTTGCGAGTGTGGTGTTGCCACTGTGGAGTTTATGTTTGCTACCAGGGCAACATTATTCACTGAACGGTATTGCTTCAGGCTTCTTGGGATATATCTGCTTTCTTAAGTATTTTAGTGCACTAAAGAAAAGCATTGAGAAAAGAGCAAGTCTGATCTTGAATGTGAACTCGTGCCATCATGAATAATTACTTAATACTTCAGTAGATTAAAGCGCCAGGATACTCCTCGACTTTGGTTATGTGAGCTCCGAATGAGTGCATTATGAGCTACTTGAGTTGCTTTATGCCAAATGTTACATGCTCTGTTGAGCAAATGACTATGAGATTTTCACTGGCCTCCGTTAAAGCCCAGACCAGATATTAAGATTTAACATCACTGCTGACATAGGTTGGAGGAAAAAGCTGTTTTGTATTCCCTCTAGCCCAGCCGAAGACCAGCATCATACAAACTAGTGGGGAGAGTAGCACGCTATCAATGGGCTGACTGGCTGACTGGCTCTGGCGTTCAACTTCAAAGAACCGCCTGCAGGCATCGTTTCTAATATTGTCTCAGAGTCTGTGTTTTTCACAAAACTACTGATGCATGAGTGGCCTGGAAAAACAGAGGGGGAAACATCAAAAGTGCTTTTGAAGTGTGGGTGTTTTGTCGGACCACAACTAAATGTTTCCACCTGAATCCTGATTGGTGTACAGCCATCATCTGATGGGTATAAACAATCTCTTTTGAATGATGTTTTTTCTGTCCAGATTGCATTCAGATTGATTAAGCAGGGAGATACATGTAGAGGATGTGGCTCTCAGGGTGATTATACACATGCCGAGCAAGCTGTACAATGTGTAAGAGGGGGCAGAGCACCTCCTTTAATGCCGGGATGAACAGCTGTGTTTGCCTATGCATGGTTCATGTCTGGCATGTTAATCCGCAACCAAAACAACAGTATCAAAGTGGAGGCTACGACTAATTGTAATTTCAGCCAAAGCATGCAGCTTGAACAGTGTGTTTTTTCCTCACATACTAGCCACACGCACGTACTTAGTATTATGTAACCCAGGGGCTGGGTGTTGCAGAGAGAGTGGTCCTCAGTAGGGGATGTGTAAACAGCTGCAATGTCAGTGCTGAGCACACTTAATGATCACAGCATAACACAAGACCCCAGGCATCTTATGTAGCAGAGACAGAGTGTAAACTGGACTTGCATGGAAAGTCACAGTGACTCTTATTAAGACATTTTCTGGTGGAATACCTGTTTTTTCTATTTCCTTACATTATCACAGAGTTCAGCTGAGGCGTGTACGCATAATCCATGCCTTTGTGATTAAAATAACTGTAGCAAATCACTGTTATTGTGTTAGTTTTTTTACCCCTGCTCTCACTGAGAGAAACAGACATGAGTGTCAGCCCAGTACTCTGGGAAATGACTGGACTGTCACGCTCCGGTTGACTTCCATCTTTCATTCCCTCATTCCCCGCCATGTTGTTTTCTAACTGTCATTCTAGATTGGCCTCACTGTACAGTAAGCCTCTGCTCATGTCTAATTGGAGAGATGAGAGAAGCCCATCTCAGGCCCGGTGGTGTCCCCAAATGCAGCTCAGCCCTTAGAAACTCGTTACACTCGCCATAATATAGTCCTTTAGCTCCACCTGACATTTGCATATCAAGTGTCCTAGATAATAGTATCATCAACATAGCTAAACTGACCTGATGAAGGTCATGTTTGTCTATTGTTTAAAAGATAAGTCTTGATTCAAATTAAATCATAGGTGTCACAAAAGAATTTGAGCTATAAATATTATTTGTAATCACAATCAGTAATTAACGATCATGTGTAGTTTTTAGTAAATGGTTTTCTTGGTGCAACTAGGGTAAGGAGAATGTGGCCAACTCTGTCCACATATCTTTCTGTACTTTTGGTCTGGGGCTGTATTTGGTAATTTTACCAATTAAAGGAAATGGTACAGTGTGCAATTATGTTTTAGATTTTATTTCAAACTTTGTGGCAACACTTTGGGAAAAGCCCTTTCCTATTTTAATATTACAATGCACCAGTGCACAAAGCCAGGTCCATAAAGAAGTTACTTTCCAAATTTGCTTTGAAAGAACTCTGACTGGTCTGTTTGGAGCCCTGACCACAGTCAACTTGACTGCGAGCCAAGCCTTGTTAAGTATGTTTCCAACCACCTGTTTTAATGCACATTATTAATTTGTGTATGAAAACCTGTGTGGAAACACATACAATCCGAAAAAAAAACTTCACATGCTAGACTGAGGTGAAAAAGTTGTTGTATCAATAAAAAACAAAATGTGACAAGGTGCAATGGAAATAGTGGATTTCTATATTTACATCACATTTTCCATATTGCTCTCCATAGTTTAAGGCTTGACTGGCACTCTTTTAATCGTGTCATCTCATTGTCCACATACTATAGGAGTCTTTCTGGCTGTAGACCTTTGCAAGTAGATCATTAGGGGTAGGTTGGTTTCCTTGGGTCACTGCGATGTCTGAGAAGGTTCAGTGGGAGGGACTCTGTTTATTCACCTGCCTGTCACGGTTCATAGCACCTCAAACTGGTGCTATACTGCGCTATCCTACACTCTGCACGCTGTACTGTAAGCATGCTCTGTGTCTCATGTTTGTCTCCCATGACTATTGATGCTACACTGATGCTCTAAAAGCAGTGAAAAACATCACTATTGAAAACCAGGTTGATTTCACTATATAAAGGCCACGTATTGATATGTTATTTATCTAGTTGCTTTATTCTGAGCCTTGACGCACCTTTTAGCATTTATTTGTCATGTCATGCAGAGGCATACCCACACGTACCAACAGATGCAGACGTGCACACACAAGCACACACAAGCACACACAGACACACACACACAACCAACACACCAACACACACCCCACAGAGGAGGTAGTTGGAGTAGCTGAGGACACTTTGTCACTCTGGCAGGCAGGCCTCCCATTATCTGGGTTGGTGGCCTGGTTTCTGCAAGGGGGCTGGGCATCTCCTCGCCTGTGCTCCTAGTAACTGTCAGATCTAGACTGTGATTTATGCAAATTGGCAGGCAGGGCTTGTGTTCACCCGATCTGCACTGAAAAAAAGGAGACTGGCCTACATCTTGGATTTATGTAAATGTCTTGGATGCATTTAACACAATTAACTCATGTTTTAAAGTTAAACGTAACTCTATAGTGTAGAAACACATAATATGCAAAGAGGCACGTGAATTTTTCGATCATGTTGGCATGAAGTGAGTCAATAAAGAAGCGATGTAATTCTCGTGATACCGCACGTGATCTCGTCGGGCGCGCTTTACATGTTGCCAGAAAGCAGGCAACGGTCACATCAAAGGGCTCGTCGTACTGTACTCCACGCCACTATTCGGTCGGTAAGTATATGGATTTTCTATTAAATACTGTTGATAAAGCTCAGCAAATGTATTTTTAGTGTCTTGAGTCTACTTACAATAGGCACCGTGAGTTTCTTTGCTCGCGCTATTTTATCACCATGTTTTATTTGAATATCTAGCTAGTTTTTTGCGCGGAGCCGTTCATCTTACATTTAATTTTGCGGTGTTCATAGTCTGTTTCTGTTAGTATTGTTTTGCCAACTGACGTTCAGTTACATTGTGTTAAATTGCACCGTGACCGTAGTGTTAGTAAGATTTGGCCGTCGAGCAGCCTTAGCTAACGTTATCAGCGACATTAAGTTAGCGACGACACCACACACACACACACACACACACACACACACACACACACACACCCACACCACACCGTGGCAATGGGACCATGAGCAGACGGAGAGGAAATTCAAAAAACACATTAACGGTCTGCTCTGTGTAACGCAGTGGTAGGAGCCTAATAACCACGTAGTGGTGGCCTGCCACTACTTGACGTAGCCTACCAACTCTTTTTGGGACACAAGCTGCTGGCTTTGCACGGTCAGCCCAGTGTTTGAACATGGAACATGGTTTTTCTGTTCACATTAGAGAAGGCAATAATCACATTCATTATTTGATATTTTACAATGTTGTTGCGTGTACCTAAAAAGTTGCCATGATGTACCCTAATGTATGTTTCTTGAAATTATGTTTTGTAATGACTAGATTATTTTTTCCTGTTTTGCTGCAGATGACAGACAACCAACTCTGCATTTCACCTGGAGTCAGTTGATGGATCGTGGGCTCAAGTTTTTGTGGTGAGACCAGGAGTTGTATTTGCTCTTAATTTTGTATATAAATATACATTTTAATATTAAAATGTGGCCTGCTGAACCGTGTTTACCCTAATTTTGAATCCTTCTGTGTTTCCACTTTCACAATGATGGGCTAGAAGTTTAATGAGGTTGTAACGTGAGTGTTCTCGGATTGCAAATTTCAAACAACCGCCCTTTTTGATGCAACGGAGGAATAAAAATTTCTGCCTTGACTAGTTGTGTAATGAAATGGTGAAAGTAATGCTTAGACTTTATTAGGATGTTTTCAAATATTCCATAGCAGAGCCCAGATGATTAACCATGCACAACACGCCATGATATGGCGGGCAGGTATGATTTGGTGTTAGAAATGTCCTAATTCTGTGAAAATATTTCATGTTTCATAACCGCAGAGTTTAAGAGCATCCCAGCCATGCCTCTACATCAAAGTGTTTGCAAAGCGGCCGGGGAGCAGGGAAAAAAACTGAAAGTCATATCTGCCATGATGACAGTAAGAACCTTCACTCTACATTGTTTAAACTAAAGTGGATCCATTGCATTAGTCAGTATAAGATGTATATGCAGGCATTGCTGAGCGCAACTCCTTTACCTGGGAGTACTGATTACTGATACATTTTAATCATGCTTCACTGTCCCACTGTGAGAATTTTTTTTCTTCAATATAAAAAAACATATATGTTATATACATCTCATCCCTGGAGATGATATAAAGTCCAGTCCAAACAGGTAGTCGTTGTTTTATAGGTACTGGTGTCACATGCTGACTGAAGTCAGTCTATGATCACTTTCTTCTGTGCTACTGAAAATTTGAGTTCAATAATCTTTATTTTCTTTGTTTTATTTCTTAAGGATGACATTGATGCCAGAAGGGAGTCCCACATTAAAGGACTGCATCTATCTGAATGAGAATCCCACGTCTTGGAGCGGAGTCCACGGTGAGATTATAACAAATGGTCAAAACAGTCCACTTTTTTCTCCAGTCCCCCATTATGAAAGTGAAAAACAACCTATTTTGACCCCTCTGACACATTGTCTCTTACATTGGGAATAAGGCAGTGTGACAACAATTCAAATTTATTGAAAGAAGGAAAATTCCACCATCTTTCTACACTACACTGACCCTCATCTACAAGCAAATTGGGACTTGGATAATCCAGTTAAGATAAAAATCCAAGACATGAAAACAAGTTCCAGAAAAAATGTAGATGAAAATTCAATCTTACATTAGTTTGTAAAGATTGAAGGCTCCTACATTGCTGCTTCAAATGCAATCAGTTATTTTTATTTATTTTTAAGCTCAAAAATGTTTTTATCTTTAACCAGGACATGACTGGGCCACTGCCTGAGTGCCATCATGAAAACGACAGTGGGAATTTACGTCACCAAACAGACGCCAGCAATGACTTTTCTGATGTTGGCATCATCATCGAGGTGTGGTGGTTCTTCAAGATTTGACAGCATGGCCCATCAACAGCCGTCTGTTTGGACTTTGTTACTCTTGAAGATGAGGTATCCGTTACAGCTCCGCTACACTTTTGAAGGGTTCAAAAGGTTTTAATGGAGTTGGATGTGACTTAACTCTCAAGGAAAGCCCAGAGCTAAAGACAGACCGCTCCAGTAAGGAGAGCTCACTGTTGTTTGGCACGTGAGCCAAGTGTTCGTTCCTTTACGGCCAGTGGACGGGCCAGTTATTTTCCCCTCTACAAGACTCTGTTGGCAGCATTCTCAGTCTTAGTTTCTATCTGTCTTACAGGTGAAGGGATTGAGAACTGTACACAGTCTGAATACTGCCATCAGGGCCGTTGAAACCGGATCTTTAGGTTAATTAAGTTGCAGTAAAGAGTTTTAATACTTCTAGAATACAACCAGACTTGGCTCTTATAGGGAACATTTTTCTTTGTGTGCAGCCCTCTCGTGGGACCAGAGATGGTTTATGCTTATGCAAGCCAAGTATGTACAGTGAATTCATGGCCGACTGAAGGCAGCGTAACATTTTGAAATATTTACCTGTGTCTGTAGTGACACTTAAACCTTGAATGTCAGTTAATGACCAGACTTTGTGAGTGTTGGAAGTTGGGCTCTTGAATAAAGGTTTTGCAACTGCAAATCAACTGGTAAAAATGGGTCATTTTAATGATAAAGAGCGTTAATAGAAAGGTAGACATTAAAATAATGATTGCTGGAATGGTACTCTGTTTTTGCATTTTAAATTCGTTTTATAGTTCATTGAAGTGTTAAATTACAATTGTTACTAATTTAATCTCGACAATAGAGACCTTGAACATTATGTTTGTATTGTTCTTCTCAAAGATGGTTGTCAGAAACCTTTTTCAAAAGAAAAATGTCCAATTTCCATTGTGACTGTGAGTTGGTAAAACACTGAAAAACTGATGTTACTTGTTCACTGTTGATTTGTTTTACAGTAAAACAGTAATGTCAGTTCAATTCTTTACCTATTGTCACTGCAGTGAAATTAGACATTTTCTTTTGAAAGGCAAAGGGGTTACAGGCAACCATCTTTAGAGAACAATACAATCTGTTTTAGTGCCAAAAAAATAGTGTAATTGACACTAGAATATACTACTATATATTATGAAAAAAATTTGTAGTATTTAAGTGACCAAATAGTATTGGAGTAAAAATTATTGAATAGTGTTGAAATAACGTGATGAAATTGTGAAGGATTAAAATGTTCCAAGAGCTCAAATTACTTATCAAAACATGTTTCAGTCACTCTGTATCAACCAAATACACAGGTGAATTGAACATGATACCTTGTTATTTAACTCAATTGTTTAATTGCTGCCAAAGCAAACAACTGTGTGCAACCAATGTCCACTATTGAATAAGTTAATCCACATGTTATTTTTTCATTGTGTGGTAAGACCATCATTGGGACAGTGTAGAAAGGCAAGTCAACAGAAGCAGTCATGCTGCAAGGAAAACTTTATACTAAGACCAGTTGTAAGATAAAAGTTGAAATTGTATGAAACTAAATAATTGGGAGTGAAAATTGGATCATAAAGTACGCTGAAAAATACAAAATATGACTGTGATATAATTTACTTATAATGTAATTATTTATAAACTGGTCCAGGAATATGGCAAGGTTATTTTCAAGTCAAATTTGTTGTAACGTCAAAACTCAAAATAACAACACAATTTCCAAGCGTCCATTAATCCAGAATAAAATCTGAATATTACAAGCTGAAACCGCTCAACAACATAGACAGACTCTCCAGAAGACAAAATGGCGAAAATATCTATCAATCACGGCTGCTGCCAACTTCTGGACTCAAATCTGTCCCAAATGGATCGCTCACAATCGAACACCTGCTCACGTTGTTCCCCTATCACTTTAGATGATTACTTGTGTGCAATCTGGCACACTATCCACCCGTACACTTCTGGAAGGAGATTACTAACAAGCAATCTAACATATTAGAATGCATTCTCAATCACCTCACTATAGTCACATTGATCGCTGTAACTGTCGCCAAGAAATGCATCCTGCCATGGCTAGGAAAAGCAACACAAAAACCACCCATCATACAACGGATTGGTTTTATGACACAACTTATCTCTGTGGATGGAAAGATTAGCTAAATGCATCACGGACCACAACATTTATAGAGTCCCAAACATCACAGATCTTCATTGTCTACTTGTTTTTCAGCTTCATCCCTACATTGTCATTACTTTTATGATCATGGGAGAAGGAGCTTCCTGGGTGTAGGTCCGCTGGTCAGTGCTCCCTAGACTGTGTTTATTTTCACGTGGGGAGTCCGGAGAGCGCATCTTGTGCAGGGCAAAAATATATAGGGACAAATTGACCATCACCATTAACTCCCTCAGTCCTCTCCTAACACGCCATCTACAATTACAAATGATGTGCTTCCTTACTGCCATGCCCCCCACCCCCTGCTCTCCACTAACCACCACCACCATCACTCTTTTCACATCTTCCTTAGACCTCAAACTTGTCTGTGTAAAAGTTTATTTTCTCATCAATTTATTATGTTACATTACAATGTTTTAGAGCTTGTAGAATCTGTTTATTTAGACCTTCATTTATTGAGCGATTCAAAGAGGTTTTAAGAGGGGTTGACGTGAAAAACGGTGGTGTCTGTCATCCTGTACCCTTTTCAGTCACTGATTCATTGATTTACTATTTTTTTTCTAAATGTGAACTTTAAGGCACCCCTGTAGAGTTTTCATGTGACCAAAAACGGTAATGTTAAAGCTCACTGTTCCTCGCCAAAACACAGCGTGTGCTTTCTTGAGGCCTACGTGAATCTGATGTCCCGCCTCAAAGAATATTTGCAAAGGCTGTTTTTAAATATTTTACATAGTGCATGTTGTGTTTGCTATTTCGCAGTCTTTTACTTCAATCCCGTTGTAGGCGCATTGCTAGGATTCTTTGGTCATTACTGCCACAAGCTGTTGACTAGCAGAACAGCAAGAACCATTGGCAGCACTGTGTACCGTGTTGCCTGTATGCTCGCTTGCTGTACTCGGGCCACAACGCCCCTGATTAAATTATGTCCAGGGTCCTTTGTTGCTTGCCATCCCTCATTGCTCTCCCCTCATATCCTGTCAGCTCCCTACTGTCTCTAATGTCTAATTAAGGCAAAAAATCTCTGGCAAAAACATTTAAAAAATAAAGTGTGTGTAGATGTTACAAAGAATAACACCACTCTGTTGTTTCCCTCAGAACCAGGTGATCCAGGTGGTATTGGGGTCAAGAATATGACATTGCCATCCACTGATACAAACAGTTGGTGTTTCTATTTTAACAGCTGGGCACTTGTGGTGCCTGGCACAGTTTAATTAGTGTGAATACATTAGGTCTGTGTGAGATCTTGCTACCTGGCAGGGGTTAGAGCTGGGCAGGGACTGCAGTTGAGCAGGCTGCAACGGCGGCACTCCCAGGCCCTGCGGTAATGACCCTGCCAGACTGACACAATGCTCCCACCTGGGGGACCACTGCGGCTTTCCAATGACAGATGGAGGGCTGCTGGGATAGGGGAGCTGGGCTGGATTACTGCAGGCTAACAGACCAACCATTTGACCATTACACCAACCAGTCTGCCAGCAAGCTAACATGTCTTTGTGTTGGCTCCACCTTTGCTTGGTAAGTAATGTAATGGTGTGACCAGACAGACCGCCAAAACACTAAGCACATGTTTACTCCATCATCCTTTTGCATCAATGGTTATGTTTGGAATTAGTTACATGTTTAGAGATTTGTGCAGCTCAGGTTCAGTTAATGTTTCTGTGTATTTCATCTACAATTCAATCCAAATCCCTAGACTTCTCAAAATTACTTGAACTCAGTTGAAGGCTCAAGCACAAATGTTTAAATTCTATAAGTCCCATGAGGTGTTCTGAGGTGGGAATGTTGTTGTGTGGTTCAAAGAATTTCTGCATAAACAGTGTAATGTATTGTACACAAACAATTAATTTTTTAATTAAAAGATCAAAATGAGGTGGATTTTTTTTTAAAATGGACACTGACAGCAGCCATACAGAGGAACTTGCCTCCTCCATCATCTGGACTAAATTTTACCTTTTACCAAATAACCCCCTTAATTAAGTTAATATTTATAGCTTTTGTCACTCCTATTAGGCTATTGTCTAACTTCTGTATGGGGGATAATCACACTAAGTTTTGGATCTACGGTTCCTATAATGCTTTGTGAGATGTCAACAGGAATAGTAATGGATTCAGTGAGTTAGCCTGTGGGCTACAACTTGAGTCTTGTTTCTTAAAGCCTATTTTCTTTTGCATTTTGGCAAAGTGGCACAACTAAAGGTATGCCAAATTAGCTATTAAGCTAAATTCCTGTTTGCAGTGGACCCATGGATGTGCACAGAACTATAACTGAACTACTTTGATATCTTACGAAAGCTTAAAAACCTGATGATTCTTACGTAAGTTCTGGGGTTATTTAAAGAGTGTATTTTTTCTATGATTACCAAGCATATTTATGCTAAGCATATTTATGGACTTTAGCTCACGAGCTTTAGCTCAAGGATATTCAACATAATGCTATCAAACATTAGTCACACTAAATCTACAAATATGTGTAAAATGTCTGTGTGATCAGAGTTGACATTTGAGTAATAAATTCGAGAAGGAGTGATATTTGTGACTCAAATTGTTGCAATCTGGCACCAACAGTTTTAAACTAAGTATTAAAGTATCTAAATGGACTGCATGAGCTGTCTGTGCCACGGCCACTAACCCTAACCCTAACCCTAACCCTAACCCTAACCTACCCTAACCCTAACCCCCCTAACCCAAACACCCCCCCCAACCCTAACCCTAACCCTAACCTAGACCTTTTATTTAAAGTTTTATGTTCCCGCTGTCCGTCCTGTCCTGTTGTCCTTTGGCCCTGCTCTGAGCATTTGGCCTTCTTTTAAACAGCTTTTTAGACCCTAACCAGGTTTTTTAAGGTTTTAAGTGTTTTTATTAACACCGGTGGTCCCCTTGTGCCCGTGCCCCTCGC
>NC_045749.1:11507472-11512703 GCF_008692095.1 Etheostoma spectabile | reverse complement strand
CGCCCATCCAGGGCACTGCGTTCTACCCTAACCTAACCCTGCCAGTGCCGTGGGGACCCACCTACTCTCTTATCCCCTTGTGCCCGTGCCCCTCGCAGCGCCCATCCAGGGCACTGCATTCTACCCTAACCTAACCTCCTCTAGACAGAGGGATGGATCTCTCTCTCTCTCTCTCTCTCTCTCTCTCTCTCTCTCTCTCTCTCTCTCTTTCTCATCCACCTCCTCTAGACAGAGGGATGGATCTCTCTCTCTTTCTCTCTCTCTCTCTTCCCCTTCCCTCCTTTCCCTTACATTGAGGTTTGGTCGAAAGGTCTCTTTCACCGCCTCCTGGTAGCAGAGGTATGGGTTGTTTCCACTCTGAAGGTTATCCCTTTAAGGGACCCTGAGGGTTAACGCTTTAGTGGATTGGAAAGTGAGTGACATGCAGTGGCCCGTTCATACCTTTCGTCTCCATTCAACTGCGTAGTCGTCAGATGCGTGGGGAGGCTAATGGGATCCAAACACACCTAACCCTAACCCCTAACACCCTAACCCTAACCCCCTAACCCTAACCCCCTAACCCTAACCCCCCTAACCCTAACTGCTGACCATGTTAATAAATAGGCCAAATCAGTAGGCCAAACTACAATAACAAACTACCTGTTGTGATAGGTTAGAGTTGATGTTAACTGGCAAATTTCAGCCAAATGTGTCTGTGGTTGTCGCAGTGACGACAGCTGTTGAAAACAGGAAGAGAATACGTAGCTGTCCTTCTGAATGCTTCTGTGTTAAGTTTTTCATTGAAATGTTAAAACATAACATTACCTATCTGATCTGTCTATGGAGTCAAAAGGTTCTTATGTGCATGGAGAGTGTGGTCACAACTTCATCTGGCAGTCGAATGACACACACCTTTAACCAGTAACCAGTAACATAGCTCAAGCACGTTCGTCGTTCGACTGTTTTTCCAAGATGGCGCCTGCCTGTGTACGGGAATGGTACTTTATAAGTCTTTTCATTCAACTGTCTGTACACTTACAAAGTCCTCAGATTCTGTTTACATGTAGGGACCCTCATTATGCTACAGTGGAAGTGTGGTGCTATTTTGAGCCTTGTTCGTGGTGTAAAAATAGCAATTTCTTTTTACTTTACCCATTTACCCACCACAATTAGCGTTATGAGCTAATAAGCGGTTTGAGAGAGTTTTTTTTATGCCCGCCCACTGACAAACAATGTGATATGCAATGGGTTAGTCTGCTGCTATCATTTATTTTCCCACAATGGTAGGAGTTTGTATCCAATGAATATGTTTTTTTGTTTATTATTTTTCTACATTTAAAAGTACTGGTGAGCCCTTTGACACATGTTTACTCGAACAGGCTCTGAATAATACCATGGTGTATTAAACACAACATATAAGAGATAACGTCAGACATTCACAGGAACTTGTTCTCCTCCCCTTTTCCGTAACAGCAAGCAACGTTCAAAATGCGACTGACAAGTTTCCTCAGACAAGACTCCAAAGACAGATCAGATAGGTAACAATATGTTTTAACAATTTATTGATAAACTTAACAAAGAGGAATTCACGAGGACATCTACGTATTATCCAAATAGATCTTCCATTGTAACACAATGATCAGAGAATTCAAGAAGCCATCAGATCTCAACCATGTGGAGGCTTCTAATGCTGCCTCTGATGACCAGCACTGCTCCTGTGTTGACTCAGCAGAAAAATGAGCTCTTTGGTCTGGATTGTGTTTGTGATATAATCGTTAATAAAGGACAGCTCTTCTACCACACACCCTAAGGCAAAGACTGGCGGCTGGGTGGGACTTCACTAGTGGCAGGAGAGCAAGGGGAATGACTGTGACAGTTCTCATAAAAAGAGAGAGGGATGGAAATATTGGACAGATAGAGAGACAGAGATTTGTGATGAGAAGAGAAGAAGAAGAATATGAAGGGAATAGACACCACCCTTTATGTGCACTGTCCATGTGCTGTCTAGAAATACCTGAATCTAATGGGGACAAGCATGCGCAACCTCCTGAAGGTTGTACAAGAAATTATGCCACTTAGGAGTCTTTGACAGGCAAGGTCGTATCGGCAAACAGACACGAGGGGCATTATAACATAATGTTCTGTATTCTGCGTGACACGGACCCTTTTAGCTAAGACAATATCAATCTCCATTGTGTCACTCTCCATCCTGTGTCAAAAGTAACCTAAAATCCTCTGTGATCCTTGCAGACAGGTAACAACAGAGGGCTAAATTGGTTCTACTTCTCTTAAAAGTGTAGTCTATATTAAATATGCCAGTGGCACCATACTTGTCTTTACCATCCCAGTTCCTCCTGCATGTTTTATTTTTTTATGAGGAAAAGCAATAAGAACAGTGAGAGACAGGGAACTCCCATGAGCGATAACCATTGACTGTATAAAACAGGGCGATGACAAAAGCAGATGTGATGGGAGGACTTTGCCAGAAAGGGTTGATGTAACAGTTTGCTGGGTGTTTCTGGTGTTCATTTCATTCACTCCATGCAAGCTGTGCCCTGTTGTCAGGGGAGACGTTAGCTGGAGTGTGTGTGTGTGTGTGTGTGTGTGTGTGTGTGTGTGTGTGTGTGTGTGTGCGTGCGTGTGTATGTGTGTGTGTGCGTGTGCGCGCGGGTGTGTGCGTGTGCGAACGTGTGTGTGCGTGTGCGCGCATGTGTGTGTGTGGAGGAACAGTGTGCACACCTCCTTGGTATCAGAAGAAACATGGTTGCTATGGACACAGTTTCATTTGCAAGCAAATTGAAAAGTTCAATTTGAGCCATTAAACTACCCTTATAGGCATGTAGCCTACTGCTTTGATCAGTCAATATGTACTTGCACATTGTACAAAGCATTTTCCTCAGTTGCATTTTCTCAAATGTATTTGTTCTCTTCCTATATAAGCTCAGTTTTGAGAGAGAAGTTAGACTTTTTGAGTTCATAATGCTATAATAGATTATAAGAACTAGATAAGAGCAGCCTGCTTTTTAGTCCCAGGTACACAATTCAGTGTGAACCATGTTTTCTTGGGTGTGTCTTTAATGTGAAATATGTATGTGGTTGGTTGTTTTCTCAGGATAACAGTATATTAGTCTTACTGCTGGCTTTTGTAGCTCGATACCATTTTGCTACAATTGGAGCAGACAACCTGCTCCTCCTCCACAGCCAGAGATAGCTTTAAATGTTCAGAGGGGTGACAAACTATTATGCTTGGCGCCACAGTACAGAGTGTGTGCAAACACTTTGCACCAAGGGACAGATTTATTAAAGTTAATGGTGTCAAAACTGGAACCTCTCCACTTTCCATATGGTCCATTGACTGCAAGTAAACACTTGGAAAAGGTGGCTCTTCCAGCCAACAGAGGGTGCTGTGAGATGTGTTTGGAGTGTACAGTATCTAATTCTGATCTTAAAGATTCAGAGAGAGGGGTAATTATATCTAATAAGCTTGATGCCATCTTTAACCACTGCCTCCTACACACTTCATTGATGAGAACCACATGTGGCATCTGGTTGGGAAAATTAAAATATAATATGCAACAAAAGCACCACATGTTTACATTCCTTCAAGGTTGTCTGATGATCTGGAATACATAGTGCTCTATTGGTTTTGGTGCAGTTCCCTGGTTTGGATAAGGAAGGAACTTGTTGAGCTGGAAAACATTAATGTGTCATCTCAGACACCTCCTTTATCCTTGCAGTGATTTTACCTCCGTGCAGTCATTCCACTCAATCATCAGCTACTGGTCTTTAACAACCTTCCTGATATTCACTGTCTCTCCATCCATCTCCTACCTCCATCCCTTCACCCCTCCACCTCCTCCCTCTTTATACACCTCCCATCATCCTCCCCCTACCTCCTTTCCTCTTTCTATCCCTGGACCTTTTTCTTTGCTGGTAGACACAGTGTCAGCATGGGATGAGATTAGCCCAGTGTGTCAGACTCATGGTAAAACCTCTCAATATGCAGCAAAAATACCTTTTATTTGCCGCGTATTTCTTTCTTTCTTTCTTTCTTTCTTTCTTTCTTTCTTTCTTTTTCTGAATGTTTTTTTAAATGCTCTCATCTTGTTTCTCTGCGCTTGTCCTTCGTTCTATTGTGTGTGCCTCTACTGTGTATCAATGCTTTCACAGACAGTTACACAGAAATCCTCCTTCTTAATGAGTTCTACAGAGTAAAAGAAAATCAAATCAAATTAGTTTGTTTTAAGAATTTTCTAAAAATTGAGTACAAGTATCCTAAAATAAGATGGAATAAAGCTCATTGTTATTTTAGTAATCAATAATACAAAATAACATAACTTACTAAGATTGTGATTTTTGAAGTGTACTGACTTACATAACTGTAATTTGAGGTTAATTCTAACCATAAGCTACACAGCCTAAACAGAACCTTAACCTTCTCTTGAACTGGACCTTTTTTTTGGCAATTCAAGCCTTTCAGTTTTATAGAAACAAACAACTGTCTCTTGCGTCTCAACCCCCACAGTAGCCCGACCTTAAAAATTTGAACCCTAAAATCAATACTTAACCTTGTAAGGACCACAGTTTTACTCCCAGAGGTGAGTCCTCATCTGATGATTTGAACAGATTGATGAATACATGACATACACATTTCAACCATATTGTACTTCCCGTATATTGGACACATATCTTCAGTGTATTTGTGTATGTGTGTGTGTGTGTGTGTGTGTGTTCCCCAGAGGTCACTTTGACAATTTTAGTTTATTGTAGTACGTCTCATTCCTACAGAATGTTTACATCCTTGAGCTTAGTATCTAAACCCGTTGATGTCTCACCACCAGAAACAGCAAGGGCTCAGATACAACAACTAGCCTACTGTAGCCGAAGATGAAGCACAACAAGCTATTGCATATACCTTAAGGGAATTATCCAGCTGTAGTGACTTTAGTATCACATTGTTAGTCCCAGCCATGTGCACATTACATAATTGCGTGTTCTTTTTTGTGAGTCTGCTGGTCTCATATTGCATAGACCCTGCCTGTGTGCTTGTCCTGTTGTCTCCCTGCCCTCGAGACGTCCTTGGCTGAAAGTGTCTGCTCTGTGTGGATGTAATCCTGGTGATACATGGCAAACTTCTGACCCGTCTGCGCTGTGGCCTCTCTGTTAGATGCTATTACGCGGGCCTCTAATTGCTGCTGACATTCATTTATCCACTAAGGCTATCACCTTCCCCATTACAGAACTGGCTGGGG
>NC_045749.1:11498602-11507462 GCF_008692095.1 Etheostoma spectabile | reverse complement strand
GGGGATTTGTGGGTGGGGGTGGTCTTCTTGGTGCTTGTGTGTCCATTCAATACGGTCTACTAGGGTGAGATAAAGGATGGTAACTATCCTGCAGCTGTAACCGACTGTTTATATGCAGTAATCAAAGCATGTTTCCATTCCCCTAACTGCACGCACAAAATACTCCAGCTCTGTCCCTTGTGTAGTGTAGTGTAGTGTAGTGTGAAGCAGGCCCCGTCTTATCAGCAGCTGCTCAGAATGACAGTATTCACTATATGGGTAACTGTGCCACAGCTTGATTACACAGGGACTTATCATCCCAGACCATGCCATAGTCCCACCTGCCTTCTGCTGCATGGCACACTGATTTAAGCTTTCGTGAAATATTGTTGTGTGTATTCTGAGACCACAGAGCTCCTGGAATCTATCTATCACTGTGATGTGTTGTTGATTCTTCATTATTTGTAAGAAATTTTTGCCACTCAGAGTTAATTTTTTGAGGGGAAGACAATCAAATCATAATTGGATGCAGAAATATTATGGTCCCAGCATCTCCCACCTCACCTGTGCACTGGCTGTTGGGGGGGGGGGGATGGAATTCATCTTCTTCTTTATGTCTGCGGGATATTGAAAATCAGAGCTGCTGTCTGTGCAGGGTCAACCTGGGCCTTTGTGTGATTAAGGAAAAGGTTGTTCTGTGCTGCTTATCTGATTTTCTGATGAGGTAGCATGCAGGGTGTAGAAAGAAAGAAAGGGTTGGTCACAATGAAAATGTTGATCATGTCATATAGATGCACCTCATTGCAATTTAAGTTATTTACAAAGTATAATATGTATTTAAAAATGTAATAGTTTTCTTGCAAAATTGGTCAGACTATGATAGGTTCCACTTTGTGTTTTTAGGTGTTTTTTTTCTGATTGACCATTTGACCTCGGACCTTCTGGAAGGAGTGCAATCTATTTGTCACAGCTGCTGTAATCAATAACAGCAGGCAGCTGTTTTCAGTAATTATGTTAAAAACCCACTATCTGCCCAGCACCAAACGACAAACACAGACAGGTGAACATAGTGAAGAGCCAGATATTTCCCTCAGGTGTTGACAGAGACGAAAAATAAAATGGGAGTGAATATTGAACTTATAGCCATCAGACGTACCCAAACATGTCTCCAAATGAATGCTATAGTTACTCTGTATCTGCTGGATGACTAACCAGCCATTTTTCCTTAACCTGAAAGCCTAAATGTCACTTATTAATGTCTTATAACTGATCTATACTGCATTAGATTAATTGAACATTAATAAAACCCTTGCTTACAGTCTATACAACCCTTTACAACTGTGGTGTATGAGAAAGTAGTACCCCTCTAATATACAAGCCTCAATCTAAAGAAAACCCCATCACAGCACCACTTTGTGTGTCAGCATTTGATGCAATACTCCACACATGAGAGCCTATGTATGTGCACTTCTATGAGAGGGCCATTTGGAGAGCAGCAGGTCAATACATATTCATAGAGAGTGCATTTCCTTGAATGCTTCAACAGTCCGTAAAGCCTCAGTGCCACTTTCCACCGCTTTCTGCTTACAGCATTAATCCATCCTACAAAAGCCTCATTCTGCGTTTGGAGAGAGGACACTCACATAAAAACAGCAGAGGCCCGCATGGACACACATTTTCACAGCTTCACTGGCAGAAAATCCATAGCCCTTTCTGGGAGGAGGAATTCCATTAGATAATAGATATGGAATCCATCTCGATTCCCCACCTTATCTTCTCCTGAGGTGAGGGATCAATACTGGGGCTTCAGCTCAACTGCCAACAATAACAGGAAATTGATGGGACAGAGTAAGCAGCGTGGAGGTCCAGTAATGGCACTTTCTTGGCCACCCTTGTAATGCAAATCAGAGGGGGAGTTAATTGGCGAAAGGTTGCTTATAGTAATGAGGACGAAGTTCATGAACCAACACAGATTAGGTCGTTGATTGTTTTGGGAAATCACTGCAATTATGAAAAGTACACACAATTACAAGACAGATACTGTTTTGTAACAGTAGAATAAAGAGTGGCGATTGACAGAGAAAGCACAGATATCCAGTTATCTGGACAAATGGGTGTGCACACAGTAATGCCATTTAATTTTCCACAGAGCTATGGAGGTTTCCTGTCGGAAATGCCAGGTGCTGTGTTTATGGAGACCGTCGCCTGGCAACACATTCCAAACAGTATTAGGACATGAGGACAAGAGAGCAGTGGTGAGGTGAGTGTGGGGTCAGGTGCTACACAGGCGACATGGATACCAGCATACTGATACTGCTCACCGAGGGACCTGGGCGGTGCCTTTCTTACACAAGGATGAGTCATTCGTGTTTGTGTACAGTAGGTCCCATATGTGGCAACATGTGGGCGGGTGGTGGTTGGGAGGATTTACAGCTCGCTGGTCATCACGGTTCAGAGTCCGTTCTTACTGAGATGTTTGCACAGCTAAAAAAAAACATTTCTTGCGTCACATCACAGAGGGGTGTAAGCAACAGAGTGAGAGTGAGAGCCTATTCTGTGTCCAGGAACACAAGCACTTTTTTGCTTCTAGCATCTAAGCATCTCCACTGGAACATTTGGGGTATTGGTGCCATTGCTCGCACTTGATGGAGTGAACCTGGCAACTCTTTCATCACAAGTCCACAACATCTACACCCTTTAGGCTCAACAACTCTTGAAACTCATTCACTCACAGCACACTTAACTGTGAATGAGACAGTGTTGAGCAACATCTTGATGAGACTGACATGGATCTGCTTGGTCTCATTCCATAACTAAACCTGTTCTGTGATCTCTGCACAGTAGGGAGAGCCCCCACACCCTCCTACCCCACACCACCGACCAGCCACAACCAGCAGGTGGTGCTGTCTTCTGTTGTATCGCCTTGTTTTCCATGGTTTAAATATTTGGGCTTTTTATCACTGTGTGTCCAATGAGGAGATTTAAAAGTAAATGCTCACATATTGCTGCTCTGAGTAAACCTCCATGATTCTGTGCTGCTCTACAGTCAGTGAAGATGAAGTAGATGAATAGATGAGGCCATTTTAGATAATTGAGATGCACATGATTACGAGCAACACGCTTTTCTCTCTGATCTCTGTGGTTGTCTACCAGAGCATTATCTGCAGTAATAGAGATCTTCACGGACAAATCCCTGTAATGTCATCCACAGCGCCCAGGGGAGACCACCCTCATTGGGAGCAGGGTGGTGGGAGCTAATTTCAACCCACACAATAGACTCATCTCTAAGACTGCCTTGTTAGATCAAACTATTCCTCCATCTAAAAGACTTTCTGTGTGTGTGTGTGTGTGTGTGTGTGTGTGTGTGTGTGTGTGTGTGTGTGTGTGTGTGTGTGTGTGTGTGTGTGTGTGTGTGTGTGTGTGTGTGTGTGTGTGTGTGTGCGTGCATGTGTTAAATGGAGAACTGTACTGTCTGAGCATTACCACTGTGGGGAATTAAGGTCATGTTTTCATGCCTCTCGAATACTAATAACTGAAGATTGAAGCGTTCCTCTTCATGGACACATAACGGGTCTAATCAGGTCCTGATCAGCTAAACCGTCTGAGAGAACACAGAATGTTCTCACAGATAAAAATCACGCAGCAAAACTTGTTAGGTGTAAAGATCATGACGTGATCTTAGGTTCTGATAGAGTATTGAACCTTTGTGGCGGAGCCATTCCTCGCTCACTCTGTGCCTCACTCTCCTGCACAATGATGTCATCTGTGGGAAGGTGTTTCTCTCAGACACAACCTGTCTGCTCCTGTCAGGGGCCACAGTAACTCGAGCCGCCTTAAAAGTCTGGGAGGGAGCATTGGTCACTTGCAGACAAGGGCGTTATTTATTTTTACTGGAGGAGATTCAATACCGCCTCCTGCTGCTCTGTGGCTCCGAGCTCCGTCCTGAAGGTTGTGTGCTCAGTCAAAGTACTTTGGAGGACTTGAGAGTGGTGGTGTTGTATAACATGATTAGTCATTGTTAATGTATATAATCACTGAGATTTGGGCTACAGGCTGTGTTTCTGTTGTTAAAATGCTAAGTAGGCCTACACATTGTTAGTGTTCCCTTGCAGTGCTAGTGTTATAAATGCCCTTTTCCATTCTAGTCCCCTTTAATCCCACAATATCCACATGAATGAAGTCTTAAAGTTATATATGCTCTAAAATCCATATACATGACCATGCCGTGTTTTGCCAAACATGGTTATGATGATTTTGGAATTATGTGTAGCATATGGTTTGTATATGTAAGTTTAGTTCCTTAGTGTAATTCATCGGTTAATTTGTCATAGAGCAGTAAGTATATTCTGAAATGTGTAGGAAAAGTGCAATAATCACGTAAGGCAAAAATATGCAAGCATCTACATGTTAGTAGCATGATTCTAATTTGTTTTTCATACAAGCATATTCTGCATTAGAGGGCCCTAAATGTGAAAAGCAGGGAAGTGGCTTTTAGCCATCATCTGCTTTCAAAATCTTACCAGCCACACTGCAGAAAGTGTTTCTTTGATGGACTGATTCTGACTCTGTGTTTTTTTAAACAGTAGGACATGTTAAAACCAACAAATATTCATCTATTCTAGTTAACCTAAAGGAATTAGGTTAGCACAACAACTGAGTGGTGTCTGTTACCATCTCATGTTCAGGACAGGCATTGTTTCCATGTTCACTGCAAATGTTTTTAGTGCAGGTACACACAAAAGGCTGCACCCTTTGAACTACTAAAAAAAATCTAGTTGCCTTGACACATACAGTCGCACTTGAGTGGAAACTGCAGTGGGCTTGCTGCACAATTACAAACAACCCCAGTGTCTCGTGGCCATTCAGCTTTTTCATGAACTCTCCCTCCAGGATCAGCAAATGCTAAATGGATCTCAAGAATCTGTGTTTAAGGATGAGTCACCATAAGCGGTATGTAGAGAAAGCAATAGGACCATTGAAAACCAGGGGGGCATGAGTCAGCATGGCAAGGTTGAAAGCACAATACAAAATGCGTCACAACTAAGTATTTATATCTCTAAAAAACGATTTAAAGTTGTGATACGAAGAGACCCACGGCAGAAAACTACTTCCCATAAAGATAAAAATGTAGAAGATTGACAAAAAAAGAATGATGAATTACTCACACATCTGCATAAAACACACCCAAGACACAATATTTAACATGCAACACTGCAACAAATCCTTGCTTGAAAACATGCCCATGCCTAAGCATTCTGAGTTGGAGTGCAGCAATCGATTGGCTTAAAAGGTTATGTGAATCAATACAAAGTTGTTTTGGGCACCAGCGCTATTATATTAATGTCATCCTGAGAAATAGGCTCTAGCTTAGGTGGCTTGTCTGCCAGGCTGTTTTCCTTTTTAACTCCAGTCACAAGATCCTTGTTAAGATGCAAAGATAGCCTAAAAGCTGTTTTACAGGCAGCCTATGAGTAGTGTTTTGAATGGGAATTCCACGTTTTTATAACCATCAAAAAATTGTTTTGCATGCTAAATGATGAATGTTGATTATATTTCAGATAATCAATCAGATAATACCAAAAACAGTCACCTGTTCCTCCCTTCCTAGCTTACACCAGTGTAACCTAACAAGCATGTAACCTATGGATCTGAATTAGCTGAATTAATAATGTTCTCGGGAAAGCTGCTCTGTGACTTAGTGGAGTGGCTAGTTGTGCAGTCAAGGATGACACAGAGGTTGAAGTGGTCACACATTTACTCAGCTCTCTCCCTATCCCTCTGGCACATGTTCTTCCCAAGGTCAGATACTGCATTGCATAATAATGTAAAAAAAAAATTAAAAAAAATGGGCACCCACATAAGCATTCATGCAAACACGCAACAATGAGTGGAAGAAGAAGGCAACTAAAAATAGCACTATCACTGCTGCCATCACCCCAAGCATCGAAACACCACTCTTCACTTCACATCTCATAACTGGAGAGTCCTGCTTCAGAGGCTGCCACAAGTTCCTGAACTGAATGTTGACCTCAAGTTACGCATGCTTTAGTGAGCATAAACAACCACGAAGGAATATATGGTGTAGTGCTTCATGCGTGTTCCGTATTTTTATATGGCGCTGAAACAACTTGTGACATCCATGTGTTAATGTACAATCTCTTCACCCACCTTCCTTTGCCTTTTCTCTCCTTTCTTTACCCCCTTGTATCATCCCCCTTTTCACCACCTTCCCATGGCCTCAGGGAGCTGTTAGCTATCTGGATGCTGCCGCTCTATTGTGAGCACTCATTGATTGCCTCTGTGCTCCCCACGGCCAGTCGGGCCAGTCAGCACGGGGCCCCGGCTGTCTGCCTTATCTGCCACTGCTCAGTCCACATACACTGGGAAAAAACAGAAGAGCAATGGAGAGTATGGTTTGAGAAAGAGAGAGAGGGAGAGAGAGAGAGAGAGAGAGAGAGAGAGAGAGAGAGAGATAGCATTTGTTTAAGGCTGTCCAAGCTTCCAGAGGCCAGCCGTGATGTCCTGTGTTTTCTGTCTCTCTCTCTCTCTCTCTCTCTCTCTCTCTCTCTCTCTCTCTCTCTCTCTCTCTTTTTCTCTCAGCTCCCTGTTATTCTCACAGCCAGAGACAATCAATGCTATACTCAACCAGACTTCTCTTGTGTTGTTATAAAATAGAGCTCTGCTGCCTTTTCTCTACAGGAGATGATCCATTTACTGCCCTGCCTCTTCTCCACTTGGCCCAAATAGTAACCCTTGTTTCCTATACTCTTCCTGCAGTCACTCAGTCAATCAATCAGTTGTATGACCTTTACACACAAAAACATAGTATATATGTATATATTTAATAGTAACCTAGCATACTGGGTTGTTGCCATCAACCCGAACTTTGTGCTGGAATAACTTGTGGATTATGCGATGAATCAATCACAAGAAACAAATCTGAAAATTCATTGTTTCAGTGAATTATCACGCCAAGATGTTGTGGTCACACAAAACAAGTGCTTGGGCTTGGGTGATGATTTTTTGTGCCTATTTTGAGATATTTCATAGAGTAAACAATGAATTGATGAATTAAAAAAAAGATGAAATATTCTCTAGTTGCAGTCTTAATCACTGCTAAAAGACACAAATACCTCTAATGAAGACCTTGTATGCAGGACTACAGAAATGTCATTGCAGCATTGTATTCACAGATTCAACATGATGGATGATATGGTAAACTTTATAGGATTTCTTTTCCTTTTTTTGTTACATTTAAAGGTTAATGCAACAGCTTACACAACGCAATCATGGGTCT
The DNA here is from genome assembly GCF_008692095.1 of Etheostoma spectabile. Taxonomy (NCBI): domain Eukaryota; kingdom Metazoa; phylum Chordata; class Actinopteri; order Perciformes; family Percidae; genus Etheostoma; species Etheostoma spectabile. The sequence continues at coordinate 11,500,186 of NC_045749.1, read as the reverse complement.
TTGCAAAACTGGCAGAAATAGCTTGAGATGGATGCCAACTGACTGCAATAGGGTTATTTCTACTATAGTAGCCATATAACAATCAGGTTACCACAATAATAATAATAATGAATTTCATTTTAAGCGCTTTATCATAGACACTCAAAGCACTTAAAAGGTGGGGAGTTACTACTCTCAACCACCAACTAATGTGTGGCAGCCACCTGGGCGACGCACGGCAGCCTAGACACTCACCACGCATCAGCTTGTTAGAGAAGGAGGGGCACATGTTTTTAATGGTGGTAATCTTTGTGCACCCTTTTATTATACCAAAGCAACCGTGCATGACCTTTGTTAAGAGCAGTGTCACAGACAGGGTCAGAAAATCCATTCAAGTGACGGAAAACACCATTTTTATTTGGTCTTTGTTTTGGTGTGAAAGAGGTATCAGCCGCTCAGTCAGTCACTCTGTCTTCCTGAAGACAGAACTTGTTTATTAGTATTTCAGTGTAGTGTTTGCAGCAGCAGGAACCTCATGGCGACGACAGCAGGGTGGCACTGTAAACAACCATCACACCTCTGTGTGATCGGGAGAGCTGATGTCAGCACAACTGAAAGTATCCCTCCATCATGTAGCAACATGCGGCCCCGGCAGCATCCATCACTCCCCCTTCAGCCTCTACAGAGAGAAGCCTTGTCACCAGCAGAAAGCCGAGAGCAAGGTGGCCAAGAGAAATGTACATCATTTTGTGTTTGAACGCCAAGTCGGGACTTGATTGTCACTAATGTTCTAAGGTCTAAACTGTTTTACATAATGTTGATTTAACACCCTCTAACACAATGCAATATGTATTGACCTTGTTGGAGCATGCTTCATTGTCTTTGTTCTCTTTTGATGCATTCATTCAGCTCTTTGAGAAACTGCCCGTATGAAATTGTACCCAGAGCCAAGCCAAGCTAAAGTCATCCTAACTATAATCCATCTATCTTGTTTGCAGCCATCTGGTCATATTATTTGAGAGGCGGAGGCACATGACTTGCTAAGAAAGCGAGGACTTCTGACAACAAACCATTCTTTGAACTGGAGAGTGACCTGACCGGCTGCGGGCCCCCTGACACCCCTAACAGGGGTTGTCGCCTTAAGTTGGTATTAAACAAAAACTTGATGGATGATCCAGAACAGATGATATTATGATAAGACTGAAACCTAAATGGGCATCAGCAACAATAGATTCATCAGTTGTTGATCCCAAGCTCTGGGGTAACAGTGATTGAGAAACCTATACTTGTCTACTGTTTAACTAAAAAATATAATTTGACTGACAATAACAAGCCCTGAGGATTTTAGGAAAAACTCTGCTGTATAGAATATGTCATCAACATGGCAGATCGATACACATCGATATCAGAAGCAGCATCAGAACAAAGACATGGGTAATCTCGACAAGCCATTTAAAAAAAAAATGACTTCTCACCCAATTTCCATCTAAGAAACAGGCCCCCCTTGAAATAAAAACAAGTGAATACCAGAGTTGGTGATGTCACTGGCCGCATTGATCCCAAATCAGTGCAGATAGCTGCTTCAACGAGCAGCCCCCCCCCCCC
>NC_045749.1:11498418-11498592 GCF_008692095.1 Etheostoma spectabile | reverse complement strand
CCCCCCCCCACACACACACACACACACTGCTGATACACTTAGGCCCTCACTGCATCAGTGTCAGTAGCCCTGCAGGCAGGAAGCTAAAAAGGATGGCAGTCCCTTCCTTCCCTTCAAAGAGGAGAGGAGCTGGGGCCATGGGAGCGGCTGACAGGAATTCGACCCCTGGACTGA
>NC_045749.1:11497835-11498408 GCF_008692095.1 Etheostoma spectabile | reverse complement strand
TGAAAGAAAATTGTGTATTACTTTTCAGCAGACCTAATCTTGTCACCTTTACTGATGAACTTGTATGTATCAACCACCCACAGGAAAGAAGGAGTTTGTAAAGTGCACACACAGGCCTACTTTTGTTGTGTTAGTGTTTGTATTCGTACGATGGTTTATTTGCAGTGACTGATGTGCCACCCCATTGTTGTTTTTTATTTATTTTTCTGTACAAAAAACCCCACTGAAGAAATCCTGTGTGCAGGCACAGCATGAGTAGTGAGTGATTCTATCTGATGCACTGCTAGCTGAGCGGGCCCTCCCTCTGGGCAGTTCAGCCTTGCCTGACTAGGAAGAGAGGGAAGAGTTTGTGTTCTGTGCGTGCGTGCGTGCGTGCGTGCGTGCGCGTGCGTGTCGGGAGGGGAGACATTGTTCCTTGACGTCACCCCTCAGCCCAGCCTGCCGCTGCTCTCAAACACGTCTTTGTTATTCTTCCACCGGAGACCGGCTATCCGCAAAACATGGAGCCCTGCCTGCAGACGTGCTGGAGCGGGGAGCAGGTTACAGAAGTTCACACACGTGTGGGAAGTTGAG
>NC_045749.1:11465140-11497825 GCF_008692095.1 Etheostoma spectabile | reverse complement strand
GGGAAGTTGAGAAATGTAAAACAAGTCAGGGCAACCAGAAGACTTTTACAGTTTTAGTAACAATGTAATTCTAACAGTTTATTATTATGATTGTGATGATTATGATGATTATGATTATCTTTATTATTATTATTACCAGCTATTCATTAACAATAAAATAACACTTTATTTTAATCAGATCCATCAATAATAATAGTAGCTATCTATATAGTAGCTAGCTATTTGTTGTAATTTTGTTGTTGTTGTTAATGGTGTACATAAACTATTGTAATACTTAATGCGTTTTCTAAACATATAGTACTTAAGTGTTTATTTAACTTCATTTTTAACTAATAGCTGAAAACTAATAAAATCAACTGCTGTTGAATTAACTAATGGGTACTTCTGTGATTACAGCAGGCATTCTTCACCGCTGTAATGACACAGAACCAGACAATAGCCGGAGCTGTGAGCTGCAGTCCGCTCCAGTGTGAAATGTGCTGTTAGCAGCCCATTAGCCTGCACTTACACCTTTACAATCGGTGTCCTTCCGCTGGAATCTAGGTCGCATTTTCATACAGACCACCGAACACGGCTCTCTCTGGTAACTGAATAGCCAGTGTAATCTGACACTTCAACTTGCCGTGCTCCACGGTAGTTGATTCAGTCAGTCAGTCACACCGTCTCCGGGCTCTCACGTCGTCTTTGTGAAGTGGAGAGACTAGAGCGAGAGAGAGGAGCACCGTAAACACGAGGTTTGGCGAAACAATACGCGGATTTTCCTCTGAGGTCCGAGCTAAAAGTAAGTTTCGCGCCTGGTTATTTTTTGTTGCAAAGAGAGGTTTGGATGTGTCAGCGGGTTGCTCAAGATGGGGTTTGCCTCCCGCTGGACAGATAGTACCTGCTAACAATAGGGTGACCTCCTAGAAACCTTTACCAGCCGCTGATGAACTCGTGTCAAAGGGGGCAGATTCTGGTGGCGTGAGGGGTAACGGAGCCTTTTTACGAGGCGTAATATCCAGGCTTGTGTGTGCTGTATATCGCGTGTTTCTGCCTTGTGTAGACGAGTTGCGCTGGAGCGAAACGGTCAATGTGTCTGCAGGTTTATTTTATGATAGGTGCATGCATTTTGTGAAGACACTAACGTTAGATAGGAATGTGCCAGTAACTCAGTGATTGCAGGTCACTGTGTTTGTATACGTGTGTGTGTGTGTGGGTTATCGGGGGGGGGGGGACGAATGTCTCGTTTCGGTGAAACAGCTGATGGCTGATTCATACATGCTAAACTGAGAATGTATGTCACTAAGATACCAGTCAGTAGTGTGACTGGGCTAGTTGACTCCCCTCAAGGCTACTATCGGCTACCTGTTGTGATGCAATTAGCAGCCATGTCCGTGCCATGTTACTATGTTATGTTCTGTTAAACAACACCATGTGACGCAACATTTGCCACATTGACCTTCACTGATAACACTGATTGTTTTGATTGGATCCTCTCCGTGATCATTCAAAGATCAGTGGCTCCCAATGTGTGGTCATTGGGACCCTCAGGGGCCCTTAATGGGACTCAAGTGGGCTCTCTAGTGAGCTGAGAAATTGTTTACATTCACAATGAATTTAATGCTCTATCAATATTTCTAATTGACAATGCTCAGGTGTGACTGTAATTATGTGTAAGTGTCCAGTCTTTCCATTCATTTAAATGCATTGTAACCTTGAATGCACCCCCCCCCCACACACACACACATTTCAGTACAAATTATTCTATACACATGGTTTGCTTGCTTGTCTGAATGCCTGATAGAGACCAGCAGTACCACATTTTTAAGCCCTTCTGCAGGAGAGTGTGGATGAGCTGCAAGTTTGGCGGACCCTCCCCGTAAAAATTCCTCCCATCTGGATGTGAGGCCAGCCGGGGCAGAGCGCAGCAGAGAGGGGGCTCCCATTGGGAGGAGGTGGAGAAGAAGGAGGAGGAGATTGCCGCTCTTTCATTACCGTGCACCCTTCTACAGGACAGCTAAACTTTGGGAGGGGGTAAAAAAAAAGAGCCTTTATCCTTGTTAGTAAGTGGCTGAAGTTAAAGGGAGTGGGATTAGGAGTAAATCAGCAATCCTTTGCTGTTGTTACAGAGTTGTGGAGCTCTGTGATCTCTATAAACCAACCATGTCTTTGTGACTGTGCTACTATCTTGTTATCATGGCGGTAAGATAACAAGCGAATGTACAGTCACTACCGCAGTAAATCAGTTGACACCTAAAAGCCCTATTTCCTAAGCAATCTAACAGCCTCAGCTACAAATGAAACAATATAGGTGTAACATAGTCAGTGTTTATTACAGGAGTATTGCATTTGATTGCAGGTGTTCATGTTATTGTGTCCACTCCGCTCCCTGTATGTCGGCCTAAGAGAGCGTGTAAACTGGTGCACCCTCCAGTGTCTCCCTCCTTGGTAATTTAAATTGGTGATGTAATGAAATTGTTTCAGCAGCAACACTTGTCAGGCGCACCACATTAATTAGTGCTGTTTGGCTGTTTTTTCTCTCCTGACGAACTAAAGCAGCATGAAGTCATCTCAGCAAAGCATGAAAAGGAGGCACGCTAATTTAGAGTGGGTTACCTGATAAATTTTGAAAGAAAGAGGGCAAGGAATTAAAGCCATCTGCAACTGTTTGAAACTTGGAAATGTGTGTGTGTGTGTGTGTGTGAGTGTGTGTGAGAGCTTTCTTTCCTTCTGTTGTCCCTCCTGGGGCCTCACTGCAACCAGCCAGCCAGGCTGTGAGACAAGACAGAAGAGTGTCTGATTCACTAAAAAGGCTGCAGGCTCCAGTGGACTCACTTTGAAATCAAATTTAGGCTGTTTGAGAAAGTGATGGGTACAAATGGAAGCACGCTCACTGAGACTGGATTGTCTGGCCCTATACGCCATAATTTGAAGGATAATAATTTGCCAAAAATGTGCCGGGAAAATAGCGATTTTGTAAACACACACAGAAAGGCAGTACATGCACTTGCCACAAGCAACTGCAGCTAAACACGTGGAAGAAGATATGCAACAGCATGTCTGTTCCCTAAACCAAACAGACAGAATGAAAGTATTGTTCTCGGTATTAGCCAGTATGGCTGTAAAATATTGGATATTTGTATTGGGTGGATTTTTTTTTTTTTTCTTTTTTCAATAATCAGACTGCAACAGTTACCGTGTATCACAAACAAAGCAGGATCGGTTTCAAACACCTGCAGCTATTCTCCAAACTCTCAGGGTGATTATTGACACAAAGCTGTACAGTAGTGCACCTTGCTTCCTAGCTTTGCACTTCTGGGAAGCACAGAGCTAATAAGAGCTAATACTGATTAGAAGTATCTACAGGAAAAACAACAAATTACTCATGTCTGAGTAATTAGCTTTTTGTTACTCAGCAATTTACCAAGTTTTAGCGTCTTTGCTGCCGTTGACTGTGTGTCGGCACAGCTGCAGCCTGCTAAGTGCATAAAACCTGGCGAACGCAAATCAATGTTTTGACAGCCTGACATTTCATCTAGCTGTTCATGTTTGAGGAGTGCTGTGAAATACTTGCTGCCTGTTCGCTTGACATGGATTTTTAGTAGTCTTAGTGTCTCGCCATCAGCCCAAACCCACCCACTGGTGTCCCGAGCAGAAGTCAGCCTTTGTTTCTGTCTCTCCTTCTCTCTCTTTCTGTCTCACTTGTGGTTCGACTTGGCAGCACTTTTTTCTAGACTGAGCCTTTGTTTTCAATGTGCCTATTTTGGTCTTTTAATAAGGAAAAACTTGTGTTGCCTCAGAGCATTTTAGAGACACATTTTCAAAATAAGGGCTTAGAGGGAGTTACAACTTGAAATGTTGAGAGTGAGCCGAGGTTGTGCCCTTGTTTCAGACACTTAACTACTTCCTAAACCTTATTGTAATTCTGCCCATAAGTCTCATAAGCTCTCTTCAAATTAAAATCTGGTAATTGAAGTGTAACTAATAAAGAGGAAATGAAGTACCCAGCAGATGCAACTCATCCTTCTGACTGACTGTGATGACATCAGTTTGGTATAGAGGGGCCTAAGTTGGCCAACGTGAGGCGCTGGGATAAGAAAACCTCAATGCCACATGCCTGTCACCACTGTCCTTCGAGCTGCAAACCTTGCACTGTGGTTTGGTTTGTGGTTGGTTGGTTCAAACTCCTGAGGTGGCTGAGAAAGTTGAGAAGCATTGTGAATACAATATTTGGTGACCAACTGTTGAAAACTTTAGAGATGCGGAGTTGTTTTCAGGTGTGTGAAGCAGGGCGGTGCTGTTAAGAAAAGTTTGCACTCAACAAAACCCTTCCTTGAATCAATATTTTATAAAAGGTATATTCCACCTGTCACAAGTCAAGTTATTTGTATTAAACCAGTTTAATGGGATTGAGCATTAAAGTTATTATGTGCTGTGTATAAGTCACTTGTGGCAAAACACCAACTTAACCTGCTTCAGAAGAGCCGTCACTTCAACCTTGAGCTCTCCCAACATCAGGGAGGCGCAGTCCTCCTAAGTGCTTTTTTTCTGAGACAAGAGAGTAAAACAGAGTGCAGAGAGGGAGAAAGTGAAGAGAGAAGTTGCTGGCCCATCCCTGTCACCGCCTCATGCATGTTTGATTTGATGTTCTGTGAGAAACGAGTGCAGGGGACGTCACAATGGCTGTGTCTCTTTCCCATCCGTCGAGAGGATGGGGCCCTTGAATCATAAATGACATCCGGCCTCACCAGGAACAATATGAGAGTTGGACGCCGCACAGGAGGAACAAAATGTTCCCTCTATCTATCCATCCATTCGCCCACTACTTCTGCCTGCACTCAAGACTTCTCACCATCGCAAGCAATTACCCTCACTTTTATTTTTTTATTTTTTTATTGCTGATGAAATCCTCACAGAGTCCGTCTCAGCTCTGTGTTGTTAAGGCAGAGAGAGAAAGTGGTAGCGATAGAGAAGAAAAGAGATAGTATGTGTCTGAGTGAGTGGCGTTAGCGTGTGTCTGTTTGGCTTGTAAATCCTGTTTAAGCTAAACAAACTCATTGTCCTCATCCTCCAACTGTGCGCACTGTGTATGTTGTGTGTGCTTTCCCCCCTCCCTCCTTTCTCCTCGTCTCTCTCTGCCTCTCCTTTTGAGTTGTAAGTACAGCCACTAATTAGTCCCCTCTCCCTCTTCATGCTGGGTCAGTGGGTTTACGGTTTCAGCACTGATCTGCTGTGTTTGCCTTGTCTCTCCTGATACCGGAGCATGCCTGCAAGCCAGCGTAGACTACAGCCTCCTCCGAGAGGTCTTTACACCTTATACACTGTCCCACATGGGTTCATTTGCCAGACAGCCACTCTGGACTGTACTTGAGCTCGGGCTTGCTCTCATGCAGCTTGCCCAGCACTTGAGTTCATGCCAGGTATCGGACGAACCAGTCCAGCGAAGAGCTGTACCTGCTGGGTTGAGTCAGTAAGTCAAAACCTGTTGTGTTTTTGTAAAACATCAATGCATTTTGAAAAGGATTGCAGATAATGTGAATTCATTTTACATACCCACTACACAGCGTGTAGTTCAAAGCCCACAATATATATATTTTTCTAAAGATAATACGCCACATGCTATGTTTGTAATATCATTTGTGCTATAAACAGTCTCTTGTCTAGACGGCACTGTTGTCTCTCAAAGTGTGCGGTGATGTTGATTTTCTAGTGGAGATTGCGTGGGAGATGGAGAGTGATGGTAGAGATTCTCTGAAGGCGGTCGAATTGTCTCCAACATGGCCTCCAGGGATACATAATTTCTTGTTTTCTGACAAAGTAAATTAAGTAGGACTTTACTAATGCAAAGGGACAGCATTTATTCTTTGCCTGCGATGTCAGCTATGAAGCAAAGAGGGAGCTGTGCAACGTCTGCTCTCACATAACACTAATTCTTACACACGCATGGAGTGCAAATCCTAAAATGTGGTAGATGTTGAATAGTAGCTTTCATTTGTCTTTGCGGAGTATAATAAAAAGGTACTTTTTGTGAATGAGAAGTCAATTTTAAGGCAGGGGGAAGGCTGTACGCTATATATTGATTTTAAAGTTGAACTTTTGGTACATCAATGAAGCAGGTTGTTTTTGTTATGGAGAGCCTCTCAAATCAGATTGGCATGTAATCTTGAGCTCTACAGCCCTACTATGACTTTTCTTATCGCATTGGTTAAGACAGAAAAGGTCTATTACTTTGGGCAGTGTGTTTGCCTACTTGGTGCCGTCCCCTTGGTTTTGACACTGGGCGGTTGAACCAAGCGCTTTTCCAGGGTTCTAAGGACTGACATCCCTTTCATTTTCCCGCCTGGGCGGCTTAGATAAAGGGGCACGTTTAAAAACCTCTGTGTGGAAACACCAACTGTAAAGAGAGACAGTCTGGTGGGCCAGGGCCGAGTTACAGCATTAACTTGACAGAGGGAGAAGGTAGGCCTGTGATAAAGAGTGAAACAAATAAATGAGTTGACTTTATTAAACAGTGATCTCAGCAATCTATAATATATGGTTGAAAGTACTATGGCTGCAGACCTGACTTTGCAAATATCACAAACATTATCTGCAATCGCACTGCAGATAACCCATCTCCCTCATTTATCCCCTGGTCTATTACAGGGGCAATGTGTTTCACCACTTTTTTTCTAATCTCCCTCTGTTACAAGTACGTCCTCCCAGCAAACCAAAGCCACGCTGGAAGCCGTCGTTTATCATATCAGTAATGAGACCAGGCTAATCGTGTGTATTCCGGAGACAGCAATGATACACTGCTTGGAGCTTGCCAGGATCAGCCTCTAAACAATGTTTATCATTGTCTCCCAGGGCTCTTTAATTATCTGGCAAACATTATTGACAAAACAGCAAGAGACCCTGTGTTTTATGATTTTTAAAGGATGCTGGGTTGCTATTCACAAATGTGTGCATTTAAGGAAAAAAAAGCAAAGCTAGTTTTTGATTTTACATTCTTAAGATTGTGTTTGTGTTTGGATCATTACATACATTTATGAAGTATTTATAATTAACACTTTTACTTTAACTTAATTGTTTTATTAAAGGCATCCTTTACATTTTCTTTGCAAATGACCAAACTATGAGAGATGATGAGTAAGAAACACAAAGTGAGGGAGAGGAAGTGGATTTCACCAGATCTGGATCTGAATCTGATAGGGATGGCCTGTACAGAAAATATGTCTAACTTGCTCCTACATTTTTTGTTGAATCATGCTGAATCACTTTTATCCAAACTAATAATATCTCATCACCCGTGTGATGGATTGCTCTGAAATTGCGAGCAGACATTCATGGTTGCCAGATGATGAATCCAAATGACTTTTCTTCTAGAGTCACCATTAGGTTGGCCTTTTTGGTTTTGACTGAATTGCTGGTTTTGATGTACTGGTTTTGAAGTATTCCCCCGGCCGCCGCTGAAGCTACGATACCCATTAGCAGCACCTGTGAGTTTATCAAGTGACAGCTAAAACGCGAAAGGAGGAGCAGTATATCCTGTATGTCCCTTACCGGCTAACATATTTCAAGATGGCGCATTGTTATGGAGAGTCTACCCCAGTTCATGCAAGCGCAAATGTAAAATTCCAAGTTAAAAAGGAATTGATTGAGGTGGTCAATATTCATAAAAAAGGACAAGTTTGTGAAGGGCAATACATATTTTGAAAATGAACAACTACAAAAGTTACACACTTTAAACATGATATCTCAACATTAGCATTGTCATTGCAAGCATGTTAGCATGTAGACGTTAGCATTTAGCTCAAAGCACAGCCTCACATCGCTGCCAGCATGGCTGTGCAACCGAAGCCTATACCACGATCGGTTTTATACTTTTAACACTCAATGGGAAAGTTATTTTGAACTACTCACATCCTAAATTAATCATTTTAGTAACCCCTAACCCTAACCCTTAGGTTAAGTAATACATCCAGCAGAAATAAGTGATGAAACTTATTAAGAGCTCCTCTGTGTCTGCTCCTATCCCAACAACTACCCATAACTGCAGTTATTAAACATTACTTTTACAGCCATCCTGTAACCTTCCCTCGGCTCCCCGGGGGGAGCTGAGTGGATGCTGAATGGCATGTGTTGACATTGTTAAAGATACACGTGAGGATATCACACGTTTCATGTCTGACTCATATATTTGGAGAAGGGGGGTGGGGGGTTGCCATACCACAGCCTGACCAACAACATATTGAGGCTTTTGCTTAATATGTTTGGCTACATTCTGAATATATAAGTATGCGCTGGTTAGTGATGGTCAATAACAGCAGCAGCAGCAGCAACAACAGAAGCATGGCTGTAAGATATCCATTTGGGCCAAACAGTATGTTACCTACCCCCACACTTTTACACACCTTTACACACACACACACACACACACAGACACCCCCCCTCTTCTCCTTGTCATGTCTCTGTAGCCACGTCTCCCAGGATATCCACATGATTGTATAACAAACGAGGAGGTGTGTCTTATTGATGGTTGCGTGAAATCACCTTTGCTGTGCTGTGTGTATGTGTGTGTGTGTGTGTGTGTGTGTGCAATAGAGAGGGAGGTGGGGGTAGTAGCAGTAGTGGTGGCTTGGGGTGAGGTCCTGCCCTGATTTTCTCTGGAATTCCTTTGTTTTTGGAAGCCAGAAAGGGGGAAACTGAATCTGCATAGCCCGAGGGTCTCTGCTCCTTGAGAATTCTTCGCACACGTCTCTCTGCTGCCAGCTCTGATGGTTTTAGGGGTGGCTCTGTTTTCAAACAGAGGACAGCCAAGGTGTTTTTCACCTTCCAGAAAAAAATGAGTACTGCACCAGGCAAAGCGTCTCAGACCTGGAGGGACTGATGCTACTCAAACATAAATTTGCTCCGTACTTCAGGGCTACGGAAATAAAAGTCAAATGTAGATCCTGTCACTCAGGGCACAAAAGATACCTTCCTATGACTATGGATCGCACACTCAAAATGGATGGATCTTTATTCAAAAAGTAATAATAATGAAATGTGTGGTGCAATGATTTCCGTATGTTTTCCATTTTTAATGATCTTCCTTCGCAGATTAATAAGCGTTTTTAATAGTGTTTCATGGCCACTGGAAGGGCCAAGGCTGCTGTAAAAATGTTGTCAGCTGCTCCCGCAAGCTGAAAATTTCACTTCACGTTCATGGCTCATTAAGTCTGATAAACCTTGGGTAATGGTGTTAAAATTGTACAAAGGTATCGCCGTTTACTCTGTGCCACTACGTTTCTGTGACCCAATCCTTATCTGGGGGACTGTCACTTTAAGTAACTAACTTCCACAAAGCAGAGCTTTTCCCTCTCGTTTGAAGGGGGCTCGTGTTGTGCGAGAGGGGAATTGAATAGGCTTGTTGCTTGCCTCTATTGAGCCAGCCTCATTTTTCGCTGTCCCCTGGAACAGGCGGGAGTAGGGGCTCAAGAAAGGGGAGGTGGCAGAGGAAAGGGGAATTGGAGAAGGGCAAGAAGGTCTTGTCACGTGAGCAATGATAGTGTTCGTGCTGGTCCCTTTCAGGCTGTCACAGTAAATCTGTTTGACTTGTCACTTTGTAAATCATTACGAAGGCTAAAAGCCTCTCTATTGGATTGTGGTGGAAGGGGGGAGGCGGCAGGTTTCCTTTGTGCCTTCTTGACGATGATGATAATCAAGTTTGTTTCTGGCCATCCTGCTGTGAGGCTATAATTAGCTCCTTTCTTCTCTCTTCTCATCTCCTTTTTTGCGTGTTGCTCCTCAAAGCAAAAGTAGAGTGGGAGAGTCATTGTGTGGAGGTCATGTTGAGTTTTGTGTGGAGGCATCAATGGCTTCTGAACACTCTCTTCTTTAGTTATATCAGCCTTTTTACTGTAGGTTCAGACACGGGGCTTGTGTGTTTTTCATGCTGAGGTTTATTATTCAGTGTGCGACTGCCTTCCCGCCAGTGATGCTGAACCGATTTAAAAAAAACAAACAACAAAAAACTAATGATGATAAAGTGCATGTAAGGTCTCGTGTTCCTCCCCCAGGTCAGTCAGGGAGGGAGTCACAGCTCGAGGTATGTCTAAACTTGTAGTGTCACTTTCGGACCAAACTGGTTGCTGTCTGACAGAAACATGACAAAGTAGATCTCATCCTGCCGATTAAGTCTGTGTGGCGTGACGTCTGATTTCCCAGGGCAAACTCTGCTCCCGTCTCTCCCCTCCCTCCGTTTTTCCTCTTTTTTCTCCTCTCCTTATTTACGCCATCCTTCTTCTCCTCTGTGCCCACCCCATTCCCTCCGTTTTTGCTTTCCCTCCCCCCTCTTCTTTGGTGTGTGTGCCAGCAGCACTCATGCCTGGAACAGAGCGCCAGGGCAGACATCTGTCACACTGTGTCCCTGATCTGATCTGTGGCTCGAAGCATCGGGGTCATGAAGAGTAGCAGCCGCCCGTCCAGATATCGTGGGAGACAATCTGAGAACTCTATCTCTGTGATTTGGTCTTTCTATGTCTCTATGTTTCTCTGTCTCTCATTAAAATTCACATTGCACACAGCCGCACACACACCAGGGTATTAAGCTGTTTTCTCTATGTGGAGCGTCTGTCGTTTGGACTGTGTGAGTCAAGCGGGCTGGCAGTGTCCCATGTCTTCCCGATGAAGCTCTTTCTCAGACTTGCAGGTGCAAAGAGCAGAGCGAAACGTCAGTTTTATCAGGCTGTTCGTCAGCTGCGATGATGCACATTTGATCTGAAAGGAGGATTTTGACAGTTAAACTGGATCTTTGTGCCTGGGGCAGCACCATTAATGACAAAACCAATGACAGAATGAATAAAAGGGTGTTAATTGCGGCTGTTCAGTTGTGTTTGAGAGGGTGTAACTGTGGATTGACATACCCAGTGTCTGCCAAATTTGATACTTCACATACCTTCTTGAGAGATTAATGGCTGTGGATTAATTCTACTCAGTGTTTTGACATTTATTGGTGTTGCAGTTGCAGTTTTTTACTCAAAACAGTTGAGTTCATGCCAAATGACAAGATTTGTAAATGCTCAGCTCAAATGTTCATGGGAAAATGGAAAATGTGTTTTCATGTTGTATCCCATTACTCACCTGCACTGTATTTACCATACATTTTCAGATGGATTTCTAACCTTCTAGGTTCCCATTTGGTTCTGTTCTTTTACTAAATAATTAACTTTAACGTGCAGGGACTTGAACTTGATTGAGATAGCTATTCTATCACACCACATACAGTATTCTTTTGCCCTTAAGTTATGTTATCTGAACATAGTGATGTGATTGATGCAGAGTAAAAACTCCTCCTGCCGCTGTATTTAAAGATGCTACAACATCTGAGACCTGAGAGCAACCTTTGTAAAGCAAGAAACATCTAAATGCACATGCTCCTTTTCACATCCATGTTTACTCACTTGCCATTCTGATTTGATTTTCTGACAACGCAGCTTGTCAGTGCAAATCTTTCCAGCATTCGACTGTCAGCTCTCAGATGTTGGAGAGTTTTGAAAATGGTTGTAGAGAAACATGATATTCAAGTTAATTTGATGGGCTGTCTGAAAAAAAGAGAAAGGACATCTGAAAGTAAACTTCTTTACACTTCTGGTGTAATAAAAAAATGGTTTGCGATTATTAAAGTTCCCATATTATGAAAAAATCCCTTTTTTTCTGGGATTTGGGGTTATTTTGTGTCTCTGGTGGTTCTACACGCATTAAAACTTGGAAAAAATATCCATGCTGTTTTGAGTGTGATACAAAGAGATCTCCGTGGCTTTCTATTTAACTAGCCGAGACGAGGTGGCTAACCGTAGCATGCTAGTGCTAGCATTGCGACGGTTAGCCACCTCGTCTTGGCTAGTAGCATGTGCGACTTCCAACAAAGATAGTAAAGAAGTGAGATGTCTCACTCTGTAGCTAAAACAGAGACCTAAACACAGAGTGAATAAAGGATGTGCAGCAATGTGCAGTACAACAAAAATATGGTGTTTTTTGAAAATGAAACCATGCAAACCTATTCTGGTACAACCTCAAAATACAATAATGAACGTGAAAATGAGCATAACATGGGCACTCTAAGGGGCTCAACATGCAAAACCACTAGCCTGATTATCCGACTATTTGCTATTTGTTTGTCTGTGGCAGAGGACGATGACAACCCCATTCTTAATACAAAGCTCTGATCTGGTAAACGAGCCTTTGGAAAAAAGGCCAGCGATTCAGATGTTTTAAATCATGCTACAAAACTATCGGGTATGGTCCTTCATGATAAAGCTGTTGACCCATTTGGTTAACTCAAAGCCTCATGCATACTTCTGAATCGGAAGCTGCTTTGATTCAGCTCATCTCATGTGAGTCAGCAGAGTCACAAAAGTAAAAGGCTAGCACGTGTGACGAGCAGATAAGTCCCCTTTCAAAAGAAATACCTTAACATCTTGTTTACGTAAAATAAATCCCTGAGATGGAAATCAAGCCCAGATTAGATACATGGCAGACACGGCTGTTATCTTTTGAAAGATAATTGACCTGTGACACTTAGTTGGCAGGAGCCCAAGTCCATCATGCCTCGCTGTTCTGAATGTAAATGCTTTGTCAAGTGCAGAGAGAACAGACATATTGAAAATAGATGTTCACATAAAATACTTTGTGAGTTAATATACTGTACATATTCACTGTAAAGACTATGCCTTCAGTAGCACTGCGGCACTGCGAACATTAGAAGACAACGTACACTTTCGCGCCATTAAAAAATCCTGCAAATTTTAGAAAACGTTCACTAAGCAAATATTGCTTGCTTTGTGCTTTAGTTCTGTTCATTTACAGTACCACAGCCAGGGCTGCTTAATGTATAAATTACTCTTTAATAGGTCTGTGCTCAATATTGACCATTCACCTTGATATCTTATTTTTTCATAATGTATCTCATAACATCAGTGACTACAAAGTGAATGGTTTCAATTTCTAACCATGGTAGCGGCATGGCTCTAGGGATGACTGACGGTCTGTCGGTCCGTCCACCACTTTGGCCAGAGTGAAAAATGTCAACAACTACCAGATGAATTGGCCTGAAATTTGAATTGAAGTGCAATAACTTTGGTGATCGCCATCATCAAGTCATCATCAGGTCATCATCAAATGAACAATCTGATGCTAGTAGTAGAAGTAGCACATGTTGACCTGCTCACATGCTTAAATAAGATGGTATACATGGTAAACACTAGCTTATACCTTTCACTCTTTAAACCAGAAGAATCCTATTAAGTGTACTCTCTGTGTGCCTGTAATGCAGCAGCCTGGAAAAGGTGTTTTATACTGATGACAGGCAAGGTCGGGCCAGTGAAACAGGACAGTGCGAGTGTGGGTGTGGTGAGGGCTGGCAGAAGGAGGAAGGGAAGTAGAGAAAGTGAAAGAGTGCCACTGCAGCTCTCCTTGTGTATAACCCGCTACTCAGCTGCAGCTACAAATCAAACAGAACGAGTCGCTGCTGGCACTGTGCCATGACACTGATCACTGGCACAACGAACACTGTCAAAACCATCTTGATGTGTAATTACGAACACTCTATCATTTCTGCTATCACTTAGCTGCCGTGCTCATGTAGTCTATATAGAAGATAATGCAGTTACATAAGTACATTTTACACAAAGTTACCCTAGCTGGGTGGCGGACTTTGAGATAGAAGGATCTTGGCTGATCCCTTAAAGTCAGTCCAAAGCAGTAAACTCTAGCTGACTCTGGTGTGTGTGTGTGTGTGTGTGTGTGTGTGTGTGTGTGTGTGTGTGTGCCTGCCTCTTTACGTGCACATGCAGCACTGTCTGTAACCTTGTGGTTGTTTTTAAAGGGTAACATCAGTGTTAAGGCTCTGCGAGTGTCGCCGATGCACAACGCGTCCTGTATGACATTGACCATGCAGGCCTTGCAGCTTCACAGAGCAGAGTGAGCCAGATACAGTAGATAGATCAAGCTTTTTACAGCTCTGCATATACGTAAATGGCAAAGAGACAAAAACAAGTAAAGACGCTGGTTGGCAGGCTGTCTCCCTCCCCCCATTTAAACATTTTAAAAAACAAAATTTTCCTATTAACCCTCATCACTAACAAGAAGACCTCAGCTGAAATGCCTACTTTTACACTTACGCCGTGAACAATTTTGCAATTTGGGCTGTTATTATCCTAATTTACACAAGCGGAAATGAGAGTAAGGGAGAGTCAATGTGTGACCTCTGATTAAGTGGGATGTTTGAATGTGGGCCCTCCACCTTCAAGAGAGGTTTGATACTTGAGCGGTTGAAGTGTTTTTGATGGAAACTCCATTAATGATTGATAACAGAAGGAGAGTGGTTAAAAATCTCCCTGCTCCAGCACCATCAATTATTAAAAACCTCTCTCCTAGCAATTTGGTGGCACATAAAATATCAGTCACCATCTTGAGTTGATAATATCTGTCAAAGGAATTAGGGCTTTGTATTGATTTCCTAAAGCTCTCCTTATCCAGGGCTTGTATGTTGTGCATTTTAAAGATGATGCTTGCAACAGATTGCGACAATTAGCATCAGCGTGTTGTCTGTTATCTGTTCTCATCAAAGGAAAGTGTTTCAAGACTTCTAAGACATAAATTATAAAATTCTCATTGATATTATCATAGGTTTATGTTTTATTAATCAAATTAAAATATGTCTAGAACATAAATAGCTTGGCTGAGTTTAGCTATTAGGTTAGATAGACATTTGTTGCATTGATGCAACAAATGACAATTACAACACAGACAATTGCAACACATTAATGTATACTGTCATGCTAAATAAAGTTAATATAACCTTTAACAGTTCATCTTCCCTGCAGCCAAAGGCGCAGCTGGTTTTAGACTAAAACTTTCCTGCGCTTCTACATTTATCTTGAGATGGTGCTGTGCCACACAATATCTAATTTAATAGCTGGAATGATTCAGCCCGTCTCTCACACACACACACACACACGGCACACGGCACATGTCGAGTATGATGTTGAGGGACTGCGCGGATGTTTGAAGTGATGCTGGAGATTCGTGTCAGCCAGAGTATGAGTGCGTGTCAGTGCAGCAGTAGAAGTTCTCCGGAGCTTAGTGCTGATTTGAGCTGCATCGAGACGAGCTGACAGGCCAGCAGGCTTCTCTGTGTCATCGCCAAGGTTCCCATCAGCCTTTGCAGAGGGAATTCTCTCTTCCACACAAGAGAACTGATTAAGTCTTTATACGGCATGTGGCGTGCGGTCACTGTGCTCAAAGTGCTCCAAGGCTGCTTCAAGACACACAAGAGTAGATGTTTTCATGACACTTCAATTGATTGTGGAGCCTTTTTGAGGGTAATGATTATTGGAGCCACTTCCATTTGGCAATACTGCTCTATTTTTTTTTGCGTCATCTGAGTGACACCTTCATTAACTGGTGTCAATATTCTAGTTATTCATTAACTACAAATGGACTCTTGCAGCACTGTGTGTGCATTTTTTTCCGTTCCTCAGTCTCTTAAGATGTGCTGAGAAAAAATGCTCCAGGAGATATGAAATGTATATCAAGATGAAAGGATGTAAAGACAGAGATGAACGGTGACAGTAATGAAAAGAAACAACAAGAAAATGATGGCTGTTCTTATCTGTACCATGATCGACAAGTCGTGTCATAGCAGCGAGGCAAACGTCTGCTGCCCATCTTGTGTCAACAGCCTGTGTATTTACATAAGCGGTTTCCCGTCGGCCACGGCTTCTGTCCTGAGAGCATCAGGAGCCGCGGTGGTGAGGCGGTGTGATTGGATCTACAGATGGAGATTAATGCCAACAAAGGTAATAGCACAAGGGCATACATCACAAAGAAGAGGCTGGAAGCACTGTGCTTGACCTTTTGAATGGTGATAATGATGCTGGAGTCAGATACCCTCCTACTGGGGAAACGCTGTCATGAATGCAAAACGTGCGTTTGTGTGTGTGCGCAGGGGGTTAAAAGATGGGGCGGTCAACACTGGAGTGCATTTGGATGAAAGTGTAAGCATGTTTGAAGCTGTCAGAACATTGCATGCTACGAAATGAGTAAATGCCTGGCGCTCAGGCTCTTTCTTTAAGTGGGAACTGAAACCTGTCTGTCTGTTGGTCCGTCTCCCTGTCCGTCTTTGCACCGCAGAGCATCAGCAGGGTTATTAGAAGAGTCCCATGGCTGCCACTGATAAGGCCTGTATGGGTGCTGCCACTGACAGCGCAGCCTGCTTGTGTGTCAAACACAAGTGGCCTGGCTGGGGGATTACTGCCTACTGCCATTTCTGCTGATGCCTTTCTTTATGTTATCCTCTCCAGTCAGATGTGCTGCATTTGAATAACTTGGCTGATGTTTTAGAAATGGAACTCCTCGAAATTTCCACCTGAATACAAATGAAGGCGCACGGACAAAACTCTCTCTCTCTCTCTCTCTCTCTCTCTCTCTCTCTCGCACACACACACACTTGCACTCATACTCACTAGGGCGTTAAATCACACTCTTTTTCCCGTCAAGATATTATGATACAATATTTACTAGGGGTGTGATGAGACAAACAGCCCACAAAAGGAGACGAGACACGAGATTAAATTCACAAGATTAAATTCACGAGATCAAGACAAGATTTCAATACTATTTTACAAAAAAAGTCAATGAAAAAATAAGAAATAAGAAAAATAGTCCTTTATAGAGCGAGAGAGTCTCTTCACTCAGAGAACCAAGGTTACAACATAACTAAGCGTTTTCTGGCAGTAGTTGAGACCATTGAGACCAAATGTTTTGTACTTGAATTTGTCATTGTACAGTAGATAGCGAGAAATAAAGCTATTGTTTCACATTGTTTACGTTCTAAAGCACAAATAAATTAGCATCAAACACTCAACAGATGATTTTTGTGAAGACAGGTGCTATTTTCTCCTCTGCATTTTGTTAATTGCAGCATTTAACAAGGAAGTCCTCTTCCCAACCATTTTAACAGAGAAAGAGAGCGAGACAGCGTCACAGTGAACTGCACTCTGCGGAGTGCGGATGAATGTGTGTCTCGGCCAAGATGTGGGGGGGAGAGAGCGGCGGTACTCTTTAACGTTTTAACAATTGGTTTTACACGCAGCTTTTTCTTCTGCTATTGCTCTGCAAAAGTAAACTCAGAGTCAACTTTGGTGAATGGCTGGGGAGATTTCTATGTTAACTTAAAGGCTGATGCTCTGCACTTGTGTGCTGATATCGAGAGGCATTTTTTGACCTTGACAAGAAATCTCATCACTTTTATTCTCGTGGGGACAAGAAGATTTCGTCACAACTCTAATATTTTTAATAAAAAGAACAATTATGTGGGGATTCCAAAATAAAGGCGCATCTTAAAGATGACCAAATGTACGGATATTTTCACTTTGTATTGTTAACACTCACATAGCACACATTTAGACCCTCTCAGTTCATTAACCTCCCTGTCTCCTTTTCTTTCCTCCTGCTAGTGGCCACAACTGGTTATTTACATGCTTTATCACTTACTGGGAGGAGTGATGCTGATGGGTTAGGAGGCTCACTAATCCACTCTGCCACTGTCATTAGAGAGAAGCAAACAGACTATTACCACCGCCTCCTCTTCTTTCTGCTCGTCATAAGCCTGCCTGAACCACACACACACACACACACACACACACACACACACACACACACACACACAGCTGTGATGGAGAGTGCCTCTTGTTTCTTCAGCGCTACTGAGTGGAGCCCAGCTTTGGTAATTGATCCTGTTTGGTACATGGGGAGTGAGAGAGAGAGAGAGGGGGAGGCCCTAAGTGTTGTCAGTTTGCTGCATTAATTTTTCAACCGTGGCCAGTGAGGCTGGAGAGACGGAGGAGGGGCCCACCGCAGAGCTCGCTCAGAGTAACCATGCTGTACCTAATGCTGCTTTGTCTGCCGATACTTAGGTTGCTGTTTATTGGTACTCATTCTAAAATAAGTCCCTATCTGTGAGTCTCAATTATGATTCAACTTGTCTACTCAGTCCCGGCCTCCTGCTGATGACATATTTGTTTATTTTCGTCTCGTCTTCTGCCGCTCTAAAATAGCCTTCTGGTGGTTGTGTGACTTGTGCCTCTTTGTCTGGGTGTTTGTGCCTTCTCATGGCGTACAGTATGTGCGGCTGATAATAGACAGACCTCACTCTGTGCTTTTTGATCCCAGCTCTGGGCTCTGGTCGCCAACACACTGATGATGTCACCATGCCAGCCTAGAGGGAGGACTGAGCTTAAAGGAAGCATAAAGACTCTGCTGGCTATTAGCTGTATTAGAAATTGCTATTATTACTCCTGTGTTCTTCCCTGTTCACCCCCGTGTTCTGTGTCAAAATACTCCCGACCTATAATTACTGCCAATGTTCTCACAATGCCGGTCAGCAGTTGGAAAGGATACGGCTGAATTCTATGTCCGTCAGAGCCACGTTAGCAAACACTTCCATGATTCATTAAGAGGCAGTCACAGAGGACGTCACTGTTGAGATTTGTTGCAGATATGAGTCATCATTTCTTGCTTTTATTTAATACTTCCGACGCAATTTGTGTGTGACACATTTCATCTAGCATCTTTAACACTTGTATGACACTGGGAGATGTAAAGTAGCCACATAGCACAGCTCACAGCTCCTCACTGATGTCATGTGTAGTATCAAATAAGGGTGGGAATTGATTTGTACCTCACGATTCGACTCGATTCCGATTCAGAGGCCAACGATTCGATTCTAAACTAATTATTGATGCATCTCGATGCAACAACTTTCTTAAATCTGGAGTTTGTTGGATCTTGACATATACAGTATTTGTCACACCCAAGTTTGAATGAAATGTTTTGTCTACTGTGGTTTTTATTTTGCCTAAACTCTAAGTTGTTGTCCATTATTCTATCCCCTTTCAGTCACTCTGTTTTCTGACTTTTAAGTAAAAATCGACACATTTAAAATAAAAATTGAATATTAACTTATCAGAATGGAGCATTGAATCATATTAGAGGGAATTGCAATGTATCTAAAAATCGATTATTTCCCCACCCCTAGTATCTAAAAATGCTTTGAGATGATGCACAATGTAAAGCATGTCACTGTGAGAGAGAACTGCCTTGAGGCTATGCAGGAGTTCAAGTCATGATTACTGGTGTTCCAGCACCAACAGCACAGGAAGCTCCTAAGTACTAAACAGACAGGATGAGTCACATGCAGGGGCCAGATTATTAACCTTTAACTTCCCTTTTCTTGGAAAACACAACACTTTATCATATTTTGATCCAAGAGATAACTTTAAGACAAAGTTCACACTGATGTGGAAAGGTCTGAAGATTTGTCTCAAAAGCTTTCTGTCCACAGCACATACTGAAGTACAATACGTGTGTTGGCTGCATTGGAATAAAACTAGTCAGAATCAATGTCAATTAAATATATCTGTGTTGTGTGATTGCCTATATTGCATTTGCAATGTTAAGACATTATGCATGTATGCCATTTTTATAAAGGCCACTTGGTTGTCCATGTAACAAAGGTGCTTTTTATAAATCACAGATTTGCTTATCCACACTACAACAAAAGGTCATGCATTTTTAAATAAACACTTTCAAATATTTGTTTTTAATGTGGCAAAAAAGCTTCCTTTGTGTGAATGAAACGGAATTGTGTCCATCATTGTGGACATGGGCTACAACACAAGACATCCATAGAAAAGACAAGACTTCTACAGAAAATGATATATCAACAAAGTAATGATACTGTAGCCTAACATCACACAGCTTATTCTGTGAACTGTAATGTTTTGTGTGTATTTTACCCTCTAACCACATTTAACCTCAACATGACATCATGCCCAACATTATAAAAGGCAGGGCTGGCCCAGATGAACTGTGTGATTTACAGCCTGTGTCCGGTCACACAGGTGAGAGTCCTTTCTTTACCTCACTCTGTTTTGTCCTATCCAAACAGGTGTGTTTTCTCTCTCAAGTCTGATTCCTCTCCACCACCCGCCAGTTTAGCTAGCCAGGACAGGCCTTCTTCCACTCAACAACCATGATTGCATTCTTGAGCTATTCCACCCCCTCCTTCAGAACAAGAGCCCGCCGCATCTCTCTCCCTTTCAAGTAGAGGCTGCTGGCCGCGTTTCCCCTTTGAAGATGCAATCTTGAAAAACACAGAGACATCTCCGGGATTATCTTAAATATCTTCAGTATGTCAACAGCCTAGCCCTGTTGCTGTTGAGGGTTGTTGAGCAGCGCTGGCTGTTTAAGGGGTTCGCTGTGATGACAGCCAAGGAAAATGCCTCATCGCAAAGGTAATCACAAGGTTAACTCCAGTAACTCCATTCAGGGCCAAACTCCCACTGTTAAAACCGGATGATAACAGACACAATGAAATGATGTATTTCCCCATGTGGCAATGCTGTGTTTACAATTGAAGCTAATAGCAGGCAGTGGAGCACTCAATAACAGATGGTGCTTGTAGGTGAGGTTCATTTATGTCATGGCATCATTCAAAATGTTATGAAAATTCAAACAGTGCAACATCTTAACTAAGCATACACATCAAAATGAGATGCATCATTGAGCAGTCACAAGAGGGAGAGTTACATACACCAAATTAGAGGCACATAAGTGGGCGCTCCTTGAAAAGGATCTTGACTTTGTAATCATATCAGATGTTATCGGGAGGAGATTTTAGGAAGGGTAAGTGCTTGGAAACTAAATCAGAGAGAAGCTGCCGAGGGAACACGTTGTTATCATAATTACCTGCTGAGCGATGACTGCAGGACCGTTGTTGATGTTGACGCCGAGCTGCCCTCTTCTCTCGCACCGACAAGGCTGTCTTGTGTGGGCTGCTTCAACATCTCTTTGTGCTCTGTTCCTATGAGTGTTTTCTTTCTTTTTTTGTTTCTTTACTCTTTTCAGCCAGGAACACACTGCAGGCCAAAACTGCAGATATTGTTTTGGTGAGATCTGGCTTGAAGATTTGTGTCGGACTTGCGTCAGAGTGTACGTGCGGGCGCTGGCAGGTGCTGTGGTTGCTCCCGGGAGCCGAGGCGACCCGGAGACCTCATCCTCTCCGTTTCAAACAACAACCTGCTCCTGCCGGGGGACGGGACCCGCCTGCCTGTTTTTTTTTATATTACAAATGATCTGTTTGAAAGAAATGCGGCCCCTGCCTCCTTGCTGTTGGCATTTAAATGGGAGGAAATAACAGATGATGATATCAGAGTGTGAGAGAGTGAAGAGAGGGAGAGACCACTCAAGGAGGAGAAAGACTTGACCTGTTTGTTTTGGGGAAATGGTATTCCTCTGCTAATTTCCTCCTGATAAGTATCTGACAGCTCATAGTAAAGTGTTTTATCTTGGCTACAGGGAAATGGCTTCTCTCACTCACAGTGCCAATCGATTTCAGAGACTCTACTTCTTTAAATTGCACTCTCTGGTCTTTAGAGTTCTTCTATTTGCATAGAGGTTATCAATTACATATATTAGCTTACTCCCTTTAGTGTAAAATGGACTTTCTCCCTCGTTCCCTGCCTCCTGCTTGCTTCTCCTTCCTTTTCCAGACGCTGCTGCAAATTCTCGTCCTTCCTCTTCCAACTCACATCATTGACTGCTGTTTGCCGTGTTGGGGGGCATTGATTTTTACTGCTCTGCCTCTCTCTCTGGTTGAACACTTGATGAGTTGTGTTAAGACGCCCAGGGACAGCCCTGCCTGTTTTAAGGCGATGAGGTTGGCTTTTATAGCTCCTCTGCTTCCTCAGCCTTGGATGATAAGAGGTGTGTGTGTGTGTGTGTGTGTGTGTGTGTGTCTGGGTGTGTTTGTGTGTGTGTGCGTCCGTGCGTGCGTGCGCGCGTACATGTACGTGTGTGTACGTGTGCGTGAGTGTCTGTATAAGTTAAGAAGCCGCTTGAGACTAGGATTCCCCCCCAGGAAGCTAAAGTAAACGTTGTGGTGTTAAGAGCTTTTAACAGGAAAACTTGGGCTTTATCATCTCCAGCATTTGAATCACTTTAAAGGCTTTGCACAGAAAATTGGTTTATCTCAGTCAATGAACAGCCACATCATCAGATACGATTATCAGGATTGAAGTGTTAAGAGAGTAATACCAAGCACGATTATGAAACAGGAGACAACTGGATCGAGCGGACAGTTGACACAGAGTTTAGATTCAAAGGTGAAAAGACTTATAGAAACCTATAACAGCCCACACACGCATGCACTCAAAAACACACACACACACACACACACACACACACACACACACACACACACACACACACACACACACACACACACACACACACACACACACACACACACACACACACACACACACAGTCATGGATACAGACACAAACCTCATTTAACACGATTAGTTTCTTTGAGGATTTTACTGCAGCCTCTTATATCCGGGATGAAAGAGTTCACACTTCTGACAGGAAAAAAAGCTGGAGTCTGCAGAAGCTTGTACGAAGCGTTCAGCTCTTCACAGCAATATTCACCACATTATTAGGAGCACATTGCTTTGTGCTGTGTTGCTCTCAACATCATCTGTAGTGTGCTGCTCAAGTGGTAGCAATTTTCTTTTAGTCTTGTGTCTCTTTTGCAGTATTACAAGTGAAACTCGATTGCAGATCTCCGCTCAATTTTCTAGTGCATTTAGTTTCTCATAAACGTTTGCATTCTTTAGTGATCGCTCCCCGGCAGTTTCAGATGTGCAGAAATGCACTGCCATCTCATCTTTAGCACTTGCTCGCAGTCTTTGGCTTTGAAGCCTGATGTTATTTTAGAGTATGAGGAAAAAAATATTTTCCCAGTTTGGCTCTTAAACCCGAAATCAGTCTAACTCTACTGTAATAAAACCAAGTTGTTGTTTTCTCGACCTTAAAGCAGCCAAACATTAATTTGCTAGGCTAAATGTTGTCACCTTCAAAATATATTTAATGGAATGAATAAAACCAATTGAAAATCGGTTTTAGTATAACAATTGAATTTTCAGAACTTATGGCCATCTTACCAATGTGATATTATAATCTTTCTTTTAAACCCATAACCTTTACACACTCAATGCACAGACGTTTTTAAGAGGGTCCATTGGTGCGTGTTATAGCTGGGTAATATCAACCTAATAGGCTTACCTGTCAGCACTGTATGGGACGTAGACCTTGTAAATCACATTTGTCTGCGACACATGTTCGCCTCCCTGTGTATTTATGGGTTTCTCCTCCGCCCTGTCCTCTTCTTTTTGGCCTCAGTCCAAAATCAACCCCCTCTTCCCACAGTTTGTTCTTCAGTATGCTCCATTTTTCTCATGGATTAAATGAACAAGCAGGTGTTGAGATGTATGGGGGGCCCCATTCCATCCATATGCCCCTCCTGTTTAAACCATCCATTTATTGCTCTAAATATCAATAGGAGATATTTTAGATTCAGGAAATGAAATAATTGTTTTTCTTTTTGTAACTTTTAATTAATTAGACATTTTAATACCTTAAGATAACACCTTAATTGTATACTTCAGCAAAACCCTACCATGTGGAAATCCAGTGTGGCATACTATTACCTTGATTAAATCGTACAGTTCATGTAGCTTTCTAGTATTGCTGATATCAAATCTCTTGGCACATGGCCACAAGGGCAGAGGAAGCTTGTTGGTACCAGTTGTAGAGATTGTACGTGATGAAACAATGGAAGAGAAAAAAGATTTGTGTGTCTTGCTAGGGGACTGTCTTTGCCAGAAGACCTTAAAGGGAATACATATTTTTCCTCTTACCTGGAGTTCTGGAGTTCTAGATTGTTGCGCGGTAGTGGAGATATCGACCAGAGAGATGCCTGCCTTCTCTTTAAAGGTCCGATGGCATTAAAATTTCACTTTATGAGGTTTTTTAATATTGATATGAGCCTGCCTATGGTCCCCCAGTCACTAGAAATGGCGATAGGTGTAAACCGAGCCCTGGGTATCCGGCTCTCCCTTTGAGAAAATGAAATCTCAGATGGCTGATCTGGAATCTCGCTCCTTATGAGGTCATAAGGGGCAAGGTTACCTCCTCTTTCTCTGCTTTGCCCGCCCATAGAATTTGGCCCACCAATGAGAGAGAGACATCATGACTTTTAAACGAGCAAAGTGCCATTTGGTCAAGGCCACAGCCCCAGCCTCCTCAAAAGCTACAGACTCAGAAATGGCACATACTAAGGACAGCTCATTGTGGGACTGGCTCTAGTGGCTGTAATTCTACACCAAGGCTGAATTTTGTGACAAAGACTTCAGATATGGTATTAGGGGACCACTAAGGTCTATATAAAAGCATCCAAAGAGCACCATGTCATGGGACCTTTAATATAATGGAACTAGATGGCACTCAGCTTGTGGTGTTCAAAGATACATTCGAAAAACTCAACAGCAGTTATGTTCCCATCACTGCCGATCAAAGCTAAAGCTGATAAATACCCTTGACTACTGCAAAGTCATTTGTTCTACCTATACCAATTAACCTTTTTCAGTAAAGACAAAAGACATATATTAGTGGGTGTTAGTGTTTTTTGGGTCAGGGAAAAGGGCGTAAAGGCCTTACGTAGGCTACGGCAAAAGCTCTGCGTAGAGCCTCTGCACAACCATAAAACGGCCTTTTGAGTCTACAGCCACACTGAAGGCTATGTGAGGCTGTACTTAAGCACTGCAGGGGCTTTGAGTGCTAACATCAGCATGATAACATGCTTGCAGTGACAGTACTAACATACTGAAACTGATGCCAACTGTTAAGCCTGTTAGCATGCTAAACTAAACAACTTTGCTTATTCCCACCATCACAAAGTGCTGCTCAGATTGATGGTAATACTATACGTTTTACAGATATTTGATTCATTAAAAGTTAAATTTTGGACCTGATAAACCACTAATTGGGCTGGCAAGGCTGACAACTCTTGCAAAGGGAGGGAGAAGGGGTTAATTTTAAAATCAAGGTTAGGTAATATGCAGGCTAAAATGTTATTTCATCACAGTTTTCATAACGACATTTACACCAATTGAAGTGCATGGCAGATGTCTACAGACAGAATAGCAATGTGCTGGTAGGCTAATCCCCAAACCTGTGTATGTGTGTTCTGGGCCTCTGCTGGATTTATATCAGCCTGGAAAGGGTGCAGCGAAGCAGTGAGGAGCGACTAAGAAAGGTGTATTAAGGCAGTGAATCTAGCCGCTGTGTGTGTAATGGACTCAGGATGAGGGCTGACCAAGCGCCAGGCTGCTGATAACCTTTAGGAAGGACATTGTTCCTGTGCAGTGGGGGGTGGGGTCGTGGGGGGTGGGGTGTACAGGACTGCTGCAGTATACAGGCACGGCACTGTGATAGGTGGTGCAGTTGTTCACTGGTTCATTGGCTCTCCGGCAGGGTTAGGACGTAGAGTAAATGGTGTAGTATAGCAAACTCCCTCATGGCTTCCTGCATACATTTTTCAACACCAGGGTGTATTTCTGTGTGATACATTTGTCCTCTGTCTGAACCAGGTTCTCCCTGGCACTCCATTAAAAGAAATTTAACAGGCTTTTCTTCTGTCTTCCTTCCCCTCAGATCACCGCTTAAAGGAGGGGTCAGTGAAGGACCGTGCGTGAGGAATACATGAAGGGTGGGGTGGGAGAGGGGGCGGCCACCACAGCGGCAGTACCACCAAGGTCAAAGTTCACACAGGTAAACAGATTTTTCTTTAAATTCACAGCTCTGTGATTGTGCACACTCTCTGTTTTAGTCCTGGCTTTTTTTCCCGACACGGAGCAGACTTGGCACGCAAAGGCAAAGTAAGGGAGTAATGTGGCTGGTTTTGATTGGACACTCCTGAGCTGGCGGCTGGGAAGGAACTGGGAACTGAGCAGTCTGCAGCTGCTGTTTATGAGGAGCTGTGCAGGATCTTGTTTGGCTCTGTCAAAAAAATCCAGCCAGTCCCCGCCGACCAGCCTGTGGCCAGTGTCAATACTGCTATGTGCTATTATTCAAGAACCATTTGTTTCCCAAAAAACGTACATTTTCTGTTTGTTTTTTTACATTGGGCACATGCGGGACTGCGAAATAGGAGGATAGATTAATTTATTTACACAGATTTCTAGCAACAAAAAGCAAATGTAAGTGTAGATTTGACAATTTTGTCATTTTTTGACTATGTAACCATAGCCCTGACTGTAGAATTAAACTTTTCTAACCTAAATTAACTATGGGCTGCTTTTTCTGCTTTTTGTTTTAAGTGGCATATTGGAGTAATTTGATATTAAATTGAATATCAGCGCTGCACGATCTCAATGAAAAGTGGTACTTTGAAGATCTTATTGTGGTTCAAATTCAAACATCAAGTGCATGTGTACATTTTTCTCATGGCTCTGAACCAGAAAGATTTGCACTCCCTTTTGCCTTTCCTCCTGTATTCTTTGCTACCAGGGATTAAAGAAGATGGGGAGTGAAGAAAAAAAAAAAAAAGTGCTGGTTAATCTTCCTTACCGGGGTGTGTGAACACTGAGCAATGGCACCACCCGGAGAACATCTGCCTCGCACACAAACGCACACTTGCATGTATATTACAGGCAGACAGACACATAAACTGTATGCGCATGCGCGACAAGCAGGGATCAGCCAAAGTGATAAGCACATGAACGTTCGAGCACAGAAAGCGACAGGTTTAATACACAGATACTCCCAAATACACACGCGCCGACCATTGGCAGAGTAGGTAATGCACAGTAAAAGAAAGAGAGACGCTGCCAGTCAACAGAACAAAGCTGCAGAATGTGACAGCACGACTGCAGACACATGAAAGTATAGGAAGACAAGTTTTGCTGCATTTCTCTAAGCTGTCGTACTGTACTTAGCTCGCCTGGTATCCATGTCCTTTTTTTCTCCTTCTCTCGCATTCTCACATACACAGCGCACCAACAGTTGATCAAACAACTGTGCAATTGAGGCAGAATTTGGCCAGACAGCCAGGCAGGATGAGTAATGTAGAGCTCCTCTGGCTTAATATGTTTAGAAAGCCTATCATTGCTGCAAACATGTTACAGACTGTTGCAGTTTACAGAGGAGTATTTTCCCCTGCAGCTTTAATTGGATGCATGTTTAATGTTAGCACCAAATAGTGTGACCACTGTTGACACTGAACACTGTGGCTGTTGTGAGGCGACGGAGTTGAGATTGAGGAAAGAGTGTGTGTGAGTGTGTAATGTTTGGGTGGATTCCTCTAGTGTGTTGTGTGAAGGTGAAATTTATAGTTCTGCGTAAAGGGTTACAGCTTAGTTATGGAGCCTACGTACATGGCAGTTGTAGCTACAGAGATACCCCTTGGAGACCACAAGAGTTATAATTGGTCAGCTCGGACTCCTTGGGTATTCAGTGCTGGTAGAAATTGCTGCTAGGGAAAGTTGAAGAAAAGCTCAGTAATAGGTAGGGCTCGGCAATATGGCAAAAAATGTGATCAAGATATATTTCCTCTTTTTAAACAGAATTGATTTTTATCACAATATAATTTTTTGCTGATACTGCCCATTCAAGGTGCATCCTGATTGAAGCCTGAAGAAACCAGAGGTTTAATACACTTTAAAATTATAATATTTAAATATTTACATATACTGTACATTTTACAATATTCAGCACAATGTTTTTGTTCACATTATGAGATGCCACACTGGTCAACAAAGCCGTACTGCCCTCTACTAGCAAAAGAAAATTAAGAGTAGCACCTTTTCCTCATACAGAGTCATCCTATAAATGCGTTTATCTTTTTTGTCTGCAAAATCAACTAAAACTGCAAGCAGTTATGACGGGGTCCAAGCCTCCACGTGCAAATTGGCCCAGACGACCCAGGGGCGTGTGAAAGAGGAACCTAAAGTGAAACGTGGAGAGGCAAATGTCAGGAAATATCGAGAGGCGCATGTAACAGTATGGATTAATAGCACAATGACCCCGAAAAACTCTGGGTTTCTAGGCTGGATACAAAACCTTCTGTAAAGGATAGGAAGACAACAAAGACATCAGCAGAACTGGGCGACTGTTAGTGTTTAGCGTTTGGCCGTTTGACATCATATGCTGTTTGCCGTCATATGACGCACTTGACCCTTTAACAACATTGTGTCAGGTCGGTCTGGAGATGCTACGTGCCAAGTTTTGTGCAGATCAATGAAATGGTCTAGGAGGAGTTTGAAAAAGTTGGTTTTCAATAAGTACTAGTTCAAACCGAAGTATAAAACAAACCTGAAGCTGAAGAAACCCTAAATGTTATTGGGAAAGCCCGCGGACCTGAAGGGGAGAGCTGTTCACTTCTCCGCGTCCTGAGTGCGTGTGAGCGGAGTTGCACACAGCAACACAAGAAATCTTTGTGTGTAGG
Organism: Etheostoma spectabile; assembly: GCF_008692095.1. Lineage (NCBI taxonomy): Eukaryota > Metazoa > Chordata > Actinopteri > Perciformes > Percidae > Etheostoma > Etheostoma spectabile. The sequence continues at coordinate 11,469,471 of NC_045749.1, read as the reverse complement.
GAGGGGCGCTGGGACTAGCCTATCACAGAATAGTGTAGGGGAGAGGCGCTGTGACTAGCACTGTGACTAGCCTATCACAGAACGGAGACACAGTCAGTGGAGACTTTCATTGAATCCGATTACGGATATTGACTCACATTACTCGTATGCTACTTGTACTCGGCAAAAGTGCTTTATCCGTACCGGATACTCGTTTCAGCCGGGTACTCGGCTCATCCCTACCCAGAACCATTTTCACATAATCAACGTGATGGAACCCTTTTTATCAACACTGTCTTCAGCGTGAGAGGATAACGCGAGTTCCCTTTCATGTCCGCCATCACTTTCATTGCCCTTGGTTCCACTTTCACTCATTTCTTCTCCATTGTCCAACTTCAACTTCCCCATACCTAAACCTGAACCAACCCTTATATCCAACAATAACTATGGATGGGGACGCTACGCATCTTAACAGGAGGGAAACACAATTCGACACGGGAACACACTTCGACACAACGCTGGCAACAGACAAACTTTCACAATAGAAAGTGGGTGTGCCAGCAAGCCGAAAAGCCAGACTCTGACAGTTGTGTTATCAACTCAAATATCATCGCAATCCTGTTTCAAGATCGTTTTATTGCCTAGCCCTAGTAATAGGCCTAACAAAGCCATATCCACTGTAAACCTTCTACTGCGGGGAATATAGTTAAAGCGTGATACAACCTGATCTTGTACTGTACAGCTGCCTAGTGCTGTGGTGGTGCTATCAGTGTGTGAAACCTGATGCCGAAATACATATAAAAAACTGTGACGTAGGTATACACAGAGGGCATTTTTTACACCAAAAACTAAGCTTTTAAAAAATGATCTCAAGAGTAGATAAATCGTAAATTGCCAGTGTGTTGTCCCGTGAATGGGGAAAAATGAGCTTTTGGAAAATGATGATGTAAACCATGCCCACACACAATCAGGTGCTGGTCACTCATTTTACTTTTCTCCGATCACTCCATACAGATGTTGTATTAGCGCATATCATTTTCTTATTTAAAGAGCGTTTTCAAACAAGTAACGTAGTAGACGTAGTCTGAATATTAAACTCTTTTTGTGTGTTTGTCTGTGCCTCGTGTCACATGGCATTCCTAGATACTGAAAATTATGTCCGAGCTCATAGGGAATCCAATGGAATTGAAATCCTATTCATAGGCTTCTTTGTAATTCTGTTGTTTCCCTCCATTTTTCTTTTGCCCCCTTTTCCTTTTTTTCTTTTTTCCTCCTCTCTTTCCATCTTCTCCAGATTTAAGTTTTCCTGAGGTAAACGTGTTCATGTGATGGATAGAAGGGCAGTGCACATAACTCTTGTGTGTCTTTCTAGATATTCACTGTTGGATGAGGGACACCAACGAAGATAGAATGACAGATAATATGAATCTAATCAAGACTCTCATTCTCAAAGGAGTTCCACCTCAGGGTGCTGCAGTTTAGGAGACTGTGATGATATTCAAAAGACAGGAATGTGCATTTTTTATCCTTGGCGGTGATATTCATTGTGGTTATTGTCGTACGGCCCATTTTTCACATACACAAGCTGGCCTTTTTAGATTGTGTGCTGCAAGAGGCATCTCACAAACAAGCAGAGGTATAAAGTGGTGAGAGTGGGAGGATGAGAAGGAACATTGTCTTCTCTTTTCCAGCTCAGGGACAGACCAGAACAGTATATGTGTGAGGATACTTGCTATCCGTAACAACACTGCCTCAGGGCTACCTCTACTTCTCCGATACAGCTGAGAGTAATCAGAAAATCTGAATATTTGCAACACATTTCACAGTGTCAGATGGCATCCCTGGTACACTATAATTACCAGAGTAACACTTTTACTTGGACATGTTTCGACATAATTAAGGCAATAACTTAGATTAATGTCTTGAAATCGTTTTCTTTAATAGATTTGGATGACGTTTTTTTTCCCTCTGACACAATTATGACTCATTAAACCTAATAAGTAACATACCTACCGTACATGGATTTAGTGCATCATGAGGGTTTTATCCTGGCTTTGTTTTCTTGCTTTTTAACTTTGTGTCAATGTGAGTTGAAGGTTCATAAAACGTGGGTTTTCTTTATGTAGTTTGGACATTGTTCCTATAAATACTTGAGTAAAAATAGTAAAAATAGGTAACAATTACATTGTACTCCTAAGATCTGGGCGACATTGCTAAAAATAAGTCAGATGGGGCAATAAACAGAAGCGGTTGGGTGATCATACAGGTTGTAAACAAACCCTCAGGCTAACCAAACTTGTTTGATACAGAAGGCAAAGGCGGAAAAGTTCAATCATTACCCAGACTGTCAATAATTCAGGTTCAACTTCCTTTCCTGTGCAATGAGAGAATATTATCATTATTTTGGTTGCACTGCCCAGTCTGATGTAGTTTTAGTGATTTTATCGTGTTCCAAAATCACAACATTTACCAAGGTGAATATGAAGTTCTAATGATCAATATAAGTGTTGGCCAAAACCACCAAAATAAGTTGTAATAAACCAAGATTTCCTTGTAAATATCTCCCAATGTTGATGCAATCTGAAATGACATCACTCCGGTAGGACGCCATCTTTTTGCGCCGGTCGGTCCATGATGTTATCTATCACTGGGTCTCTCTGTCTGCCGTCGTCAATTACCCAGAGGAAAACAACATTAGAGGCCTGAATGGGACACGGAGCCGTGGCAGGCCTGACATGGCTGTGTTATATGATTACACAACCTGTTGGCTGTCCGCCTGTCAAGTGTCTCCCGGCCCTGATGAATGGCTGTAATATGCCACGCATCACAACACGCCACGCCACACACTCATTAATGGCTTCTCATAATGCCGGGGACGTTCCTTCAATGCCGCAGTAGGATTCACAGAGTGAGAGAGGGAGAGAGAGAGAGAGGGAGGGAAGGTGGTAGTTGTAGAGTGAGAGTGAGAAATGGTGATCATGAATACTCCAACCTTGTTTCCGTGTCACCATTCAAGGCAGTAAACAAAAGAAACATGGTGTCCTCATTTGAATAATTTCATAAATGGTGTGGCAGGACGCCAGCATCACTTTCACATCATAACTCTTAGCGAATGAATGATGACAGAAATGGGATGAGAACACAAAGCAAAGTGAGCTGTAAGAATTATTAGTTTTTAAAGTGCTCCACATATGTTTCTCAATTAGACACATACTCGTCCATCTGTGGCCTATATGCATAGATTATCAGAAATGTGTGCAATGCGGCATGCACGCCAGTTTGTAGGAACATTACAATAGGGAAGCTTGAAGAAAGAAGATTGAATCGGTCGTCTGTCGGATGCCATCTGAAGCTTAGCTGATTGCTCTTTCTTCCAGTGAATTAGGAGACATACTCCAAAATACTCGACTCTCGGCTATAACAAACAGATTTGATTCTTATAATGGCACTGCTCTCTATGAATTAAACGAGTGAAAATAGTTCTTAATGAGCTATGTTCTAAGAAGTTTGCAGGGGAGATACTGTGTACCAGGGGCTACAAAGTAACAGTTTTTCTCAAAGTGTAGCAGCCACGGAAGGGTTATCTAAATCCTACATGACCCATAGCCACATTAGCGGCGGTATTTATGGCTCTGTCAGACTTTTAGTGAGTTATGCCTACTGGGAAGCATCAGCCACTTAAAAGTAGCCACATTGATGAGCACATTCTTTTTCTCAATTTGACACCTCTGCTCAATATACTGCGCCTCAGCTTTATTATATATTTATATATAACAATTATATATTTTGTATTGTCTCACATTAAAATCAGTATTTTGATAGAACGAGTCACAGATGTTAAGAGATTTGAAATTTCACCTCGCTCAGATGTGCCAGCATTTTCAAGCTGGATGCCGTGGAGGAAAGTACCGAACAGTGCTGCACCTGCATTGAGTGTATATGACAGAGAAAGAGACTGTCTGTCTGTATATTCCTCTGTCTGTGCGCCTGTGACAGTGTTTGGGTTCTCTCTCACAGCTTGAGTTTCTCAGTTTGAAATGCAACACCTGTGTCTTGTAAACTGCAACCCCCGGCTTCTCTACCATTCATAGGGGACCATTGAAACAAAGCAATTAAAGAAGTAACTGAGTGCGTGGGTGTGCCTGCCTGTGCATGAGGGTGAGAGTGATTTTCCATTGTTTTAATACCAGAATCTTTAAATTGAACAGTAATGATATCTGCGTTCAATGCAGGAAATAGGACAGCTCTCTGCCAATCACAACATTAGCTGCTATGTCATATTCATAGTCTGTTAAAATATGGAGGTCATAGGTCACTGACAACCTGTTGACACAGAGCAGATTACAACATGT
>NC_045749.1:11448707-11465130 GCF_008692095.1 Etheostoma spectabile | reverse complement strand
ACACACACACACACACACACACACACACACACACACACACACACACCAACACCCGCAAACACCCATGCAAACACACAGGCAGCCACAGCCCAGTTTTTGGCGCAGCGCATTATAGCAGTGGTTTCTTGTTGCTGCTGGTCTCTGGGTTCTTCCAGCTCCAGATACCAGAGCCTGAGTTATTCTCCGCACCCTGACCCTCCTAATTGAGAACGGCTGTATGCTGAGAGAGAGAGAGAGCTAAACAGACAGAGAGAGTGGGGGAACACATTTTTGTGTGGAAGAAAGAAGGAACCAAACTAAGTAATTGAAAGGGGCAAAGAGCCAGACCTGTGCAGGCCAACGCTGATCAAGTGGAGGATGGCTGTGTACTCAACAGTTGGCTTCATGAAAGCGGAACCTCCTCCTCTCTGGCCACAAGCCAAGCAGAGCAAAGCACATGTCCTAAATGTGGGTGTAGCTTTTCAATATAGTATATGATAGCTGTAGGAAAGAAAAAAATGAGGAAAACATTGTTTGGAATGGAGAGAGCATTGCATAAAGGCAAATCAAATCAGAGGGTTGGGAAGAGCAGTGGTAAGCTTAGTGACAGCTGCATGCATGTCGTAGTGGGTGACGGTCTGTCCGTCTGTCAGGGCAGATATTTCTGTCTGTTTAGTGCTGCCTTACTGGCTGCCAGAGACACTCCTCATGTCATCGCTGGGTGCCTGCTGTCACTGGCTAAAAAGGAGAGAGGGAGTGGAGTGTGTGTTTGCATGTGTGTGAGAGAGAGAATGACAGGGAGAAACTCGAGCAGCTGTCTTGAAAGTTCCTCTGCTCTGTCAGTACATCTTGAATCTGCTTTCCCCTGATATCTCCCCCGGTAAGACAGTATTTCAGTTAGTTGTTTGGTCAGACGTCCACCTTTCTGCTGTAAAAGGAACACACTTTTGAGAAATCAGCGTGTTGCACAGCTTATATCAGTTAAATGATGAGTATGCATACATTTTTACATGTGCCATCATTTTTAAACCGTTAAAGGTCTGTTTATTAGTTAAAGTATCAGAATGTAGACTTAGCCCACACACAGTGTTGACTGATATTCGGCGACTACTAGTATTATTTTTGAAAACTTGCCGCAGTTGCAATGAAAAGACATAGTGCTAGCTGAATCTGTCAATTTTGTGTAGGAGGTACAATTTACATGAAATATTAAATATAAATAGAATACTGTTTTAAATTTCCTGGGTCAACTGAATGTGCGTGTGGGTGGCACAGTTAGACAGTGTAGAGCTGAAATTCACTGTTTGCATTCCGGAAATAGTTCCAAAAATTACTCCAGCTAGTCTGTTCTGTGTATACTAAATATATCAAATGTTTTGCAGTTTGTGAATGTGCAGGACAAAATAACAAATACCACTAACAACTGACAAGCTTTGACTCTTAGATAAAACTAGTCGCAATGGCTGGTATCATTTAAAATACTGAAAGGATTTAAGTGCCTGCACTTTAATTGCTCAAATAATGGACCAATCTGTTGAAAACATTATGTATTCCTTTAAAATCATGGGTTTCAGTTTCTTACTAATATGATGTTTGCCTTAAGTGCTGGCCATTGACTGTTTGATTGCAATCATCTGTTGTTGGAGTGCTGTTGTGCGATTACAAACACGTGTTTTCACCAGCCGACATGGCGTGGAGTGAGGTAATGGTAAATTAAGAAATGCAAGAGCATTAGTAAGGCACTGGGCTGCACAGTGGCTCAATTTGCACCCACAACGCAGCGTGCACCCAAAACTGGAACATTTTCTCGTTCACTGGGTGTCCGCATGTGTTTTCTGTGGTGGCTCGGCTTCTCATGCAGTTTAGGTGAACTGAATTGCCTGAAGGTGTGAATGTGTGCAACCCTGAAAGGGATAAGTAGGCATGTAAGATAGTAAGATGGGTAGCAACGGGCCACAGTTTAGACGCCACTTCTGATTTAAAGTTCCTCAGATATCTTACATTTTCTTGACCTTCTTGGACTGTTTCATGGGATCTCTCCACACAATACTTGTAGGACTTAATGACTCTGGGAAGCAGGCTCACTTAATTCTCCAAATGTAATTCCCAGGCTGGAAAACCCCTGATTTTAGCAGTGGTATGAGCTTTCACAGTGATGTTGCCTGTGATTTTGTCGCAGCCGTGACAACATTAGTCCAACTTTAGATTCTGTACCGTGAGTATTAGCTTCATCTGGCTCCTCCAGTGCCCTGACAGCCCTGTAACCACACACCGGTGTTTATGTTCTTTAGGTTAACACGGTTATCTCTGTCCGTAACCTGAGCCCTCAACCTACATGGGCACTTGGCATATATGTGTGTGGTTGCGTGTGTGTGATATGCAGCTGCAGGACCCGTCTTTTCCCCCGCGTCTCTCCCAAGAAAGAGCTGTAGGGACTTGCCAGTATTTTCTTTCCCTCTGGAGGCATTTCCGCACACTAACAAAGCCCGGCCTGCCTGATGAAACGGAGAGGAAGCAGCTTTTGTGAAGAGAGCAGCCGATTTTGTGTGTGTGTGTGTGTGTGTGTGTGTGTGTGTGTGTGTGTGTGTGTGTGTGTTGTTGTGTGTGTGTGTGTGTGTGTGGGTGTGTGTGTGTGTGTGTGTTGTGTGTGTGGGGGTGTGTGGTGTGTGTGTGTCTGTGTGCACTGCTGACCCTGTCTAACAGTTAGTTACATGCAAATTTACTTTTGAGCTTGCAATTCAGGTTGCTCCATGGCCAGGCTCTTGTTTGCAGACAAGCCTACTGTAGCACGAGAGCAAGCCTACTTTGTAACCCATTCAGAAGACAAAGTTGCCTCTTGTTTTCCTCTAATTAACAGGCATAATACCTAGCTTGTTGGATTGGTTAGTGTTTTTTACGGGGCTTGTTAACCACTGGCAGTTTACAGTCTCCACTTTCTCTGTAGCCATTGCCAAAAGGAAATGTGTGATGTAGCCCAGGTCACAATTCTCCAGGGTGTCTGGCTCATGGAAGGGACTGAATCAAACCAGTAATTGAAGAAAACAATGTCATTTCTTACTTGACACTCATGTCTACAATAATAAAAAAAAACACTGATTTAAATGAGAGACAGTTATGTCCAGCTCTGCTGTTTGGGTTTAGTGTCTGAGTATTTTTTTCTCCATGCTGCCGGTCCGGATACAATTTGTTAAGTTGGTGGTTTGGTTTCCATAAATAACTCCTAGGTTTTGGCAAGAGCTGAGGTCGAAGCTCACACGAAACATTTTTGCTGTCTCACTTGAGGTCATGACACAGCGACCGAAAATCACAAATGTTTTTTTTCTTTTCTTAAATGGTAGCAAAAGCATAGCAACTGAAGTCTGGCAACCACAGTGTTTCTAAAGCTGAGATTTTCTTTGGGGTTGTCTACACAGTCAGCGTCCTGTGGGTTGTTAGCCAGGGCCCTGTGACACACGCTCATGCCCATAAACAGGGATTTGGCTCTCTGGAGAAAATAACCTTGATAATTACTGGGTGCATATGGACCTGCCCACAGTGGGAGGAGGAGGAGATGGGGGTTGACTGAGAAGCAGAAAGAGAGGGAGAGAGCCACATCCGCTGGTGCATTCCTCCATGCTGTGTCATACTGGTGCTGAGTTTCCCTTCAGTTTGCACAGAGATTTCCACGAGGCAGAGGGTGCGAAGAAGTACTGATGCAACGCTCGGGGCTGTGGACACTGACATTTAAAGTTTAACAAGGCAACAAGCCACACATTCAAAGTCAACCGAAGTGTTTAAAGAGTAAACATAAGAGAACTGCTAGACTATGAGCAAAAATTGGAGACATATGGAGGTGGGATGCATGGAGGAGAAGACAGACACAGCCTGGTGACCTAACTGCTGATGTGCTCATAGATTTTGACTCTCTTTCTGCCCGCATCACATGGTGTCTCTGGTCTGGCTAAATTGGCATCATTACAGCAGCCAGAGCTGAATGTCTGTGGTTGGCCAGTCTCCTGTCTGCTTGCCTGTCATTCAGCTGTTTAAAGAGGCCTTGTTGAACCACTGCACTGTGCCCGGCTACTACGGGGCCATTCATGCATGTAACGGCAAAAAACAGCCAAGTCCTGTCATCAGCGCTAGCTAGCACATACCAATTCACAACTGGAAATGTCAAGGGCATTTTGCTTGGTAAACAACCTTGTATCACACTTTTTTGAAAGCTTGGATTACATTTCTGAGAATGAGAAGCTCCTCTCTTACACAGCAAGTGTCTTTAGACAAACACAGCGTTTGCGTCTCAAATATGTTTTGTCTCTATTGCATGTATGCCTACATCGAGTGTAAAGTGAAATAGACTGCTCCTTTCCCCAAGGAATCCTACAACAACAGCACAAAACAACAAAACAGATCCTTTGTGCTGCCTCGAATGCTGGAAATTTCAAACAGAGGACTTCTAATACAGTTTGTCACTGAGAGAGTCGTCCGTGCCCACCCCCCCACCCCCCTGCTTGTCAGTTGCTCTGTGTGCCTATGGCTAATGGAAGCTCATCATGTCACAGATGACCTGTGCCTTACTGAAACGTTCTTCGTCCTCTTTTCAGTCCCAGTGTGACACTCGTAGTGAGGACATGCATAAGAGACATTACTTCATCCTGCACTCTCCCTCCTTTCTCCAACTCTTCTTTGTCTCCTCTCCATCCTCATCCTCAACTCTTCTACTCTCTCTCTCTCTCTCATCCTACCTTCCCTCTCTTGTACGTTTTGTCTTTCTCCCCTGCCCCTCGCTCTGCGTCTGCAGTCTTAACATCTTCCCGTTATGATTAGCAATAGTGTTTTTTCCCCAGCCAGTGTAATGTCTAGAGCCTCCCGTGTCCTTGGAAAGCAGCCTAATAAGCTCAGACACACACTGCTGTCTCTGCTCTCCACAGGCCTATTCTCCAGTGTCACCCAGCACACACTGAGGTAAACAAAAACTGCCACACACACACGTACACACACACTATCCTAGTGTGCTAATAGACCAGCATACCAGCCCGCTGAGGACAGTGTTGTCACTAGCTTGCTAACGTTGACCTTCCGTGTGCCAATCACAACAAATCTGCTCCCCGATTTGAATATTGGGAGTGTAACAGTGTAAATTGAAAGCAGAAATCCCCTTGGTGTGAGACAAGATGAGTTTCTGAATAAATTATTCAGATGGCAGCCTCTTTCCTGCATGATTCTCGCCTTCTGCTACATTTAATGGCATCTGTGTGATGCCCATTGGAGATTAATCCAGATGTAAGACATTTGTGTGTGTGTGCTTACATGTGTATGTGTGTTTCTGTCTGTGTGTGCGTGTGCGTGTGCGTGTGCGTGTGCGTGTGTGGCCTGCTCACCCCTCTTCTCATGCATCCCGTTGTGTCGTATGATGGGGAAACAAAGCCTCAACAGGGGAATTTATGTCTACTCCGGAGAGCGCTGTAAATAAACGACTAGTAAATCAATGCCTCCATTTGTTTTTCACTGATAATTCTGCCTGTGTCGTGAGGCAGTGTGACAGTGTTTTGCAAGCAGGTGTAGCTCTTAGCAGCCATATTTCCTGTCGGTGAGAGTGAGAAAACATGCCACACCGGCCTCATGTTTCATTACCAGGGATCAGTAAATTACTGTGTGCTTTTTTAAAATTTCACCCACTGCAGCTCATTTAGCACCATGATTTAGCGTTTGTATGAGTGGGAAATAATACAAGCATTAGATATTGTGCATTAGAGCTTGTCACTAAAGGCACACAGGCATAGAAATGACCAGGTGCAATTGAATAGGAAAACACAGCACCCACAGCAGGTCCTTTGGTGAATGGGATTTAGTCTATGTGTGAGAATCATTTATTCGCTGCAAAAGGATGACCTTCCCTTGTGTTTGTGAATGCACCGTTGGCAATGTATTTACATTTTATAATAAAAGTGTATTTGTAAGCCATTTTTACAATAAAGTCTTAAAAGGTGTTAAAGGCTCAGTTCCCCCAAATTACAATAAAACCTATTTTTTGGTGCTTTTAGCCCTGCAGCTATTTTGTTTTGGTTTTATTTTTTATTTTATTTTAGGTTTCATCACCTCCATCTCTGAGATTTATGCTTCCACTCCAAAACTGTGGAGGTGAATGAAATGTTGTTACAAAAGTACATTAAAAAATTCAACTCTGACATCTCACGGCAGAAACAGTGTTTCTGTTACTCTTGATAATAAATTGAACACAATTTCTTTTTTGTATCGACCAGTGCCTATATTTGGATGAAGGCAGAAATCTCAGAATCTCAGAAGTCTCTCCTAATGAAAAGGTACCACTAGAGGTACTTGGTGGAGAAATGAACTGTTATTTTTCCTATTTTTCCTGCAGTTCTGTGGCCTTATATAATAATGAGCGGAGCACAGGTACTTGTATTAGCTAGGGTTGGATGACTAATAGGAGCAGTGAATAATGCTGTGAGCATAGTGATCCCAGTTCTTTAGGAATAATGGTAACCTCCCAATGTGTAAACCTTGATTAGGAGCAATCACTCAGCTAATGCTGCTGTTGGCAATGCCAACATGACTACACACAAAAGCCTCTAATGAGTGCTGGTTTACCATGGTTTCTTTGTGCTCAAGTACCCTTCTCTGTATCCCATATCCAAGTGTGAAATTACAATATCAGATCATATTTAGTTAATTAAACTCGTATGACTAATTTAATTTGACTCAAATATGGGGGGAAATGAATAAATCATGGAGGCGTATTTAGCTTGCTAGCACTGGTGTTAACAGTAATTAAATATGGGGCAATCTGTAACCTGTGAAGATAGCTCAAGTCCGCCTACTGTACAAGTACACATGGAAAAAAATGTAAGCCATACGGTATTGGCAAGCAGTCTAGCAGAATATTAATCAAATGATGTGGGAGTTTCAAACAGAAATAAGTGAGTTAAAGATGCAGTCCTGTAAAGTAAGCTAGTGCATTAATAGCCAGTGAGTGGTCGTCCCATTAGGAGAACTGCACATCGTAGCTCAAGAAGAGCTAGAAGCAGAGAAGAAATATTCCTCCCATGATTAGAGCCTAGAGAGTTCAAAGACAGCTGCTTCTGCAACTAGATGGGCGCAAAACACTCACAAGGGAAGACGAGAAATCAACTTGTACTTGTCATTTAAGTATTTCATGTTTCATATTTGCTGGGGATTAGAGACGCACATTCTCTCCAGCTCTGTCAGTCCCAGTTATGTGTTTCCAATCTGTCAGATGCACGACAGGGTGCTTTATTACATCTCGATAAATGATGCCACCTAAGTCTTGATTTCCTATCACTGAAAGGCAGATTGTGTTTTGTCACACTCCCCGATGTGTGTCGCATTTTGTTTTGTTTCATTTGAGACTCTCTCTGTGATTGATGAGGATTAAGGAATGTATTTTGCTTATTAGAAAACACAGGAACATCCTCATCCACACTGGTAAGGATCCTGATTTATCACCTATGTCTTCATCCAAACAGTTAACCATCAGCTCGTACGGTGATACAGATATGCTTTAGTGTGTTTTTGCAAATAAGATAAGACGGTTGCAGTTTGGATTTTGTCTTTTGTTGTGTTATACCACCCACTAAACACAAAGGCATTTTGTCCTGGAACAGAATGAAGTGTGATCGTGCAATACAGCAGCTTTCAATATCTTTTGATTCAGAGAAGCAAAAGAACAAACAGACGATTCACTTTTAGGGCACAAAACACTTAAATTCAAATCATCTGTAAAGAGAAGTCCTTATTTTCTTGCAATACTGAAATTAATACAATGCGTTGTCTTATTCTCCAAACACTTCCAGAAAACAAAACTGGGCCACATGCACGTCAGAACATGATGAATTAATCGCTGTGAGAGGTTTACCGCCATTGTTTTGAATGAAAGCATATGTTTATGTGATGATTTACATGATAGGAAGACTTTGTGGGTGATGGCATTTCCTCTTTGCATGGTAGACAGCTGGCGCTTGTCAGGTAACAGGGCAGTCAGTCACAAAAGCCCAAATAAACTGTGATGCCTAGTCATTCTGCCCTCCACTATATCACTGTTCTTACTCTGTTGTGGTTGATTTAGAAAATGCCCTATTGAAGGATGTTTAAACGACCACATTCTTACATCTATACCACTGTGGTGATACCTTTCTGGCTCGGCATCAAAAGCTGTCCCAAGGGTGTGAAACCTGAACAGCAGTGTTGGCAGTGTTGAACCAATGGTGAGCTATTATGTATGGCTATTGATCTGCCTCTATCAGTATCAATCTCTGAGAGGACAACTGCTAATCCCATATCACCATCCTCCAGTCATTTGCTTTTTTCCGCATAAGCAGCAGGACTCCATTTGATGCTAAAACATGCCTGAATACTGTGTTTAATTAGCCTTTGAACAGCATGAATATTATGTATTCAGTTATCTCTTGGTCTGCATGAATATTAAGAATTCATTTTAACCGTTGACTCAGAAGACACACTCCATCAATCAGCATCCCAGTGTCAAAAAACCTTTGGCTGACGTGATGAAGGATGTAATTGGGGTGAATGAAGATGTGAGGAAACATCAGACTTAAGGATGTCCCATTATGGCCCTAACACATTTGAGTGTCCCTCTGCTTTTGTTTAAGAGGCTGCGCAAAATGTCGACAGTGTAGTTTGTATATATGCGAAACGGCATCAAAGCGCTGGAAGGTGAATAATTTTTGGTGGCATCTGCACATTCTGCAATATGCTAATGAGCAAAGCTGCAAAAGCCAGATTGCCAGGAGAGAGCAGAGGAGATGGAGAGTGAAAAAAGGGGAAGGGAGCAGAGTGGAAAAGAGAGAAACAGACGGAGGCTGGTGTAAATTATGGATGCAACCTGCGATTTCCAAGAGGAAAAGAAAAGCAGAGAGAAACCTCAAGTCATGCATATCAGATTACGCATTTACCACATTTTCTTATCATGGTCCGTGAGCAAACTCGTATACAATCTGGCCTCTGTGCGTGTGTTTTTGAGAAAGAGAGAGTGAGAAAAAGCACTTGCACATTCATCCATGTCCACGTTTGTGTGGAGCTGTGGTGTGCCACCAAGCGTTCTCTGAACTTGATAAGACGTGGTGTGTCTAAAGCTGTGTTGACTTTCATTGCACTATTGTGTTGCATTGCTTTGTATTGTGTGTCTCATTGTGTGTCTACAGTCTCATGGCCCATGATAGTTGAACACATGAACACAGTGGCAAAACTGCTGTGTTCGGAGCCGTTTCAGTTACCTTATGACACTTTATCAAATCACACTGTTGATATTTATATGATGTTTAACTGTACGTGTCTAATGATACATGGACTGCTGCGCTACCTGTTTTGTTTTGTTAAAGATACTTGACTTTTATAATGAATTTTGCCTGCTTGAGCATTTTTAAGTTAAGTAAGAGTGAGTGTTCATGTCCCACTACCACGTCCCACCCTCATGTGCCAGTCCCCTAACAGCCTGTGTGAATAATGGATCCATTCTTGAGTCATGTCTGTGACTGGGGCCTGTGCAGTGGTGTGGTTTCCCCAACAGAGGTGGAGGTGGAGGAGACGGGAGGGGCTGATGTTCTGGAAATAGCTCTGCCTGAGCCGGGAGCACCTTAGGTGGGCCTCTTTGCCAGCCTCACCTTCCTTTAACATGCTCGCACGACAAAAGCACAATTCTGCTAAAGAACCTGGCACATATTACGCACCTATTTTCCAGTCAGGTTGAAAGGAAATATGGCTTAACCTGTCTCCATTCAGCTGTGCTGTTTGAGTGATCCCTTCAAAGATGGCAGGAGAATTAGAAAAAACAATTTGGGTTTTCCAAGAATTGGACGAGAGCCACATCAGACGTGAGAAGCGAGAAATGTCTGAGCTGGAAACAGAAACTATGAAGCTGCCCTGGATTTTGCCTCCATGTAAATGTGTGTTAATGTGCAAAGTAGGTCATTTATTTGGAGCAGGGACAGCCGTAGTGTGCCTCTCCGGAGCGATGTCAGAATGGGGAATCATTTTATAAGCAGACATATTGCTGGATTTGGTCAACTGGGCTAGGGATTTACATATAAAGATATTTTGTTTATATGTTAAGCCCAAACCCTAATATATCAGAGGGGAAGGAGGGGGGTATTAAAGGTAAAAATGTCTGTGGTCAATCCAGAGACAGCATCAGTAACCATAACCACAGATAGCAGCCCAAAAATCAGACAAAATCAGATTACCAAACAAACAGCTAAGAGGATTAATTCTGATCTCTCTCTCTCTCTCTCTCTCTCTCTCTCTCTCTCTCCCATCAGACGGACATTAAATCGGAAATCTATAAAATCCCTTCAAATGATTTTTTTTTAATACTTTTTGCGGCTCTCATTTTGTGGTCACATGTTTGGAGTGAAGCTCTTTTTGCTCTCAGTGAACTCTGCCCTTTTGTTCTGCCTCGAGGCCTCTGGAAAGTACTTTACTAAACAGGATATCATATCTGTCTTTAGAAATATCTTCACGAGGTACAACACGATACTGACCCTGGATCAGATGCTGTACTGCTGCCTGTTAAGCCCCATAATGTCATAATAATGTGTTCCACCCGGCCCACTTGTTGTCAGGAATAAAGCTGTTGAGAGACGCCCGTGTCTCTGTGGCTGTCACTTCAACCAGCAGAGCAGCGTTCACTGGCACAGACCTAATTAACAGAAAACATAATATATGGAAGGAACAATTACACCTTGTCCCCGGCTTTTAGAGATCAAAAATGTTGCTGCATTTCTTAGAATTAATCTCAGGGATGATTGTCGGAGTACAGCAAATCAGTTGCTGTACAGGATGTGCTCTGGAAAAAAAGACTGTAGATTAATTTGGTTAATATTTCATAAAGCTTACAAAGGCAGAGGGCATTTGAGGCTTTTCAGATTATTTGTTCTCAGCCAATATTACACACCACGGTTGAGCTGCTGCGCCACTGTGCTGCAAAGTCTACAGATTTCGAGCTCAATACCAAGACAAGGCACTTGCCGTTAAAAGTGTTTGTCTGCGATAGTGTTGTTTGTGAAATGGGAGCTGTCCAGATGTACTGCTCCTTTCCCTTATGCCGTGATGCGATTCAAAGGGGCCAGTTCTCGCAAAGCATCGTATCACTCTCTTGAGTGCTGATAACTGCTAACAGATTTGTATTAATATCCTCACTGGTACTCTTTGATATCAGCGGATTCATTTTGAATCTCTGCTTGGCTACTCACTCACGTCTCGGCTAAACACAGAAGTACAATACAGCATTGCTCTTGACGGCTTGACAAACTGACAATCCCACTCTCAATGACTCTCTCTCCCTGCTTCCCCTTGTTCTCTCTGATAGAGCCGTATATTGTAACCAACAAGACTGTAATCAGTGCAAACCTAATCAAATCATTGCTTGAACAAGCAGCCCTGGCTGCCACGCTTTCACGAAAACCCATCTCAGATCAAGAGGCAGGCTGCCGGTACAGCAGTATGTACTATAACCATCCGCTGCATGAAATGTCAGGAAAAGTAGGATTATTTTCGAAAATGTCAGTGACAGCATATAGCTCAGTAGAAGAGTGTCTCATGCTGTGTTTGTATCTCATGTCAGCAGGTGTGATATGTGACACTGTGTGTGTTTCTTGTATACACAAATGTGAAAGTAAGCAGAATGCGGATTTTGTTGACTGAAACTGTTGTGTGATTGGCAGAGTGTTCAAGCCATCGAGTTAGCTGTAAAAGTGTGTGTTTTACATCTGCACAAACAAATGCACATCTCCAAACCTCCTCATTATCTGCTGCAGGCAAGCTGCCCGGGCACTGGGACAACTTTGTGTGTGTGTGTGTGTGTGTGTGTGTGTGTGTGTGTGTGTGTGTGTGTGTGTGTGGTTGTGAGCCTTGTTCATTCGACTCATTTCAAGATATTGGTTAACCGAGTTGGCTCGCCCAATCACATTGCCACAGAATGTGGAGTTGTTTCAGCCTCTGTCTCATTTAGTGGCACACACAGGGAGGGCATTAGAGTAGAGCAACAGTTTCTAACTTTGTGTTATACTTAATCTGTGTGGTACTTTGTAGCTTTGTTACAGTGAGGTGTCCATAATTTGCTGTTTTCAATAGCTTGTAGCTTTATATGTTTTTTTTGTGTGCCAATTTTAAAGAAGTTAGTGTAAATTTATATTGTATTTTTGTTTATTCTATTCACTTCTTACCATTTAAATAGCTGGTTCACGTCACTTACAATTCAAAAATACCTGCTGAAACAAAATGATTATGAGGTGCTTTTGCATTCTCCAAGACTAGGTGTCTTTCAAATGGTTTAGATTGTGCAGACAAACATATACAGTAGCTTTTTAAAAAATGTTAGGGTGGATGTTGCTGCAAAATTATTGATATTTCATTGAACAAATGTCAATCATTTATTCTATAAATGTGCCAAAATTGTGATTGTGTTGAATTATTAATTGAAGATTTCTAAGATATGAACTATTCCAGCATAAAAAAAGTCTTTGTTCTCCTTTAGACTTAGCACCCAGTTGCTAATCCTTAATTCAGACAATGTTAGAGACAGACAAAAAAATTCTTGCTGTATTGCCAAATGAAACCTCCTCTGTTCTGTGTTCAAGCTTTGAAACAAAAGGCTAGTTTGGTCAAATCAGGACTGACATCATTGGCAACAGCTGCAGGGGGCATGTACTGTTGTCCACGCGTGTGTCATGTCTCTGTGTGTGTGTGTGTGTGGTGTGTGTGGTGTGTTTGTGTGTGTGTGTGTGTGTGTGTGTGGTGTGTGTGTGTGTGTGTTGTGTGTGTGTGTTTGTGTGTGTGTTGTGTGTTTGTGTGTGTGTTGTGTGTGTGTGTGTGGTGTTTGCGTCTGTCAAGATGAGGTGCCTGATTGCTCAGCTAGCATGGGGGGAAGACCCAGCCTCATGTTGTCAGAGTGCACCAACGAAAAAACACAAGGGATGTACCACAATACCCCCCCCCCCAGACACACACACACACACACACACACACACACACACACACACCACACACACACACACACACACACACACACCACCACCACCAACCCACCCTCTCAGTCCCTCCATGTTTTGTGTATGTTCCATACTTTCCCTCCTAGTCATAGACACACTCACTGGCATTCCGGACCATGCCAAAGCAGATTTGGAGATGAAAAATGATCCACCGCTGGCCGAGCACTGCTTTATCAGCTCCCAGCTACAGAGTGGTGGGTCAGGCCAAATCCCGTTTAAAGAGACTTTATCCTTACTGCTGTAAAGACAGAGCTAGTTATAACTGGACTTCTCTTTTCCTCTCCTCTCCTTGCCTCTCCTGTCCTCTCCTCTCCTCAGCAGTTTGATCTGATTCCATCACTTATTCCCAATTACTGTATATATACATGTATTATTTTATCTGAGAAAGGAAAAAAGACTCTTTACAGCTTAACGTGGGAGTTGTTTTCTACTCAACAAGCTACAGGGGCTGACAGTCTGTAAAACCTGCAGTGAAACATGTCTCACTCTGCGTCAAAGGAGCTGTTAACCCACTTAAATGAATTGAATTTGTTTAGGTTTCAGTGGAGAGTTTTGCTATTACATTAAGGCCTAAATGCTGTTTGAAGAGGCCTTTCCTTTCTAAGAATACAGTTTTAGAGGACCTGCAGAATTTGGATTCTTTCCAACATGAATATGATCTAATTTGAAGACATTGACTAACAGCAAAAAACACTGAATACTGGCAGCTTTGGTCTAAAAAGATTATAATTGTTAATAGTTGATATTAATATTGGCCTTCAGAAATATTAATATTGGCCTTTAGAAAAAACGATATCAAGCGGACGCTAGTTTGTTCATGCCAGTGAAAGGTGGGTGGCCTCATCATTCAGCCCTCCCAGTATGAACTGATATAGTGCCATCCACACACACACACACACACACACACACACACACACACACACACACACACACACACACACACACACACACACACACACACACACACACACACAGAGAGAGAGAGAAATGGCCCCCAACCCCCTGGGGCCCCACCTCAGTGGCCCTGTGGCGAACCATGTGTTTGTGTGCGAGGCTTAATAACCTTACCAGGGCCATTCCACCCCTGCTGCTCTATGTTATTACTCCATCTTTCTGTTTTGTCCAGAGGTAGGAAAAGAGATAGGATGGTTTTCAAGCAGCACATTGGGGGGCTTGAGGGGAAACAAGGCTAGAATGAGAGCTGCAGGGCGGGAAGGGTTGATGGTGTGGAGGGCTGGGGGAGAAAAATGAGTTGAAGGAAGCACAGAGAGAAAGCAACTAATGAAGTAGAAGGTGGGTGACGTAGTTCAGATAGGTGAAGGATTAGTGGATCCACAATGAGCTCGAAGCTGCTGCTCCCCCTTCCACAACCGCCAGTGGTGAAGTGGCTCCTCTTAATCAACTGTGAAAAGGAAAAGGACACGCTTACATACGTGTGCACACAAGGACATGCCATTTATTCTCTAGCTTGGTACCTTCTATCAACTTCCATCAATTCGTATAATAATTAGGGGTGTCACGATTCTCCAAATCCTCGATTTGATTACATTTCAATTCTAAGGTCACTGTTCAATTTGATTCTCAACTCTTTTTTTTTTTTTTAAAGCACAGGTTGCTATGCCATTTTTAGAGTAGACTTTAATGCAATATAATACCTGTCCTTTGTCATAATAATGTAACAATAACTTTTATCTCCCATTATGTCTTATTGGAACTACAGGTCCGCTACCTGATTTGGCAAATTTGCGGTTATAGCTGGTAGAGAGCCGCAAAGCGAAGGCAGAAGTGCCGTTCACCCTGTTACGAGTTGATGAACCACTGAAACGGTTTTGTAAACAATATTTTAAGGTCCAAAACGTTACATAGTGTTGCTCTAAGCAAAATAGTCTAGTTTCTCTTTTGTAACTACAGTCTTCTTCACAGAAGATGACATTTAAGTTCACAACAAAACAAACAAAAAACAATACAACATCCATGTCCATAGTCATCTCTGAACAATTAAGTGTCTTAACAACCTATTTCTGAATAGTTGAACATACTGTATACCAGACAGATAACTGCCATGTTACTCATGCTGCCAATGGAGGAATATAGTACACGCACATAGCAGAGCTTTGTTTTTGTTGACAACACGAACATTGTCAACATAACTCATTGTCAATCCAAAATACTTCCACACCGCCTACTTCAGTGAAAGAGGAGGGGGTTCAAGTCCTGTCGATGGGTCGCCTGCATCTGCAGTTGCCATGCTAGCTTTTGACTGGCTGTATCTAAATAAGAGGAGGTTGACTGGCAGCACTTCAACACTAGTGTTGACGAACTGACCAAAGAGCTTTTTAATTAACCCGAGTCATGTCACTGAACAGAGAATTTACCTACTCACTTCTGTTTTTTTACCTCATTCGTGCCGACAGCGCTTCGCTCAAGCTGAGTGCGATCTGTGTGTGTGTGTGTGTGTGTGTGTGTGTGTGTGTGTGTGTGTGTGTGTGCGTGTGCGTGTGCGTGTGCGTGTGCGTGTGCGTGTGCGTGTGCGTGTGTGGCTGGTCTTTTTCTGCTACTATATGTGTAGTCATCTACTCCATTAGCGCCTCCACTGGAGTGGTGGTAGAGTCAAGTTCTCTTAATACATCCATGCAGGCTACATGTGTGAACAGGACATGGGGGTGTGGCAGCATCAACGATTACATTTTTCAATTCAAAATTCGTGATTTAATTTCGGTCAATTAGATTTTATATCGAAATCAACTGAAATTGAGTTACAATCTCAATGTACAATGAATGAGTTATAACTGTTATAGCTCCTCCTTTGAGGTAAACCATGAATCTGTCCATCCCACCTCATTTGTCCTCATCCATTTCTGTCTCAGGACTGATTGCATGTAGCTAAAATTATACTTTTTCAATACTTTACTTTTAGTGATATTTAACAGTAAGTCTGGTGATATTGTTTTTGTCTTCCTACTGTCAACAAAAATGAATTGATCCTCCACGTATTGCCTGTTCAGCCAAAGCCTGATTTAACTTTTTCCTCTGTGCTGTAGACCTCCAAAGTACTTTTTGTATACATAAAAAGTGGAATTAAAGAGTAAATTAAATAAATAAGCAACCTGACCAGGAACCTTCAATACTCGATTCTGTTCATTCATTTATTTCAGTAAGTGCTCCAGTATTGAGGTTTGATAACCTAAGTGCCTGACTCTCAGATGATCAGCAGACTACTTCTCTGCATGTTTGTTTTTCAGAATTCTGCCTCTTACAATTTATGTTGAGGTTATCACCCACACAAAGCCACATACAGATGAACATATGCATACACAACCACACAAGGAGTCTACTTGTTTTAATGGCTCAAGAGCTGAAAACACAGTAGTCTCACTTCGCGCTCCTCCTCTGCCTCCCCCTCTTTGCTATACTGTTTT
>NC_045749.1:11433670-11448697 GCF_008692095.1 Etheostoma spectabile | reverse complement strand
TTTTAAACTGTCTGTCCTACGACTTGACACGTCTGCTGGAGTAATATGAGTAGTGCATACTTACTGTGTTTCTTTTGTTACTCTCTCCAGACACACACCCTCACCCACTGCAGCAGATACAATAGACATAGTACTACTGTACCTGTTCATGTTGAGAAATGCTTGTTTAAAGTGAGAACGGCTTCTGTGTATGAAGATTATTATACACAAGGCTCACTTGAGTGCAGGCTTTGTGCGTCACCGTAAGCACCTTTGTGCGACTGTTGAGTTGTTTGTGTGCTGTGTGTACTCTTAGTGCGTGTCTATGTGGATTGAACAGGTGTTTCTGATTTTGTGTTTTGTGTGTCTCTGTGTACATGTCTGTGTGTGTTTTGTGTGAGAGTCCACATGCATCAGCAAGAATTTAGAGGGTCAGGTGTCCGTCTGCTTTCACGTCAGCCCGAGGTCATCTGTCAAGCTCTGTGGGCCTCAGAGGTTAAAGTTTACTCTGTTGAGACATGGTGAGGGAAGGACTGGTCTGGCGAGGCTACCTTACATACACATACCTTTTGTTAAAAAACCATATTACAATGAAAATACCCCTTGTAACTTTCCTACCTTCACAAATGCTGATAACATTGTAAAAACTGTTAATTAGTAAAACATTCAACCATCCTCCTGATTAGATTTTTGACAAATCATCCCAGAGCCCAAAGGGATGTCTTTAAGTTCCTAATTTCGTCCAACCAAAAGTCCAAAACGCTTAGATATTTACCTTTTTTAAAGGGTAATTATATTTTTTAACCTAGACCATATTTCCCCATGTGTTGGTGTCTAAGTGACTTATGTAAACAAAAATCTTTGAATTTGGTCCAGTATTAAGCGAGAACACTTTAACCGGAAGCCGCGAACCAGGCTGCAATGCAATCATACAGGGCAAATGCGCATCGTTAATTTTCGTCCATTTATTTCAACCAAACCAGAGTGTTGGTTGTCGGAACAGTGGGAAGACGAAACCAAGACGGCTTTTTTATTTAGTTTATGTCGACTTTGAATGAAGTTTGTTTTATGATGATACAATTTCTGTTTAAACGGAGTCTGGTGGGTTTGGCGATAGCAATTTTGAGGATGTTTCATGTTAAAAAGAATCTTACTTTTTAAGAAAGACGTCTCTGTAGGGATCCTTTCCATAATGTCGAGCATGTCAGGGGCAAAACATGCACTTTTTGTGGACGTAAATGAAAGGTGCGCAATTGCCCATTAACACTCTGTTGCAGCTTGTTTTTCCGTTGCCGACTGCATCGGTCTTGCTTAATACTGGACCAATTTAAAAGATTGTTGTTCCCGTCGGTTACGTAGACACAAAACATCAGGAAATAGGGTTCAGGTTGAAAGACATTCATTGAATCTTTGATTCAGAATGTTATCAATGGACCTAGTCTCCTTTCCCCTAAGTATAATATCATTTTTTTTGTCCATTAGACTAATTCACTATTTTACAGTCTTAGTAAAAATTCTAGCATGTTACAGTTTCTTTAGAAGACTTGGAGGCTTTAATAATTTGTGGAATCTCTTCACAATCTGACATGTTGGTGTGTCTGAAAAACAACAGTGACACTGAAGTTGCATAAGCCACTGTCTTTTTCTGTCAGTCTTTCTCTCCCTCTTGTTTTCTTCCATCTGACCTCCCCTCCGCTCTTTCCTTCTCTACTTCTCTTGTACAGGAACTGGGCAATTTCCTGAGGCTGTTTTTCCATTTTGCTTCCCTGTGCGTGTATCTTTTACATGCGTATGTTTCTTGCGTGTGTTCCTTTGTGCGTGCCTGTTCGTCATCCTCTGCCTCTGTCCACTCTTAGCTAACAGCTTAAAATGTCACAACAGTTTAATTTCATAGAAGCAAGCTGGTTTGAGAATGACCAAGTGTGTTTAACAGAGTTTTATTTTTTTTAATTTATTTATTTTTTTACATCAGAAGTACATGTTTTATCTCTGGTTAAAAAGGATTAGTTTTTTATATAATATCAGACATGGGCCTTATGCAAGAAGAACTTGTACAAACAGATTTGTTTTTAAAGGTACGCTGTGAAAACTTTGAACCCTAGCTATTGAGCAATGTTGTTTTTTTTTGCCATAAACTGCCTCAGGGTCTGCCTGCAGATCTGTCCAGGGGAGCATCCTCTTTTGCACCCAACAGTGTAACATCACCTTTAATTAATGTATTTTGCCGTCTGTCTATATATCTTCCTTCCCCTTGACCGCCTCCCTTCGAAGTCATGTACGTTTTTACGTCCTACCATTCTTTCTATAATTCTGCCATGATTCTGAAATGACGTGTTGTTGATAGATGTAGTAATGTTTTCAAATTATTTCCTGTACTCTTATACAGTGGTTTCAAGAGTGGGGTCTCTGGGACCCCAGGGCTTTGAGGGTGCTTCAGTGGTTTCCCCAGCCAAAAATACAATAGTCTTTTCACTAAACTGTCACTGTAATTCCTTCCATAAATAACACAATGGCAGAATGTAGGACTATTGTGGTGATGGGTTTAATACAATGTAATAAAACATTTAAAAGCAAAAGTCCTATCAGATGGGGGACCCTGCGACAAAATCTCATCAAATGTAGGTCCGCTTGTGTCAGTTGAGGAGTCCTTTATGTGAAAAAGTTTGGGAACCACTGCTTTAGCATTTTTACAATCCATTGTTTTAGAAACAGTCTTTCTGACCTA
Organism: Etheostoma spectabile; assembly: GCF_008692095.1. NCBI lineage: Eukaryota > Metazoa > Chordata > Actinopteri > Perciformes > Percidae > Etheostoma > Etheostoma spectabile. The sequence goes on along the minus strand of NC_045749.1, from coordinate 11,445,993 downwards.
ATCTTACTTTTTAACCTAATCTCACTTTACTTCTACTTAACGTTTTTTTTTCTTACTGTAGCTGTTACTTTATGTTACTTCATACACTTATTGACTCACTGTTTTCTTACTCTTATTTTTACCTTGAATTTGACTGTGAGCAACTGCAACTAAACAATTTCGCTAAGGGGATCATTACAGTTTTCTGATTCTGATTCTCTAATGCCACTGCTGGCATTGTTATTTTTCAGCAAGATTTCTAGTACTGCAGTGTGAATGTTTTCAGTTTACTCTGTTTTAGGTGACATTTTTGTGAATGAAGTTTACCTCAAATGGAGCAAAAGGTAGCCTTATAAAATGTAAGTCTCAATTATGCTAATTATGCACATATTCTTAAATATGTAAGTAACAAGCACTTTACAACAAGTTAGAGCAGTTAAAAGAGTTGATTTGTTTGAGCTATTCTAGTAAATTCTAGCTATTCTAGTAAAAGCTGTTATTTTTTCCTTTGTCTCAATAAACATAAAAACTGTCATATTGGTCCAGGTGACCGTGCATCTTTGATCAAAGCTTACTGGTGTTCTCCTCTGGCTCCAAACCAGGCCAACCACAAACACAATAGCCTGGCAAACGTTTTTCCTTTTAAGATTTGCGATTGCAATTACTTTTCGACATAAAGTTAATTTAGTGCCTGCTGTTGCAGTGTTTCTGTACTTTGTTGTGTGTGTGGCCAGCGCTGCCTTTATTGATGAGGGAGATCCTTATTGCCCCTGGCACAGTGGCTCATGGAAATCAATGTTTGATTTGCCGGCTACTTGATAAAGGATTTAATGCTGAAACATGCCCCCCACCCTCTCCTTCCCCACTCACTGGAAAGAAATTGCCTTATTGAGTCCATTTGCTCATTTTGCCTTCATTCAGGCTTGTGTTTGTTAAGTGGTGATATTTGCCTCTGATCGTGTGTGTGTGTGTGTGTGTGTGTGTGTGTGTGTGTGTGTGTGTGTGTGTGTGTGTGTGTGTGTGTGTGTGTGTGTGTGTGTGTGTGTGTGTGTGTGTGTGTGTGTGTGTGTGTGTGTGTGTGTGTGTGTGTGTGTGTGTGTGCTTGACAATGTGCTGGCAGGTAATAAGATAGCTGTGATTACCTGACAGGCCTTGTGTCCACTTGCTGCTGACTGCAGAGATGTGTGTGTGCGTGTGCGCGTGTGTGTGTGTGCAGTGTCCAGAGTGGTGTACAACCCCCTCACCCCACTGGTGCTCCCTGCCCTCGGTGTGTGTATCGACCAGACTCTGGAATGGAGAAACGCCTGCCCAGCACACAAAATCAATGGCTGCTGTTTTCTCTCCTCCAACGGCCTCCTGTTATCTGCAATGAATACAAAGCACATATTGTAGCACTCAAGACACACACTCACACACCTCATATTTATGTAAAATCCCCCTTTCACAACTGTGATAGGGTCACATACAAACTCCCCCGGAGATTGGGCTAAATTACAAGTCAGTTAGACTTAATTGGAAGAAATATGGCTCTCACCATGTGTCTTCTCATTTGCAGCCGAGCCTTCTGTCACCTAACAAGACTTGAGTGAGACCTATACTGCAGCAGCTTTCATTGGACTCCAAAGTTTATTATTTCTTCTACTATATACACTCTGCTGTACCAGCAAATCAAACAAGGCAGCCAAGAGCGTGAATGAAACATCATCCGTCTTCCATTGTGTTGAGCAGAATTAGCAAAGTGGCCAACAAATGTTTATTTAGCCAGTTGGCAGTCAATTTCCTTTAAGACACTGGGAAAAGATCAAGCCTTTTTTCACTCTCGCTATTACTCATCTCTCACTGCCCTAAACTCTTTCTTTCTCTGCGTTTGTCTCACTGTCAGGGATTATAAGTGGTGCTGGGAGGAGGAGGCTGGGAGGTGGCAGATTAGCGGCGGCCATCCAGCAGGCCCGTCTGTCTGTCGTCAGAAAATAGAATTCATTTGTGTTATCCAGATGCTTATGCTCAGCTCTCTGCGTCTCTGTTTGTGTGTGTTGCTTGGCCAGAGGAGAGGATTGGCCGCTTGGATGGGGGTGGGGGTGTTTGGTGGTAGTGGAGGTGGGGGCTAGCTCACATCCGCTTGGCAGCTTTTGTCCTCGCATCAAAGAAAACAGCCATGGCCTGATGACTACGAACCTTGTTTAACCACCCTGACAGAGTACAGTATAAACAGAAATGTGTACCGACACATGTACAGAGCACATTGGTACTGTCCACTCCCACTGTGGCTCCAGGAAGTGCTTTAACCAATATGTAATATTTGAATATGTAAGGTGCTTTGCACCATGGTTTTGTTTACTTTCCTACTTCAATTCAAAATAAAGTGAAAAGATTGTTTGGTTGTAAACATTGTAAGTTGTAAGTTGATTTTAAGTTTCTGATTTGAAATCATAATTTTGTCCTGACTTTTTTTTATTGTAGTTGCAAAGTTCTTGTAAGGGTTAAGTTTCTTTTGTAAAACGGGTTTTGTATTAAAACATTAATGTATGCTTGTAGGCAATTGTCACTATTTTATAGACTAAACTATTTGTCAATAATGAAAATAATCGTTAGTTGCAACCTTAGTGGAGAGAAGACAGAGAGAGCAGCCAGGGGCCGTGTTAGGAGGCTGGGTTAGGGTTACTACAGAGGGGAGTGTGGCAGGCTACTTCATGCATTCAGAATGGAAGCGGAGTTGATGGATGGACCCAGACTGGAGATCTCACGGAGGGCTTTGGAGCAGGATGCTGGAGGAGATCTGTGGGGTCCCTGAAGGAAGCACTGAGAGATGGCAGGGGGAGAGAGAGAGGGGAAACAGACCTGCCATTAATCAACCTCCCTCCACCTGCCACCTCTACTCTCAGCCTCCTGTCCTCTCTTTATCACTGCTGCCACCCCTCTTTAATTCACCCCCTTCTTCCTAACCATTTTTTTTGTTCTAAGTCCAAGCGCAGGCCTTTATTGTGAACGGTCCTTTCACAGCCTTTGGTTTGCGGTGTACTCACTCTCAAACATCACTTTGGGAGGTGTTTAATGCTATTACGAGGTGGCAGCCCAGGCACTATGCCCTTCAACAAGGAGAGATGGACTCGTGCCGGGGCTAAACACAACTTAGTTTTCTTAATTCACTTAAACTTGGGTGCTCCTGCTCCCTGCCACCAGCCTTTTAACTTCCTGCTCGGCACAGCCCTCTAATGCCCGTCTGAGACTGCTGTAATGCGAAAGGTTACTCTTTTTGTTGCTTTTAGGTCAGTAAGAACATTACGAGGTGCTTTGACGGGTCAGAAGTCTTGGCTGGAGCTGGTGTGTGGGTTTTTTTCCCCGCAAACTGTACTTTCCCACAGCATCTGGCTAGGGGGTTGGCTTTTTTTGAGTTGCCGGCTCACAGACAGTGAATTTGGATATGAGATACGTAAATCTCGCTTCTCGGGAGTTAAATAGTCACTAGTGAGATTCAATTACCTTCTCAAGTCCATAGTGGCTAATCATCTCTTCCTGTCCTCCTTAAAGGTGCTTTAAGCAATGTTGCACGTTTTTTAGGCTACGACATTTTTTGTCACATACAGCAAACATCTCCTCACCATCTGCTAGCTGCCTGTCCACAGAACATACTGTAAAAAAACGTGATCTCTGTAGACAGCCCAGTCTGCAAATGGCAACAAAAACAAACTGCGCCAACCTGCACCACAAAACATAAACAGTGTTCCAGCCAATAACAAACAAGAAGGATTTGGGGGCGGGGGTTGGGGACTTAATGCGCGCAAGGGAGGGGGAGGGGATTGGATGAGTTTGAGGGAGGGGCAAGCTAGCCTCCGTTTTGTTTGACAATACTTTGAACGTCAACAAGAAGTGACGTCACCCAACATCACTTAGCGCACCTTTAAGATATATATCAATATCACAATATCACAATATCAATAAGGATATTTTTATGCTAATGGTATACAGTATATATTAGGGCAAATCCGCAATTGAATGATGAACATTTATTGTAAACGATCATCCTACAGGAGACATAGTGGATCATGTTACAACACACACAACACAAAAGCATACCTGTAGTACAGTCTGTATCTGAATGAAATATCTTTAAAATACGAAGTCCTGAAATGACCATATACTTTGGATTTGCAAGCGCACTTATTCACATAAATAGTGCAGTGTATCACTCACACAATTAATCCAGAAGAAGTCTTTCTGGCAGCATGATACATTTATTCAGCAGTTATTCAACAAACTACTAACAACACTACCAACAGAAGCCAGAGGAATAGTTAAACATGTCTCCCTCAGCCCACCTTTCTCCATACACATCAGCATTTCACAGCACTTATTCCTTATCTGCAATCTCTTGCCTATATATGAAGAGAGCAACAGTGTGAGCTCATTAAAAATGCATGCTGCACATTGAGCTTAGGAGACCAATTATCCCACCTCACTCTTTTACAATGGTTGTTCATAAAAGCCCCTGCATGTGGCCACTCCCCGATTGCCACACTCCCTCAACCACTCTCACCCCTCATCTCCCTCTCTCTCCCCCTCTTTCTTCATCTCCCTCTCCCGCCGCCTGTTGTCTTCACACCAGATCATCAGTAAACAGGCTTTCACTGGATTTGATGGAGTGCAGTGTTTTGATCTGTTGGGATTTGTGTGTGTGGTAGGGGGGGGGGGGGGGGGGGGGTGGATTCCTAATGCTCTGTGCGCTCCAGGTGGCAGTGGACAATGGTATTACGAGAGAGGCAGACATTTGAGTACACCCGACAAACACACCTTGTGGCGCACACACACACACACACACACACACACACACACACACACACACACACACACACACACACACACACCCAACACCACACACACACACACACACACACACACACACACACAGGCTTACACTTGTAAACACATAGATGAGACTGTTACAGTCCACATTGTGCCATCATGCTTTTTGACAGGAGTGTCTTGAGAAGATCAGAGAGCCTGGAGTACTGAGGCTGTTTCCTGCCACATGCTGTACATGATGATGTGTGGCGAAGCACTTAAAAGCCCCCATACGGGCAACCTGCTCTTCAAAAGGCAGCCATCGCTGTTCACATATGGAACTATATAAAGTCCAACCCCCACCTTGTGTTTGTACATGTGTTTGTATGTGCATTGCTGGCGGTGTACCCCTTAATGATCAAACACGCGTAGTTTTACCTCACAGCAGACGAGTAAACAATTCGAGAAAAAAAGGCAATATGATTGTGTTTCTGTAGCTGATGATTAGGTTTGTTTTAACGTACACACCAGCACACATGGCAGGTTGTCGCCGCCTCCCTGCCCTTCAAACAGCAGAGAGCTGCTGGATGACACATGCAGTCCCAACACCTTCACACAAACAGCTCAGGAATTTGCTAAGTTGGTTCTGCAGAGTGCTGAAATTAGCCTTAGTACTGAAATGATTAGTCAAATTAATAATTAATCCATCAGCCAGGAGACAGAAAATGTACAATAACAATTTGGATTATCAATTAATTGTTTAAGTAATATGTAAAGCAAAAAATGCCAGCTTCTGAATGGTTCTGAATGGTGAGAACTTCTTTTTTAAGTTGTATAATGTAAATTGAAAGAATTGGGTGCTTTATACTATTTTGTGACATGTCCTTGCATAAACAATTAATCAATTAACGGGGAACTTCATCGATCTTACATATCAAAGTCTGTTTACAGGTCTTGGGGAGTACTATTGTATAGGTGCAACAAATATGAAATCTGATAATGCCTTAAGTGATGTCAATTGAGTCAGCGTTGGTTGTTTAAAAATGATTTTAAAAAATCTGTTGGTTTGAAGTTAGAAAGAAGTGAGCTTAGCAGCCCTCTGTAGCTCACTCCCCATCTCTGCTTGAAGCTAGTGGCTTGAGGCTACATTAGCCACTACTAGCATAACACACTTGAATCGCCATTGTTGCTGGTTGTGGGTAATGTTGGCGCCAGGTTTTTACAAGGGAGTAGAATGCTTGGAATACAAAAGACGATATCTCTGATTGTGCTACATTGATTTTGATCTTTTTTATTTAAAAAAAAAACTGCCCATTGTGAGTAAAACGAACGCTAAATCAATTATTAGTGTATATCAAAATATATAGTAAATGTAATGAAAATAATCATTAATCTTGCTTTGCGTTAGTGTGTCATTTTAATTGGACACAAAAACCTGTTGATGCCAGGATCCAGATTTGATTTGATATGTTTGCTGGCTGAGGAAAGCCTTCACTCCCTGTTGGTGTTGTTTAAAGCAGAGTGACTTAATTAATGGTCTGATCTGGATGTAATTAAGAATGAGCGGAGGGCGGCCGGCAGGGATAGAGACAACAAGGAGAGTAGGGGAGCTTTCTTTTTTTAAATCCCTCTGTCACCGCTGTTGACCGGCCCGGGAAAAGAAAAAATTAAGAGAGAAGTAGGAGGCGGACAGCAGAGTGGGCTTTCGATGAAGTTCGAAGACCCTTTTTATGTCATCTTCTTGTAGCAGCTTCTTTATGAGATTGGTCTATTGCAGCTGGTTAACACTGGGGCTGCTAGGCCATCTCTGCGTTCTTAAATGTTGGCTAATTTGTCCGAGATTAGTCCGCCTGTCTGCCTTTGTTTTGTGTGAAATACATCCATGCACATGCACACCAGTTTTTCTACACTCGTGTTTACGCGGCCCAGGGTGGAAAACATAAATTGGAGACAGAGCGTTCTACGTCTGGAGGGCTTGGAAGAGGGTTTAGGCTCGGAAAGCTGGCTTTCCTCTCAGGAAGTGTTGTTCCTCACTGCTCTCCATAAACACTGGAAAAGAGACCCAAAGAAAATGTCCCAGACTCACTATTTCCACTGTAAATACACAGACATACACGTTATACTGCTCCCTCTCCCTATTTCTCTCATATGTGTCTCTTCTCTTTCTCAGACAGAGGGCTATATATTTCCTCAAAGAGGTATACAGTGGGCCTGAGTGTGCAATCCACAAAACCAAGACCTGACCTATGCAGATCAGCTGCCTCAATTTTAAATGTTGGCATGTTATTTTTAAGGCTTTGCAAAGTCCTAACTGTGTATATATATATTTTTTTATATTTTTCTTTTGGCTTAGTTGTAATTGAAAAAGATTCGCTGTCATTTCAGTGTGTGATGCCTTGGAAGCAATTGTTACAATTAAAAACAACTAGGAACTAGAAACCAAAACTCTATATAATCAATAGTTTAACTTTAAACAGACCAATTTTCAAGACTCATGCAAAGTCTAGTTTTCCTTTCACAGCCAATGCCTTTTATTGGAACAGTGCTGTCACTGGAAAAAAAGCAATACAAAATCTGAATTTGCTTGTTTATGTTGAACCCCTGGGTAAAAATGCCTGGATGTTGCAACTGAATTACCTCTCAGAGCAGCGTATCTTACTTTTCAGTCCTTTACAAGTGGTTGGATTGCAGTTCCCCTTGTGTGCTGTGCAAGTTAATAAATCCACACCAGCGAGAAAAAGAAAGCAAACCCTTTCCATCAATTTTACTTGTCATGGAATTTATTACTGCAGTGGAGCATTATGCGGTGAAAATATCATCGATGAGTCCCCAAAACCCTGAAAAAGACTTGAAATGTTAACAGTTTATCATTGTCAGAGCTAGGATTTGACAGCAGGGTGCAGAACTCGTAATGTATCACAGAAAAGTTGGCCACTGTGGTTTCATTGCAGCTTTTTTAAATCCGCTAAGTCCCATCTCAAACTGTCAATCACCAATGTTTTTTTTACATTGATGGTGACACTGCTAAGGTAAACAAATGTTGCAGATGATGTGCTTTGTTGCATCTCCAGTCAGACATTACCATTTACTGCTTTTCACTCCACTTTGTTAAAAACACTGAGCTTACTTTACCACCTAGCTGACACCCTAACGTGTGTGTGTGTGTGTGTGTATGTGTATAAGTGTGTGTGTGTGTGTGTAAGTGTGTATAGAGGGAGAGAGGCAGAGCGAAGGAGTGTCAGAGTGGGAGAGGTTAGAAACCCTTTTTTATTACATTTCCTCCGCAGTGAAAGAGGAGGCAAGATGGACACTCCATATCTCCCTGCTGCGCCAGAAAACTCATCTAAATGGAAAACACATTGTCTTCATTATTTTGCAAGAGCTGAAAGAACAGGGTTGTCATGGTAACAGCCATCTGAGTGAGTGCAGGCGGGCGGCCGAGGGGCTGGTTTTAGGGCCAGAGGAATGGAGAGAGAGAGAGAAAAGAGGAGGCGGAGGTGGGAGGGAGGAAACAAGGAGTCAGGAGAGAGAACGGGGTTTGGTGGAAATAGAGGAGAGGGGACTCAGATGAAGAGGGTGGAGATGGAAGGAAGACAATAGAGATGGGAAAATTGTGGGGTGAAACAGACAGTTAGAGGAAAGAGAGCAGCGGGTAGGATGGAGAGAAGACTGAGGGGGAAAAAAGGAGAAAGAGAGCAAAGTGTTTGTGATAGGACATGAGGAGTCCCTTTCCAGTGAAGCCGGGCAGTACAAATGGCCAGTTAGTGGCTCTCAGAGAGCAGTTCAGAGGGCCTTATTAATTTCAAGGGGCAGCAACATGGTAGATTTAACATCTTAGGAAATCTCTTCCAACTGTGTCTCACTTCTGCCCTACTGGTGTTCTGTGTGTGTGTGTGTGTGTGTGTGTGTGTGTGTGTGTGTGTGTGTGTGTGGTGTTTGGTGTGTGTGTGTGTGTGTGTGTGTGTGTGTGTGTGTTTGTGTGTGTGTGTGTGTGTGTGTGTGTGTGTGTGTGTGTGTGTGTGTGTGTGTGTGCATGTTTGATGATGTATATAAATGCATGAGCGTGCATACTGATTTACAGTCAAAGGAAGAGCTATCTTTGCCCGCTGAGCTAATGTTAGAAGACCCGGTGCTTTGGTAAACACGTTGAGGGGGTGACAGGCTCTCCAGCCACTTCTGCTCAGCCGGTGCCCCAGCAGTGATCGACAACCTGCCTGCTGCTGTTTTTATTAGTTGCTCCCTTAGAACAGCCCCTGGCAGCAGCAAGCCCAACACCATAACACCCTTCATCAAATATTTACCCCTCCTGAATCTACAACGTGCACCAGGGCCACATCAAATAAAACCAAGTGCCAAGGCGATATCTAATCCAGTCCAATTCCTCTCCTTGTCAACTTCATTCTCTCTCGCGGATTTTCATGACGCTGCTGTCAGTTTAGCATCAACTCGAGGATTAAGGCTTTTGCCACAGAGAAAGGGACCTAGATGATTGTTTATTTACAAGTTGTTGTCTGCTTCTCAGCTATATAGCCAATGGCGTTTATATGACTGAGACCTGATAAGACATCGTTTTGACAGCCGTCGGGCGATTAAGGAAATTAAAGTAATTGCTTATGTCTTTGTCGTGTAAATACTCATAACCTTCCCCTGGAGAATTTGGCTTGGATTTGATCCATCGGGATCTGACATCACACCCGGATCCCTTTTCAAAGGATCGTCATTGTTTGTCTTTTTCAAGATGGGATGGAATTGAGCAACCCAAAACACATACTGTCAGATTAGATTGATGCATCACAGATTAAGCCAGAATAGAAGTTTGAGTAAATTTGCATTGCATTGCATATTCAGTTTTTGTGTTTGGGTCAATTACAATGTTTCTCAGAAGCCACTGTGAAGTGTTTCTCTTCAGAAGAACATCCATGTCCATCAAAGCTATCGGAACATCTCAGCGCTGAAGCTGTGGGGAAATGATGTTTGTTTTTGTCTCTCATCAGTTCCTTCCAGATGTGCAATCATGGTAAAGGGAGGGGCGATGGCTGTGGTTTGTGATTAACCTGCACTTAGGGAAAGAGACAGCATGCACTTGGTCGGCTGTTTGGCTGCCCTGGCTTGCTGGCTGGCCGGCCAGCTTCGTGGCTGCCTGTAGGTCTTAGTGATTCATGTCACACTGTAATTGGTTTACCTGCTCCCTGTGTGTCTGCGCTCTGAGAGGACCAAAACAAATTACCCAGGGATGACCTCTCGCCATCTCTCTCTCTCCTGCTCTGCAACCATTTCCCCCTATCTCTCTGTGCACGTCTCTCCCTGCCTCCCACAACATGTAATATGTTGTATGAGTGGTTTTCTCTCCCTCTCTCTTCCCATCTATTTGTCTGTCTCGTCTTCCTGCACTTCCTTCTACATACCTCAAATCTCACAAGCAGAGCCGCAGTAGAATAACATTTCAGAGAGAAAGCATATCAGTTCACAGATACACACATTAAAGCCTCTTGAGGTTTGAAGATGTGTGTTTCTCAGTCTGCCTGCTATGTCAAACATCATTTTGACATTTTTCGCACACATGCACGCGTGAAGATAAGCTGATAGAATGGACTTTGTTTAACAATGCTTGAGATCACAAATAAACCCACACAGATGAGTGCTGTTTATGCACTAAAAGTGTGTTTTGTGAAAGCTGCAGTGAAGCACATTAGCCTTTCAGCGCTGTTTTTTGCGCTCACAGTGCCAAAGAGTACCTGAGAGGACTGTCCCTTCGGTGAATGAATCTGGTGCTCTGTGTACACCATTAGGCAGTTTCATTTTCATAACAAGCAGATGTTTTGTGTTGTGTGTTTCTCATACCCTCAGTCTGACACACAGTGGTGAACAAACACAGAGAGCAAGGTGAGTGAGCGCATCGTTCTCCCCTCTACACATCTCGCTCTTTTTAAAGTGTGTGCACAGAGTGTGCAAAGCTGTTTTTGTTTGTTTGTTGCATCACTGCTCACAAAGACTGATCTCCTATCAGAGGACCTGGTGCATAGCAAACATCAGTGTTGTTCTAGTGCCCTTGAACAAGGCCCTTATTCTGTACCAACTCTAGGGGGCGTTCCACTGTAGGAAGGGTGGTGGGAAAATAAATACGGATTTTGTATTTATTTTTTAGAGAAACTTGAATATCTTAGTATGTTGTGAAATACAGGCTATACAGTGTCTAGAGAGTATTCCACCACTGCCACTGAATTAGTGATAATTTACTCACATACTTGGTTAAACCAATTTTAACCCTACATTTTAATTATATGTTATTTTGGCAGGTAAACAGATTTTTGGCCCGCTGACCAGCCTAAATACTGTAGATACCATCATCCCATAATTCCTTATTGAGGAAAGCTGTTGCAGGAATAAATAACCCAAAAGTATCAAAGCAATATTGAATACAGGTAGTTTAGTACAACTCACACTTCACTTTTTCCCAAGTTAAAAACAAACGAGAACCAATCTTTCCAGGATCTGATTTTGAGTTTCTTTATTCACAGTAAAAAACAGAATTTGTTTTTATTATGTATTTCTGATGCACGAACATACTCCCCTCATTTGTTAGATTATGTGTCTTCCATTGAATGTACTCAGTGCTGTGTGCTGTTGATCTCTTTTGTTGGGATTAAATGAGCAAAGGTGTGATTTCTTTCTCTTTACTTGCACAGGTTTATTTTATAAAGCAGACCTTGCACAGCTTTCAAAGAGTCTTGGCATACTCTGTACTGTACTGTGTGTATGATTTCACCCTGATTTCTAAATAGAAATACTGAAGAATACTTTTTTTTAATGGTTAATTGGATTTGTCGCCTAAAAGATCAGAGGAAGAATTAAAGGTTGCTCAGTAGGAGCTGCAGCAATGTAGGACGTTTTGTTCCACCAAGTGCAGGGGCTGGGCTGGTTTCCTTTTTAGTGAGGATTGTGCTTTTTGAGTGTCAAAGACAAGGGGAGTGGAGGGCAGACTGGCACAGATATATATTTGCTCTCCCTAATGACACCAATACCATTTCATGGCTTACTGAGCAGATTGAATCACACTCACTCTTTGTAAGTCTCACTCTCTGCCCCTGTCTCTCTGCTTCTCCTTTCTGCCCACACTTCATCACCCTCTACTTCACATAGACTATCACATGCACATTCATATGCTACCGTACATTGATGTGTTAGACTCACCCCAGTGGATGTTGTTTAATTGCATTTGGGTCAGCAGTTTGCCGTTGCTGAAACCGAAGGACATGGAATTTGTCAGTTTACCCATTCAGCAGTCACAGGGGGCGGTGTGTGAGCTAACAACTCTGCTGGAGTCAGGCCCGTAAGGTTAGCTTTACACAAGCCTGTCAGACTGCACTGTCAATCACTCTCTTCTTTTCACATACACTGTCATCTCCTCATATATTATTCTCAAAAATTTACTAAACTTCTGTTAGTCTACTGCATACAGCTTTGATTTATGCATTCTTTCAATGAAAGGGCTCAGTATTTCAGGCAGTCCTATGATGGCCTGGGATACTGATAAAGGTTACACACACACACACACACACACACAC
>NC_045749.1:11425906-11433660 GCF_008692095.1 Etheostoma spectabile | reverse complement strand
CACACACACACACACACACACTTGCTTCATCCCTTGTGCATCACGAGTGATAGAATCTTGCCTTTTGTGACAGTGGAAAATTGTATGTGGCAGCCAGGACATACAATCTTCTCCAGCTGGTATTTATAGTCCTCAGCAACTGGAAAATTCGATGGAAAAAGGAGTTCATTCATTCATCATGTGAGGCTCAAGCTTCGTTCTGCTCATGGTTGACCTGATTTCATATCTCATGGTTGGATACATGGCCTTTCACTATTATTGCACTTGAGACAATAAAAACAAAAACATGGGCGCACGTACCAACATGGGCCCACACCAGCAAGTTGGGCAAGTTACTTAAAAAAAGTAATTAGTTACAATTACTAGTTACTTTTTCCAAAAAGTAACTAAATAAGTTACTCATTTACAAATTATTAAAGTAACTAGTTACTTCAGAAAGTAACTATTGCGTTACTTTTTTAGATGATTATTGCCCCTCATTTGTGCAAGCCTTATCTGTCTCACGTTGACTGAATCCCTTGTGTTTTTTGTTGTGGGTCCGACTATGCATGCTTTTGAACACCCGCCCAAGTCTACCTCTGATTGGCTTACCATGAAATTGTACTTAACCTCAGCCAATCGTTAGCATTGTATGCCCTTGTCTCGTACACGGCCCACTAACCAAGGAAGAAAAAAAGTCTTTGCGTCTCAGCTCAGAGATCTAGTTGGTCTGATGAAAAAAAACAGCTTCAGTTATAGTAATGCACCACATTTTTTGGCAGTAATGGTAATGGCGTTATTAAGATGGGAAAATGAAAACAGTAACGGCGTTAGTATCGCCGTTATTTATTAAGCCGTTATTTCTATCACTGGCCCACACAAATATAAAAAAGAGGAAGCAGTGTCCACTGACACCAGAGCTGAGATGATTTAAATATGGTGTCTCTCCTGGAAGACATTCAGAATGTTGCACTAGGTTTTGTCAAAAATAGAAAAAGAGAGCTTGAGAGAGAAGTTCAAACCCTGGCTTATTTCTCATCTCTGCAAAGCTGGCCAATCATGGCGTGAAGTCCAATTATCGGTTCTGGAAATTTACAGTAATGGTTGGACACAGACCTCCAGATCAGATGTCGGAAAGGGGAGAGCGTGTTAATCATTCTGGCAGCTCAAACCTGCAATAACTGAATTTTTGGTCACTTTGGGGTACCTCAACAAGCTGTAAACACAACATATGATCACTTTTTAAGTTTTCATGTATGGTGAACTTGGTAGTGAACAGTTTTTTATTAGTCATGTTTTTGGCCACTGGGCAAATTTCCAAAATTATACACTTCTTTTAACTCTGTTGTAGTCTTCTCCATCTTCTGAGGAAAATATTAGTTGCCGCTCAACAGCGATTTTTGAATATTTATTCAGTCACGAGTCACGAATCAAGAAAGAATGCAGTTAATATTGACAGATAGATATATAGGCGATATAGAGAAAATCAGATATCACGATATTCTTGACAAAATATCTCAATGTTGATATTGCAATGATTTTGTAGGGTTGACAATTGGTGCGTTCACAAAATATTTTACCTATCAGATTTTAGATAAATACTCATCAATTATGTGGATATAATGATTAAATGGGTAACAGTTAGAATAGTCTGGTACGTTCAGAAAATTGCATCACTTAAGTGTAATGCACCGTTTGCAACCAGGAAAAGATATAACACATAATATTTCAATATTACATTATCCAAAATCTAACACAATATCTAGTCTTATAATATAATATTGATATAATCAATATATAATGCAGTTTCTGGCTTCTCAAATATAAGGATTTGTTGCTGTATTCACTGTTTCACTATAAATGCATCTTATAGATGAATTAATAATCAATGGATGTATTGAGGATGAAAATTGTTGGATGCAGTACTGTGGGTAATCTTGGGTGTGCATGTAAGCAGGGTATGTGTAAGTGTGTATATATCTAAAAGCAATATTCCTCCCTAAAATATTGCCATGCTATAGATTACTCATTTAGTTCTAAATGTTGTAATATTAAAGTCTTGTGCTGCCATTCCCTATTAGCTAAAAGAGAGGGCACCTCTGTGCTCACTTAGTACATGGTGCTCTTTTTTTGATCTCACACATTGAGTTGTGAAATAATCGTCTGCTCCCGGGGGTATCTGGTGGCGCATACCTGCAATATTCCACAACTGAAGCTCCATATTTATAGACAGCAACAGACCAGCTCACATATCCCCACATCACAGCTGTTTGCATTGCAGTGTTGGGTGTCACATAGTTGCCCGGTGCTCCTGTGGTTGTCACATTAAAACAGAAAATAAACAAACCGCAACATTTAGAGTTTATTTTTTCCACCCCAGGGAGAAGTCATTTCAAATTTTTATCGAGGCTGGTGGTTATGATGCTGTTGAGTTTTATAAAAGCCTGTGGGAGCGATGTGGCCAATAGTTGGCTTTGCTGGGAGGGAAAAAGAGAGGGGGAGAGATTAGTGGAGGAGAGGATTAGCAAAATAATGCAAAGAACGAAACAAATCAGAAAGGCAGAGATACGTTGGTGGAAGTAGGTCTGTAAAAATGAAGAAACTGTAGCTGAGGACATAGTGGAGTGGACCAGAGAAAATGAAGGCAATGAGAGCAAAAAGGGACATTGGAGTTTCCCACTAGAGATAATAGTGTGTGTGTGTGTGTGTGTGTGTGTGTGTGTGTGTGTGTGTGTGTGTGTGTGTGTGTGTGTTTGGGTGTGTTGTGTGTGTGTGTGTGTGTGTGTGTGTGTGTGTGTGTGAGAGAGAGAGTGTGTGAGAGAGAGGGCTGGTGGCTTTTTACAGACACAGTGAGAGCAGAGATTCTCGGAGGGAGAGAAAGGCCAGCACAGCTGAGTGGTGTTGATTGGCCTGTTTGAAAACACATGAACTGCAGACAGAGAGAAAGAGAGGAAAAGAAGCTCTGTGCGCTGGGAGAAAGTGTTGCTCTGTGCCGTGCCACGCTGCAGCCCAAACCACATTAGAGCAAATGAATCCATTCCACCTCCTGTTATGGCAGCTCCCGCACGGGGCCCCAGGAAGGAGAGGGAGGAGGAGGGAGGGAGGAAGAGTGGCAAGAGGGTTGAGATATGAAGGACAGGGAAAATGATAGAAAGGAAAATGGAAGGTAGTGGAAAGGAGTCGCATGCTGGGTGGCTGTAATGATGTCTGAGGGCTATAGAAAAGGGGAGCGAAAGGCGCATAGTGGCGAGAGAAAGAGAAAGCTGTGGCCATATAACGGAAGGCGAGAAGGAGGGGGAGAGAAGATCCCCCACTGTGTCCAGAGAGCAGAAGTCATAGTTATGTTGTCTTTTTTTGGACTGTTGTTGAATAATGAAGATGATTGCTTCTTCATAGTGTTCAGCGCTGACCTCTACACCTCACATACAGGATAGACTGAGCATTAGAAGATTAGGCCTAAGCAATAGAACACCACCAATGTTATTTTCTATATTATTGCATTCAAACCCATAATTGTTTAGCTTGAACTGAAACTCTTTTATGCTCAGAATATGATTCTTCCCTCCAGGTCAATTCAAACCACAGCATAACTTCAAAAATGTAGCAGACAATTTTAAGAAAACACTCCAGTATGTTTGCCTGGAGGCGTAAAGCTTTGATGGGGCTGCAGGACTTCCATTCCTTAATATTAAGGCTCATTGTGTTTTGTCAGCTTTTAGCACTGGATCATTCATATCATCATTCTGATGATATGGTCATATCATATTATCATTTCACAAATAATCCTAATTTTGTGTGTAAATGAATCATGTACTTGTGTATGCAAATTGCTTTAAATTGCCCTATAACTGTTAAATAAAGTATTTTGAATTGAAGTAAATTAATTTAAATGTTTGATGATTTCAAAGGAGGTTTTGCAAACATTTGTATTGTCCTTATATTAAAAGTACACATAGTAATACCTTGATATTAATTCCAATCACACTGCCTAGCCCTGCTCCCTATGTACTCCTATAACATGCATGCACCATGAGCTGCTGTGTAACCACTTTCACTCAGCCCCCACCAACCATCCCATTCACACAGCAAGCTGCACTTGACAAGGGTGGTAGTAATTTGTCTGAGATGAGAAATCACTCATGCTATCAGTGATCACAGACTGTGTGTGTGTGTGTGTGTGTGTGTGTGTGTGTGTGTGGTGGTGTGTTGTGTGTGTGTGTGTGTGTGTGTGTGTGTGTGTGTGTGTGTGTGTGAGACAATGAATATGTGGATGTGTGCTGCTGCGGCTGCTGATAATGAAGAGATATTTTCAACAACTCTTTCTTTTTCTCTTTTCCCCACTGAGCCTGGCTCTTCTTGCCCCCTTCCTGCCACAGTCCACTGCTTTAGTAATGCTGCTTTGTTACTTTGCTTTTGTTTCTGTGCACTTATTTCTTGTTGCACTTCCCCCATCTTATTTTGCTCGGGAAAGAGGGAAGGAGGGAAACAAAAAGCGAAAGTTTGTCTGAGTGTGTTTTTAAGAAAAAAGGAACAGAGGCTTCCTAGGATGTTGGTATTAGGTCGTTTGTTACTCTGCTCTGATTGATAGCAGCATCCTCCCACTACTGTTTAAAGGGAGGTTGTAATGTGTACAGCATAATTGGATATGTAATCCTTTGCTTTGCACTTCTGGTAAGCAGTGCTGAGTGGAGCTGATTAAGATGTTTGTAAGACAATAAAGATTAAGCCAGCCTGTTTTCAGCAGCAGCAGTAGCCCAAAAACTCTGAAGCAGAAAAGAAAAATGTCACATTACTACCATTCATTACAGCTGGACTGTAATCAGTCAATCTCTGGAGAAGTAGAAGCAGAGATGTCTAATTTTGCTGTTAAAACGTTCAATTTATGATGATTTGACAGATTACGGTTTTATTTTTATAGTAAACAGGAAGGGGTGAGGATGTAGGGCAGGAGGAGGGCTTCTGCCATGTTTTCACTGAAGCATCGTGTGTTATGCAACACATTTTTCCCCTGAACGGGGGTGCGGTGCTGAAGCGTCTGTCAGTCTGGACAGTCAGTCAGTCAGGTGGATTGACTTCTTATCTCAGTTACAACGCCACCGGCCAGTCACATTTCCACCTCACTCATTTTCCTTTCAGAATCTGCGTCTTTTCATTGACTAACAAAAGCACTGCCTGTTTTTTGGAGGAGGGGTGTGTGTGTGTGTGTGTGTGTGTGTGTGTGTGTGTGTGTGTGTGTGAGTGTGTGTGAGTGTGAGTGCGTGTGAGTGCGTGTGAGTGCGGTGTGTGCGTGTGTGTGTTTGTGTGTGTGTGTGTTTGTGTGTTGGACTTAGTGAAAGCCCAACAGAGAGAAGGAGAAAGAAAAGAAGAGATTAAAGGTAAAAGAGGCAGATTTCTCCAACCCCTCCGATCTCCCTCCTCCCTCTCTGGTCTTGGCTGCGGGTGTGTTGGGACAGCAGGAAGGGGAGCTGGAGGAGAAACAGTTAATCAATAGCCACAAGGTCAAATGGCCAGCGCTGGGCTGGATCGTGCCCTGTTAGTGGTCCGTGGAGCTGCCTAGCCACTGAAGGGGATTTGTAGCACTTGTCAGGGCTTAAAGGAGCCCTCTCTGGACCACTTGCTTTGGGTGTAGTGTGTGAAAGAGACATACTGGTTAGCAGCAGGAGAGGGAGACATCTGCTGGATGCTGGGAGACAGCACAGCAGAATTAGGCCACCCAAAGTTATGGTCATTTGTGCAGTCAGAGTGCCTTTGAGCCATAAAGAATGTAAGTAGTACTGCTTGTTGACTTTTTACAGCAGCCAGTGCAGCATCGTGCCCATTTAACCTGAGAAGATATAGCTGCCCCCCCCCCCCCCCCCCCCCCCCACGTTTGACCACATTTGCTCCAGTATTCTCCTATACTCATGGGAGCATTGGATCCACTGATGTTTAGACTTTTTGCGAGTGCACTTGAGGTAATTTTACTCTGGTAATGCTTAAGCTCAAGGATTAGTAATACACACTTATTCTCAGTGTTCCTTTGAAGTTTTACCTTTACTCTCAATCAAAGTGAAATTAAAGCTTTTGTGTTTACGCTCTTAGTGTGTGTGTGTGTGTGTGTGTGTGTGTTGGGTGGGGTGTGTGTGTGTGTGCGTGTGCGTGTGCGTGTGCGTGTGCGTGTGCGTGTGTGAGAAAGAGACAGAAAGAGTGTGCGTACTTGCAATAGTCTTTCTAAGATAAGCCCACTAGACTGAGCATTACACATGATAACTCCCTGAGCACTATGCTTTCATCATATTCAGTCTCTCGCTCTGTTTCTCACAGCAGGGGATCTTGAGGGAACCATTATCAGGACTGAGCAGCTTTCTGGAGACCCCCCCCACACCTGTGGTCTCTCAGTTAGCCTATTGTGTGGAGGAATGTGAGGCAGTCCAAAACCAATGGAGATAAACACATAGAGGGATAGTGAGGGACAGAAGCCTCACTGGCATACCAGCACAATACCTATTAATCCAGCCTCCATTTCTCCCAGAGATGCAGTGATGGACATGGGGCTGGAATTTTTCATTTTGTGCCTGCTCACTGTTGGATCAGAACAAGATATACACAGAAAGAAAGAGATGCAATAAAGCTATACCTTATCTGTGGTTAGATGTTGGTATAAATCTATGCCTCACTGATAAGATAAAGAGAGACACCAGTTTATGTCCTTATTTTGGTTGCATTAAGTGTTTGATTTTTCTTCCACAGGTACAAGCAATTAAGTTTATTTCAGAATGAAGTTTCTTTAATTTTCAGTTTGTCGTTTGTTGTGGAACATCTCTGTTTCATGCATTGGCCAAAAGCACGTGCTTGAGGCAGATCAAGCCCCTCGATGAGTGCATAAACAAGCTGGCTTTTTGTCAAGCTGCTACAATGCTGTTTGACTTTTATAGGCTACAAACTCTTCACATGGGTGACCTGGCAAAACATTTTCTAACAAATGTACCTCTCCTCTTCTGCTTCCTTTACAGAGTACAGAACCTTTAATGGCGTTCCGGTAGAGACATCAAGATGAACACGTTACCATCAATGGACCGGCACATCCAGCAGACCAATGACAGGCTGCAGTGCATCAAACAGGTGTGTATAAAGAGCCATGTGCAGCAGCCTGTAAGTCCTTCTTTAACTTCATTCAGTAAAATGCCGACATGGATTCTGGAGGCAAAGACACAAGAATCTGCATTTCCTCTCCTTTCCTACACTCCTTTCAGCACCTTATATGGGCATCGGTTTTTCTGGCCATTAGCTTGAGTCACACAGATCCTGTTGCACAGGGTCAGAGAGAGAGGAGAGAGTGAGAGTGATAGAGAGAGGGAGGCAAATCTGGCAGAACACATAAAGAGACTTCAAAGAAACTAGCAACATAACAGACTCTACTTTCCCCCTGGTCCTGTGCTCTCTTACATCACGTTCC
This sequence comes from Etheostoma spectabile, assembly GCF_008692095.1. Taxonomy (NCBI): domain Eukaryota; kingdom Metazoa; phylum Chordata; class Actinopteri; order Perciformes; family Percidae; genus Etheostoma; species Etheostoma spectabile. Next base: position 11,426,246 of record NC_045749.1, on the reverse strand, counting down.
TGACTCTTGACGTATGCCGGCCCTTGTTGTGGTTTTGCTTAAATGCTTCCTTGACTGCCAGCTTTCTGGAGACTCCTCTCATACAGATACAGACAGAAAGACACAGTCAGACATAACCCAGGGCTACCGCCTCTGCCTGGGATTAATGGTCTACAAGAACTGGCTGTGGGCTTATTTGTTTATGCTATGTGAGTGTGATCCTTTATATCTCCCAACATCCATATGACACCATGCCTTAACACCGGACTGATCAGTCAGCTCCCCGATGTCAAAATTGTGGCGGCGCTTTAAATAACTGCGGCTCAGAGGCTCTCCAAAACTGTATTTTGTTGCATTGTAC
>NC_045749.1:11389815-11425896 GCF_008692095.1 Etheostoma spectabile | reverse complement strand
GTAATGACAATAAAGTTGAATCTTAATCTTAAAAAAATGCCTTGGAACACACCAAAGTGACGCCGACTTGAGCGTACATTCTGCACTTGCGCGAGACGTAATACATCTCCATAACAGCAGGCATAACAGCTAATCTGTATTGTTGTGCAAAAAATGAAAACTAGAAAGCACAATAGTAATATGCAAAAGAAATAATAGTAATAAGAATATACTGGTGTTGTCAGCTCCAGTTTTCTCGTGCACTAATTTGCTAGTTAAGGGCTAGCACTCCACCAATCAGATTGGTCATTGAGTCCGACTTCCCGCTGGAAGATTTATCAGTCAAATCAGCCAAAATGAACGCGGGCAGATCCTCCGACCGACGAAAAAACACACCGAACATACTTGAGTCACGACCTTGCCACAGACGGGTTGGTGTGTCAGCACCTTTAAAGTGAAGGATAGGGCTTTGAGCTTGAGATTATGAGGTGACATATCCCTTTTCTCTGTGCCTCCTGTTAAACCCCCACCCAATCCCCCACCTAAACTCCTGAGCATCCACTATAATAACCTTTATCTTTACAGGCTGTTGTTACCTCAATGCTTTTACTTTGATTGCACTGAGCGATGTGCTTGACGTCAAAATCTTGGGAAAGCCTTATTTCTAGTATGTCATCCTTTTTCAAATGAGTAGAATTTGGTGGAATTGACACTACTCACTTCACAAAGCCTCCTCAATTATTTTCTTAGGCGTCACTGATGAGCCTTAAATCGCCAGAGTTAACACGTCTAGCTTAATAAATGCACTAATTGTAGTTTGGTTTACATACTCCTCTTTGGCTCTGGCTGTAATAGAATTCGTAGTAAACCAGACTTCAAAGGCAGTGATTCAGTTAGTGAGCTCTGAGCTCGTGGTGGCTCTGCCAGCAGGGTGTTGTTTTGGTTTGGGGAAAGCCGTTGGTAGAGAGCCAAGGGTTTTTCATGCAGCCAGGTAGGCTCTGAACAGCCTGGTCCTTGGCTGGCCTGAAAAGGGGTAAGTCAGTCCTTCATCTCACAGAGTACGGTCTGTCAAACGGCTGGTTCTTTGTCTGCTGAAACCCCATCACTGCTGCTCAGCCCTCTTCCCCCACCTCCCCGTTCTTGTCCTCATCCCACCCTGAACAGCAACATCAACAACAACAGTTCAGGCCCTATCCTCCTCCGAAACCTCAGCAGAGCTACTTCACTCTGCTGTCCTCCCCCTGACACCAGAGTCGAGGTTGTCAGGCAGAGTAGGTGCTAAGCGCTACAGCAAGAGAAGCTGTGAGTTCAGATCTAGACAGACAGCCCCTGCTGTGCTAGTTCTGATTCCTCTCGCGCTGAAGGCTGATACGCCTCCCATCAAGCTGCAATAATGCCAGATTATATCACTCATCTAGAAGAGGCTCCTCTCCTCCCTCTCACTCAACAAGAGCATCTCTCACTTTTTCTCACTCTCCCTGCTTCTCGTCATCCACAACTAGCTCTTTAATGGCTAATCTTCACATCAAAAAAGATGATTCACTCAAGGCCTCTCTTGAAGCTCATGATATCATTGGAAACTCTCAGAGATTATCCCTGCGGGCGGGGTCCAGGCCTGATATGTTAGACCGCGTTCGCACCCAAGAGCCCTTTTGTCACACACCACCAAAAAGCTACCCTTTCAAAAACGCTCACCTCTGCTGCCCCCTTAAGACAATAGTTCTACCTTCATTTCAAGAACACACAAAACAAGACGCTTCAGCTCCAGATGAGAATAATAAATGCTTTCAAGTGGGCTCAATCTTCCCGACTGAACAAGCTGCAGCTCTGCGCCATTTCAGAGCTATTAACCTCCTGAGCCGTAAAGAAAGGGAGCCCAATTTTAAAACCGCTTATTGTGTCCTGCCAGCCTGAGTAGCCTTCAGACACTGGGAAGAAAAGACTCAACTGTTTCAGGCCTCAGTGAACAAGCGAGAGAGACGGACAGAGACTGAAAGAGATTAGACAACACACCAACGGCGCATATTGAGTCTACACACATAGCTGCCAGGACCAAGGTTGTTTTCTTTGTGAACAGCCAAGCCAGCCAGTGGACTTCTGGTGCCGAGGCTCTGTTACATTCTGAAAACAGGCAATGAATGAGGGGAAGAGAGAGAATGAGGATTGGAGGGAAAGATGTGGTTGCTGTGTGGGTCATGGGGGTGAGGGCTGGGTGTTGCCAAGAGAGATTAACAGGAAACACTGGCATCATTGTTGATATGGGTGTGATCTTCTTCCCACAATGCAGCAGAGCCTTAAGTGGGCGTGTATTGGAAGGAGTCAAGGTCCTCACAGGCTTGTGCAGAAACACAAGACATTAAATCAGGGCAGTTTGGAGGGAGAGCACAAGACTGCTAAACTATTTGGTTTGAGTGTTTTTCCCATTTGTACTTAATCTGAAAAAAAGCTCATTATTTTCCATTGTTTCTAATGGCAGTCTCCTTCCTCTGTGTTTGCACAGCACTTACAGAACCCGGCCAACTTCCACTCAGCGGCCACAGAGCTGCTTGACTGGTGTGGAGATCCCCGGGCCTTCCAGCGACCATTCGAGCAAAGTCTCATGGGATGTCTGACGGTACGCAGACAGTAAATATGGTTTTCATTGTGCTTTTTCAGGTACTTTTTTAGGAGACATGACCAACACAATAATTAGATTTGGGACACTGAAAAGAAAATGAAAGTTTTAGGTTAATCTAGCCAGTGCAATAGCTGAAACAGGATTCATGTCATACTTGTATTTATATTTAGTTTATACTATTTTTTTCCCTTGACATTTGAGTAAAAACAGTCAGTAGCAGGCTATAGTCCCACTAGGCTTGTATTAAGCAGTTATCCAAGGCAGCGGCTCAGGCCCTCAGGTGCCAGTGACAGAGGTTAAAGTGCTTGGCACCCACTGCTTCTCTCTACTTAGTGCTTTACACACACACACACACACACACACACACACACACACACACACACACACACACACACACACACGAAAAAAGGGTAGACTGTGGATAGCCTGTCACCCCTGGCTATAGTTCACCAGCTAGTATCCATTGATCTGGACACAGGCCTAGAGAGCTGGCCTGCACCAGGTGTGTGAAAAAACTCACATACCCTTACAAACACAGTCACATATGTGAAAGAGGCTTTAAAGCACAGATTAAAAGTTTCACACATCTATCTCTAAGATCAGCCTATGAAACTCTGAAGGAACATTGTCCCCTGCTGAAGTGGTAGCGTGAGCAAACAGAGAAATGCTCATTAATGTGTAAATCACAATAAAAGCCTCTTAAAGGCTGATAAAGAGCTATACAATGGAGCCCACCACTGTGATCTCTCTCAGCATGGTGTTGTATCCATCAGCTAAATTGTTTCATCAGACTCAGAGAGCAAACGGCTTCTCATCCGGAGAATTACTGCACGCAACAAGTCCTTGTATTCTTTGAAGGATTTTATCTTTGTGACGGTACCTCGCTGGCTATGTATCAGAGCGCTGAACTGAAATGTAAAGATGACCGCGCATCAATCATAGCCCTTGAGATTTATCGTAGTTGAATGAAACTAAATGGGTGCCTCATGTGGAGACGCTTGTTCCCTCTGGCAAGTTGTACATGTGGAGGACATCCTCCGATCCCTGGTGGACTATTGGCTCCAGAGCAAATAAAAGATGACACAACTGCTAGTGCTGCACTATTAGCTGTGTCTGCTTGACAATTTGTGTTTTTTTTTGTATACTCCGGAATGGACCGGAATGTACGTCCTTAGATTGAGATTAATCTGAAAACGCTGTTAAATCCGGGTTGAATCTATGCTAGCCTCTGTAGCTGGCTGCTTGCCTTGTGCAAACTACAGGGCAGGCTCACTCACGCAGGAAATTAAACAATTGACAGAAACATGATTTGTATGTTTGTCGGAATTGTAATTGTTTGCATAATATGGTTGGGTTGAATAAACTATGTTAAGTATTTATTCCCTGGAATTCTCATGTCTACTTTGCAGCTTTAAATACATTTACAGTGATTAACTGTATAAGTGTATGTTACAGTCTCTTCACTATGTCAATCAATCAAATAAACCCTATTTCATTTCCATAGTTTTTCCTGCAGTGCTTAAGCAGCCCTATTACCTGTAACAAAGGCACTTTATGATCACTGCTAGCTGTTATGTTGGCTCTTTAAAAGGCACCCCAGCTGACCTTGTTAACGCTAATGTGTGTTTTGAGGTCAGAGGGAGCAGAGGAGTTGTCATCTGCTAGTAGACAAAAGCAAAGGGGGTTTCCTTCTAATAATGATTTACCCCTGTCTCCCGAGTCCTGTTTAACATCACTCAGCATCCCCTTTAACGTTATATTAGAGTCAGGGAGGCTCCTGCTTTATGTCCCATAAATGTTCAACCTCTTTTTGAAGTCATTAGCACAAATGGATTATTAAAACCTTACAGTTGGGGACTGATTTTTCTCAAAATTGAAGGAAAAAGGAGGATTTTTAACCTTTGTTTGCTCAGGGGATGCTGCTGAAACGTACATTACTGTTTTTCTACACCGGCTTCCAATGCACACACAGTTAAACTTGTTAGTTTAGCTGGATATCCCAATACCTATTATTTCAACATTTTCATGCTCTGTCTGGGTAATTAAACCGGCAAACTTTAGTCAGAAGACAAACTCTGTTCATTTTAGGGCCAGGGCGGGCTTGTTTGATGATAACATTTGACTGTGTTCGCCCTGCAGAGCAGCTGTGGTTTGGCTCTCTCACCTCTCTTGGAGGTTGATGCAGCCATCAGACTCATCCTGACTGTGGATCACTGGAGCAATCCAGACTGCAGACTCCACATTAATCTCATTGAATGAGTGTCTGTCTTTATAAAAGGAATTTTAGTGATAGCAGGCGTTCAAAAATATTAACACAATTAAAAAAGGATTAAGATGTCTTTCACTATAGATTACAGTTTATTCAGCATTTATTATTCATGTAAGTAATAGCAGTAAAATATCAATCAATAATTGTATTGTGTAAGATGGAATGATAGACAGACAGACAGACAGACAGCTATACTCATAATCCATCGCTCTTTCTCCAGGTGGTGAGTCGCGTTGCTGCTCAGCAGGGGTTTGACTTGGACCTAGGGTACAGGTTGCTGGCTGTGTGTGCGGCCAACAGGGACAAATTCACTCCCAAGTCTGCAGGTAAGACCCTCCACTTTACTAAAATGTCAGCAGATGCATGCTCATACATCATCATCACCATTTACCGCTGTTGACTTGCAAGACAGCGGACAACACAGTGCTCATTGTTCTTCATGCTGCAATTATTTACTTTTTCATGAAACAAAACAATGATAACAAATCGCTGTATGGCTTTAAGTCATGATTATTCTGCTCTGGCCATGAATGCACATCGTAGCTGCTTATTATGTTTTGAGCACTATATCAAGGTCATTACAATAAATTGTTAGCAAGACACAGATAATCTCTTAGTTATGATAACAGACAGTTTAATTTGTATATTATTTTGTTCCAGCCATTGCTTAAAAAACTGATGAAAGTTACCATGAATGAATGGTTTGAAAATTTGCGACTGCGACCACAGACATCCCACAAAAAGCCCATAAAGCATTATAATGTCAGATATTTTTAGTCCCCATTAAACATTAATGTGCTATTGAGATGAGCTGTCCAGGTGGTAGCCACACAAAACAGTCAACAATCTTTCTACACGAACCCACACTTGTATGTGCATATTTGACACACACACACACACACACACACACACACACAAACACACACATGAAGAGAGAGCGAAAGAGTGAGCAGTAATGCTATCCTCAGACATTTATCTATCAAATCCAATTTCCCCCGATCTATACCTCCCCTCCCCTCCTCTCTCAGTCCTGCAGGAGCAGCCTGTTCTTGTACATTTGTCAAAGTGAAATGTGCAGAGGCGGGAGAGAAGCGAGAGAGAAAGAGATGGATGGCTAGGGAGGTGTCGCTGATGTGTGCTGGACCACTCACTCTGCGTGACAGAGACCTGACAAAGCCGTAGCCAGCCAGTCAGAACACAGATAAACCTTTGTTCGGCAGTTACATAAGTGGCAGAAGTGAGAGTAAAATATTTTGATTAAACTCTCTGATTCCTCTGTTTTTCTGATGTGATGAATATGTCACTGTTTTATAACAAGAACTGCTGTGACAGTAACGCTCGTAATCGTATCCCATAATTCTTCACATAAACTGCAGTGTGCTGCAACTGAATATGCTGAAGGCAGAAATGTATTATTTTCTGCAGTTTTTCTTGCTCACATGGTCCTATGATATGAACATTTGCTCAAGCTGAATATCCTCTTTCAGTTGTGGTGGGAAGCATCTTGTTGGGAGGAACTTAAGTGGTCAGACAGACGTCAGTGTACAATATTGATTGCTGTATTTCTCCCTCTGTCTGTGTTCCTGTGTTGGGATAATGTGATTGTTGTCCAGGCGTGGCTTGGACTGACTGGCTGTCTGGGCTCGACTGACAGTCAGAATCATCCTCCGGCCTGCTGATGGTTCTGGGATCTAATAGAAGACAGCACTGGGTTTCAGGAAGAGCTGTTTATGCACTGCAGACAAATAGGAACTGTAGTGTAATTATGCAGGGGGATGGGGGGACCAGTCATCAAACTAGGCAAGCAGGCTGTCAGGGTGGGAGGCAGATGTGACTCAGGGCAGATCTTACTCACTGAGCATCTGTCTTACCTCCCGCACAAGGACGTCTGTCTGAGAAAACAAGCAAGCAGACGGGAGGGCGACAGAAGAGATGTGATGCACACTTGAACTCTGAGAGCTCACGCACATACATAAACAAAGATGCAGAGAACAAGTATTTGTTAGCTCTGTCTGTATGGTCAAATGTGTGCATTTCTAGTGTGTGAGTGTGTGTGTGTGTGTGTGTGTGTGTGTGTGTGTGTGTGTGTGTGTGTGTGTGTGTGTGTGTGTGTGTGTGTGTGTGTGTGTGTGTGTGTGTGTGTGTGTGTGTGTGTGTGTGTGTGTGTGTGTGTGTGTGTGTGTGTGTCCGTGTACGTGTACGTGTGTGTGTCCGTGTACATGAATGTGTGTTTAATTGTGCAGCCCCAGCACAATCTTCATACAGCCTGCATGGCGACAGCGGGCCACAAATCTGACACCTGATAGGCCAGACAAGGGCCGAGAAGTCTAGGATGTTCTCTGCGGGCTCCTCAGGGGAAGAGGCAGACTCTTAAGACTACAGATCAATCCCACTGACGCTTTCTTTCAGAGCATCCGTTAAAGAGGAAATTGATAAAGCAATTATTGTTCCCCTGCTTTTTTAAAAAGTTTGACAACTTGAGTTATTGCAAAATTAAGTTGACGTGTGTATTTCTCACTACAACTACAAGAGGCTGTCATTGCTGCATAGTACATGCAAATACCAAGTGATCTAGGTCAGTGTTTCTCAAACTTTTTTTAAGACCAAGGACCACTTACCAAATTTAAAAAAAAAACATATGGACCATCTGTTTTGCTGCCGAAATATTCCCCAAACCAATAAGCCTCCAACTTCAACAGTATATTACAAATTATAGTCAAATAAATGACAGTTTTACAAATAGCTTACTCACTTGTTGTCTCTGTTGCCATATGAATGGGAAGAATGGTGTTGCATAGAACCGTAAACATTACTCCTTCCATATTTTCTTCAAATGCAAAGCTGATCATTTCTGATGAATATTGGATGTTGTGTCGCAAAACAGTCAGCTTCTTACGATAGAGCAAAACAGCCAATTCAAATGATAATGTTTCAATTTACATACACGTTTATTTAACAAAGTTTGACAAACGCTGCTTTGAATTTTGAAATAAAAACATGATATTTTACAGAATCTACCTGCGGACCACCAGGGCTGGCTGGCGGCCCAGTCTTTGAGGAATACTGATCTAGATGATGAGGCCGGCAGACAATTTACTAGAAATTGATCACCAAACAAAGTATTCTGTGACTTCCAGTAAGTAATAAAATGGGATGTAAGAGGATGAACAGATCTACAGTAAAAAAAGAGAACATTTTCCATCTTGAATCTATAGATAAGGCCTGTGTTAATAATTTATTTTTTGTGTGTGTGTCTGTCAGCCCTCTTCTCTAACCCTCTTCACTCCAAGTAAGAAAACCCATGAACAAACTACAATTGCCTAAGGTTGCACTTCTCCCAACATAAAAGTGCACATGTCGAGCACATTCAAGAGATTTTTAGCAACAGCAGACTGCTGCTGATGAGCTGTCTGGAGATTGTGACCCTGCTGCGAGGTTTTAGGGATTAGCATGTTGCTTTAATCTGGAATCAGCCAGTGAAGAGATTTATCTGCTGTTAGGAGAGCTAGCATTAGCTCTATTAACTCTCAGGGCCAGCGAGGATACTCATCTTTAACGCTGTTAGCCTAGTAGCAGCTAGCATTGCTACGTTTATGTTTAGATTTTTGTAGGAGTCACTACAATTAATAATTCTAGGTTTGGCAATGCGAGACTACTGTGCACCTAATGAACGCTGCTTCTTTTTAAAATCCAGTGTTTAAAATGCATGGCCCATTTTTAAATCTTCTTAGAGTTGTTTTTATTTTCCTCATAATAATCTGTAGTCTGCTAGAAGATGACTTCCAACTGTGAGGTTAATTAGATAATAGGTGTGCTGCTGCCCTACAAACACACACACCTCTAATAGACTCAGAGCTGTTGGGCTACTACTGTGAAGTTCAGCAGACACCAAATCAGATTACACACGTAATCTATCAAGAGTTTTACCGTTTCCTTCCTCAGTGAATCTGCCACTCTCGTCACAGTTTGTTCTCTTTCTTTATGAAGCATAACCTTCTATAATAAACCTACAGAATTATCATTATGACAAGTTTTCCTCTTTTTATTTCAACTGTCTTGCCTCTTCTCGACCGTGTCCCCTCCTGTTATGTTTAAAATAGATGAAAGTAAATCTCAAGTGTGACTCCGTTTGTGTATTATGTTTTCAACATGACTTGACACGCTCCGGATTATAGGTAGCTGCTCCCTGGAATGATTGCTATGTTCCTAGAAACCTACTTTAATATTTAAGTCAGGTTTCTGCTTGTTTTTCTGTCTTGCTTCAATCATCTATGTTGGTATTACAATCACATGTTATTAGTATTAGTAGTATTAAGCTTATTATTATGGTCAAAGACTATCTACACAAGCGTAATTATTTTCAATGTTTTGAGTTTCTCTTTTTCAGCTGATTTAAATGTTTGAAAAAAAAAAAAAAAGAAACTGTGGAAATATGATAAAAAGAGCTTAGCTTTGTTCTGGGTGGTTTGTAATTTCCCCCACCCACTCACATCTGACATTAAAAAGAAATTGTCCCAGCAGAACTAAAGAATTGTCAGCTTTCGGTCAGTCAACAGAGCTCACAGAGCATGATCTCAGGAAAACAGCCACTCTGCTGTGTCAACAATGACAGAAAACTTCCAGGGTGTGGCTGTAACTCCCTTCAAAAACACAAACACACACACAGCGCTCACGAAAACACTTCACCCACTCATAACTCACATAATTCAGCAAGCAAGTTCAACTGAAAATTAGTACTCGCCGCAATATCGTCATCAATGTATTTGGTAACATATCGTTAAATATTGTGATATTTGATTTTCTCCATATGGCCCAGCTCTAACACCCACCCGCCCAGACACACACACACACCCTTTGCTCTCCTCCTTTGGCCTACAACAATCTGACATGTCTTCCACTTATCTGTCTCAATTTACTTTTACTTGATTGATTTTCTCACCCCGTCTTTCGTTCCAAATTTGAGCTGTGTGTGTAGAACTAGAGGAAGGTGTAGGCATCGTTTGTTACTGACCCAATCAACCTTACAGACTTTTATATTTAATTACTGCTGAGTAAGAGCAGTGCGTTGAATTATTAACAGGAAACAGGGTTTATTTTTAGCAGGCGGCCCTCTCCTCTGACACTCCCCAATGGTTGCCTAAGATGAAACCCCTTTGCAACCCAAAACTATCTGCAGAACTTCTCTTATAAGTTTATCGAAATAAAGCTCATGGGGAACTAGGTGCATTTTCTGCCACTGACTGATTTGGTCCTCTATCACTTACTATTTAATTGGTTTGGTTTACACAGTTCACAGTAAATTCATTTAGGTAAAATCCCAGCTGAGCTGGCAGCGCAGTTACACTCCAAACACAGAAGTGTTTGTTCTTGTGAAAACCGGATGAGCAAATAATTTAAATCCTCCTTTTGTTCAGGGTTGACTGATTTGGCACCCACACCTCAGGACTCAACCCCCCTATCACACATCGCCCCCCCTACCCCCCCAAGGGCTTTAGCTACACCCTTTTCAAGTTATATTTCTGTCCAACAATGCCTTCGTTGTGTCTTTCAATTCTGCGTGGGCCGTTTGTGAAACCGTTGATGACTGAGTGTCTGTCAGACAAAAAACAACTTCCCTCTGCTGTCACAAAGCCAGTGGGCTTTCCCGCTCTTCTGCTGCACAACACATCTCAACATTTAGGTAAGGACAGAGAGAACAATGACAGTTTAGGTCTTTCCTGCTCAGTCATCCAGATTTTCTTTTTCTCACCATGTTATGTTATGGGCGGGTGAAGAGAATATGAACTCACATTCACCCTCATCCCGCCTCTTCTTTAATTCAGTTGCACTCAGCTATTCTGCAAGTCTGTGATGTGTCTTGTTAGTTAGATTTACTAAGTGGCCTATGATGAAGACAAGGGAATATTGTCAGGTTAGAATGCCCTCTGTCATAGGGCTGATAATTTATTATTTGTCCGCCTCAATTGAGTGGTCTTTACATCTCATACTTTCTTCTTCTCCCACTTCCTCTCTCATGCATTGGCTTCCAGCCAGCTTGCACAGCATACTAAGCTCCACCCATTTATGCAAGTTTGCAATCTGAGCTTGCATTGTTTTTTTTTGGTTATTTCCTCTTTTTTGCCCTTCCTGAAAATGGCAGTCACATTGTCAGATTATGCATGTGTGTTTCTGTGTGCACTGTCTTAAGTGTGTGACGGCAGGTTAGAAAAACAGGGCAACGGAGCACTAGACGGACTAGGTAGAGCTCATCAATAATAGCACCTCACGACAGAGGTGAGAAGCACTGCAATATCTTGCCTTCTCTATCTCTACTTCTGTTTGTCTGCGTTGGCTCGCTGTCTTTACCTCTTTCTCTCATCCTCCCTTCTCCTCAGCTGTCTCCTCTGCTCCCTCCCTCTTCCTCCCCCCTGCAGTCTCGAGAGTGTGTTGGAGCCGGTAGCAGGTACAGCAGGAGCCCATTAGTGCTGAGCCCGGCTCTGATTGGATAAGCTGGAGAAACCGGGAGACTGCCTCTGAATAATTGATGTGCATTGTGCAGACGCTGGACAAGGGAAAAAGACAGATCAGAGAGCAAGGGAGGAGAAAGAGAGTAAGCAAAAGAAGAGAGAAAGACAGGAAAGGAGATGAAGTAAGAAAGAAAAAGTGAGCAGAGTAAGGGATATGTGCAGAGAGTGATAAGGTGCAGGCAGGAGGCTTGGAAGCAGCAAAATCTTTGAGAGTTGCCACTGGCCTCTGCGGGAACAGGAGCATTTGTGGCACTTGCTTCTTTTCTCTGCGCTATGAAGGGAATAAGATGAGATGTGCAGGGACTTTGCTTGGCTCTGGGTAAGTGTGTGTGTGTGTGTGTGTGTGTGTGTGTGTGTGTGTGTGTGTGTGTGTGTGTGTGTGTGTGTGTGTGTGTGTGTGTGTGTGCGCGTCTCTGCTGTCCATGTGTGCGTCTCTGCATACAGCCATTGGGTCATTTGTTTGAGTTTGCATGCATGAGGCAGGATAAAGGGTTAACAGGCCAAATGAGCAGTGGATTTAAGTCTAAGGTGATAATTAGAATTGCTGTAATTGAAGCACAATTAGTTTTTTTTGTTTGGTAAGAGTATGTACTCTTACATAGTCTGAATGCAAAACTTTACATTGTGACTGTGCTTTGATATTGTTGTCTGTTGCAGCTGTAATTTAGATCATACATAGCAAGGGCTTCTATCTTGTCAGGTGTCCTACAGTAGTGGGAACATAGTCTAAAGCTTTGGCTGCTCACACAATGTAGGATCAGGGCAGATCAGCTGACCACAGGTCGACCTACATGCTGTTCTGTCATAAGGTTATTCTGAGTGGGTTTTTGTCTATGTACACTGCACAAGCATACATTTACATTGTGTATTGGTTGGTTAGTTGCTGGCTTATTTTGGGGCTTTGTGGATAAGTGTTACAGTTGAGGTTGTGATTATGTTTTTGTCTTTATGTTGTTTTTTTCACGGCTGGACATAAAAAGAGTTGCATTAAGTTTGGGGTTTAATGTAGGTTTAACTTTGAGAGGATTGTAGGTCATCTTTAGGGTTTAGGAAATAAGATTGAATTGTAAAATAATTCTTTAGTTCTAAGAAAGCTAGAAGAACAAACATACGGTGGTTTTGTCAGTTTGTATTTGCTTTATTTGACATTACACACACATTCAAATGTCATAATGACCCACTAAATAGGTAAGAGCCCTGGTGACTTGGCAGCATCATAGATTCTACATCTTTAAATTGATGCCACCTAAAGGAGCATTTATCCATGTCGGTGTTGAGAGCGCATGTGTATGAGCGTGTTAAACATCAGGAGAAGATGACCCACTTTTCCACCGTTGATTCTTTTTTAAGTTGTGGGCCTGCGCTTGGAGCCAGAGCCTGTCTGCCTGTCCACTCATTAGGAAAGAAGGACAGGAAGGCGGGTGAGTTTAGTCATGGAAGGACAATGTAGTTAGATCAGCACACAGAAACGGCTTTTTCATTTGTAAAAAATAATGAAATGTACCTGTTATTGTACTGTAATGTGTGTCTCATAAAGGGAAACAACACTTCCTACATGTGATTGAGTAAAGGGCAATCAGGCAATAAAAGCGACATGATGCTAAAGGTTATGCAGTCAGTGTTTAACTTTACAACTGACAACTTATACCTTCATGCAAACAATAATAAAATCTTCCATTGACCTATGTAAAAAAATCTATAACACAACAACTTCCAGCTAGCTGTTGTGGATGTGCAGCACTTCCTGTTAGCCTGAGCAGGGTGGAAACCACTGAAACCGTCTGCATCCTCAACCTTACACACATGCAGCCGCTCTCCCCCTCTAACCTTCCTCTTTTTTTCTCTGGCTCCAAAGATTTGTTTGCATCGCTTAACTCGACACACTTCTGTGACCTTTTGTGACTGCACTCTTCCTTTCTGGCTGTTTAGTGCCTCATTCATGACATATGACTTTGAACTGTATGTACACGGCCTACTTTTTTTTTTCTTTTCTTTTTTTCTTGCAATTTGTTCTGCTTTTCTGTGAATGATTGCCATGCTTGACATCCCTCCTCCCACTGAAAGCAAGTGGCAAAGTAAAGTTGTGTTAAGAGTTGTTGCTTGAGAATTACGAGAGGAATTTCTGGTAGTAACACTTGGTAACAAAGTGATGTCTGGTATTGATAGCAGTAAGGGTGGAGCTCTCAGCGCCCGAGGCTACACAGTATTCTTGCAGGATGTGTTTCAGGAAACACTCATCAAATTCTTCGTTATCTATCTGGTGCTTCAGTCAAGGTGTGTTGACATCTTCTCATGGCCACTCCTCAAGAAATTCTTCCTTTGCTAATTCAAAAAAACAAGGCCACAGCTGGAATTTCATCACTTTTTAATCACTGTTTTATATTATGGAACAGCAGCCCCAGGAAATCTCAGAATTCTTGATTGTGTTTTTCACCCTAATGATTTCATTGAAGGAGCAACAGTGTGAGATGAAAGACATATTGTGGAAGTTGAGACAAGTAGTGTGTCTGTTTATAATTAGGCATGTGATATTTACTAGTTTCCCTCCAGTGGAGGAAAGCTGCACGTGGCTGATAAGAGTAGTTCATTCACAGCGTGCTGTTCTCTGATGCTCTTCCTCGCCGTGCTTTACGATATAAGCACTTCTTCACAAAGCCCAGACACTGACTGTGTTTGTTTACTCACCAACACACACCTCAGTTTCCATATTGACTTTCCTTTTTTTTCTTCCTGTTTTGTACATATAATTGTGTCTGCATACCTTTGCACCAATGTGTATTTCCCTGCTTACTTGTACATGCCTTTGAGTGCAACTGTGCATATGTACTGCACAATGTGTTTGACTCAGATGTGGATACTGGGTGTGTGTGATTATATGTAGGATCATTGTGAGTGTGGTAAGAGTTCTCTGATACAGATATGGAAGGCCATAACCCCAGGCTTTACACTGTAAGCAAGACCAACGGACTCACAAAGTATCTGACGCAGATACCTCGGCCACCTGAATTTCATATCCCAGCGAGGACGTAGGTCAAAATATATAGGTCAATGCCATAACCCCCTATCATAACAAATGTACCCAAAGCAAACCTGTAGTGCTGTGTAGCTAAAGTGGTCTGATATGTCTCTTGACACACTGGTGTCACAGGATATACAAAAATACCTCCTCAAGTAGTGCTGCAATGATTAGTCGATTTAAAGAAAAGTAATCATTTTTCTGCCTTTCTATTTTTTCCATCAGTGTAAACCAAATATCTTTGGACTGTTGGTCAGACTAAAGTGACCAATATTTTGAAAGCCATTTTTCACTTTTTTTTAAATTAATTGCAAAAATAATCGTCTGGTTCCTCGGTAACAAAAATATTTGTTAATGGCAGCCCTAATGTCAAGCAACTTTACAGGGAAAGGGAGGAGTTCAGGCCAAGTGCATTTTGACCACTCATTCCTTTTCTAAATAAATTTGGAAATATACAAATGATATGAGCTTTGCATTCTTGTGCTTGTCCATTGTAGACTCATTGTATAACAGCACACAAATTGAATATATGACCATTAAAAGCTGCAATAAATACTTTGCTAAGAAATGTTAATAAAGCAGCTCTCTATCAAGGACAGTTGGACTAGGTACTCCCCACAATACATAAAAAACGTTGTTGTTTTTTGTGGCCAAATGCTACACGGATCCCGCATTTCCCACTTGAGCTCCGACGTTTTGCACCTTAAGTCAGATCCAGTCGTCATACTGCATTATGTTTGGTGTTCATGCTGATTCTTATAACTCTGCCCCGTTTAAAAATGTGTAATTTGAACCCCACAGAAACCAGCACCTGCAGGAGATGTCAGAGTGACTCAGGTAGAGCTACCCTCCCTTCTGGGCTGCAGCATCTCTTTGGCTTGTGACCCACACACATCCTGGGGAGGATGGGATCTGCCCACTCCCTCCATCTCCACCTGTCCTCTGTCTAGCATCCTTCCATCCATCTTTTCCCCCCTCTGTCCTCATGTCTGGTGTACTGCCAGAGGTCATGGATGAAATTCTGTCCAACCAGCTAGAAGAGAAAACGGCATTGATTTACCAATGAAATTGAAAAAAAATATTACGGAAAACTAAAAAATTAAAAATACACAATATAAAACATTTGAAGTTAGAGGCTGTTGCAGATTTGGAATATTCTGGTCCATGTGAGCAGTTAGTTACATTAAAGGCCTGCTTTTGGTTGAGTGTGATTTCTGACACAGAGCTGTCTCTCTGCAGGGTATGTTTGAGTTGTTCTGCCTCTAAGCTGTTGAGACTAAAGCCCATTTGATATGCTCTTCTCTTGGAAGAAGTTGGCTGAACAGAGAGGGGGCAGGATGGGGGGATATCATTGACTGCTTAAATGGCTTCCATTACACCTCTGCAAAAAGCATGACTTTTTCTTTATTTCACAGGATTTTATATCCCCTCCATATTTGTCTTTTGCATAATATTTTGTACCCACACAGCACAGACCTACCTGCCAGTGTTTTACAGACCTCTGCCCATGATATCTATTATAAATTGCTTCTTTGTTATCATCCCACACATTGTCTCAGATGGCTTTTATGTCTAGTGCTGCAGTGTTCATGCTCAGAAAGTGTATTTTTCATGTAGTATTTCCTCCTTTGTCTGTGTTGTTATCAACAAAACGGCAGAAGAGCTGCATGCACAATGTTACATGTCTCTATCAAAGCCTGGGGTATCCAGCATTGGTGATCAGAATTTGGCATGACAGCCAGATTTGTGATCATTTCAGGACCAGAGGTTATGTGAGCATGTACAGTATGAAGGCAGGAATCTGCAATCCATCTGAAGATTGATCTAATATATTTAGACGGATTAAGCATAATTAGCACAATGCTCTTGCAGAATAGGACACAAACATCTATACAGGCATTTATGCAAACCAACCTAGTTCGCTATATGACCAAGTTGAGCCTCCAAGTTTATACTTTGTGCATGCACAGTAACATCCCAGGGTCACGGTGAATATAGAAGTTCATGTAGCTACATGAAAGACCTTCTTTTGCCGCTCAGTTTTACAAAACTTCTGTGCATTCATTGCTACCAAACTTTGCTTTCACATGTAACATCTCCTTTAAGAGAGGTTTCTTGGATGCAGCACCTTAAACATTAATACTTTAATGTTTTGTTACATTTAATAATGCAACAAAACAGCTAAGCGCTACAGCTGTTACATTAAACCATATATCAGGAACATATCACTGATGCCATATCAATATCGTGATATAGTGCAGGTTCATTGTTTAGAGGACCCAAGTGCACTTCTGGACTGAGTTTTAGTAGGGTGCAATGGGTAAAAAACAACAACAACAACTAATTAAAATGCCAATGCATTTCTTTCCCCAAAACCAATTCAGCAAAAGGTGGCACTCTAGACAAGAGCACTGATTAAGGCTTTGAAAACATGAAACTCATCAGCAGTTTTGTCTGTCAAATAGTTGTAAATAAACACATTGGAATGATCACACCGCTGATTCTTTTTTATTTTATTACCACTTGAGTGTCACCTTTTTGTTGATTGATTTGGAGAAACAAACAAGTCTGTAACTGCTTTTGAAAAAATCTGTAGCTGTTTCAGTGGTGCACTTCAGCTGGCATGATGTTCTGCTATTGAGAATTTTTTTTGGGTCACAGTTGTGCTGGTTGAGATTGTTGACAAAAATTATATATAAAGTATATTCATGTTGAAGTTGGCTGGTCGGTCAGTGATATAGTATAACATATAACATATATATTTGCACATGCATGTAGTCCTGTAATAATTATTACATAATTAATAATTTGTTTACCAAAATCGCTGTTTCTTTGTTTAATTGCAATAATTGCTAACCTTAGCTAAGGTCTTAAGGCATATGACTGGTAATTGTTGATTTTATTTAGATATGCCAAATTGTTACTATATAAGTGAATATTGGTCAGACTATATATTTTTTATTATTATTTCAATTGGCACTTGACCCTATACACGTTCATAGCAACAAAAATGACAAGGCGGGATACAGTTAGAAAAAATCTTTTATGATACTAGAGAGGCATTGTTTACTTCATAGGCTGCATACCTGTGTTATTACGTTATTATCATTAGCAACATTTGGAATTGTTACAGCTCTACATGCATGTCATTTTTCCACATACGTAGATTTTAGATTTGATAAAGTTTAGTTTTTTTCCTCACTTTGACATATTTACGTGATTTTATGTCACACTTACTTAAAATGTCTTTGTGCAGTGTTGGCGTGCCTGTGCAAATTTACCAGCCAAAGGCATGGAAATAGTCTGGAATACCAGCACATTTCTTTTCAAATATAATCTCAAAATGTTACTGTGCTGCATGCTTGGTGAGCTCTGCTTCCCTTTTAACACAGACGATGTCATGAGCTACAAAATTACTGATGGGGTGCAGGAGAGAATGAAATCAGTTCGCACCCACTGAAATTGCCATTTCAGTGTGTGGAGTTCACATCATCGCTGGTATTTGACATGTACTGGTACAAAATTAGGCCATTTAGCAAGTTCTTCTCTACTCTGAAGGCCAATTGCTCTGTAAAACTAAAATTATGCTTCCCTATGTAGTCATATACCACGTTTTGTTCAGTAATTTATACCTGGGAACTGTCTAGCACAATGACTCTCCGCTGCTGGCCTCAGCATCTCCATTGTAAGAGTTGAGTGTTAACTTCCTTGCTGAAGGGCACAGCAGTTCATGTAAAGGCGAAGGTGTCTCAGTCACCTTCCCAACCCTGATGATGCGTACATGTGGCGGATTTAGGGCTTCACAAATAAATCATATCAGGTGTTTATCAACATAGTGGGGTCACCATCATCCAGCAAATTTAATTATTATATTAATTATTATATTATAGAATCAGATAGATTAGATTATAGAATCAGATAGATTATATTATAGAATCAGATAGTCCGCAATATGTCATGATTTAACTGGCAAATGATATGTTCAACGACTTTAACCACACACAGGTGCTTGCCCACACACTGCACTATCAGAGTTCATCGTAATTAGCATCAGGGTTTCCTTGTAAAAGAGGACTTGTACACCCACTCTGTCATTAGTTAATGGGCCTTGCAGCCTGTTACCAGGGCTTTCCCTCCCTCCCTGCTTCTCCCAGAGGAGCTGAGGTGAGGTGAGAATGAGCCAGGGTTTCTGCTATCAGTCGGCAACACAGAACTAAATACAGCCTGAGTGAAGAGGGCCCACATGTCTCTGGGCATTACTCAATTAATAGCTGCAGCTTCTAAGAAATGCCCTCTCTGCTGATAGAGGACAGAACAGACCACTTGTAGGGAAGGCAGGAAAATACACCTTTAAACATCCCCACAGAAGGATGGCATGTCTAAATAAACTATGATGTAATTCCCATGATTAAATAAACACAAATGTTTTTACTAACAAAGAAAAAACTACATACACAGTGACTAATAACTTATCCTCTTTACCGGCTCCTGCAGTTGTCTCAAACTATATTGTTGAGATTTTAACTCCAAACTCTCAGTGCTGGAGAAGGTGCCTTCAGGTAACACTGCCACAAGCTTCCACTAAGCCTAATGTTTCATACTGTAGCTACAATCTCTCAGCTTTTTTACCCAACTGTAAACTGTCGTGTCAACACTTCACCAAGTACTGTAGCATTGACATTCTGCAGAGCTGCTACTAGATCTTCTGGATATCCAGTGTTTGGGCAAAGCTTGGCTGAAACTCACTGTTTAGCATTCGAGGTGCGTGCAGAAACATTGGAAAAACTGATACCGTTTCCCCAAAACAGAGCAATCTATTTGATCTGGTACTATTTCATGATGTTGTAAATCAATCTTGTAGTAAAAACTCTCAGGATTTGGTGCAGAGTGATTCGACTTAGCATCGTGTAACTCTTCAGTTCATCTACCTTTTTTACACTATGCATAGTTTAAATTACATATATACATTTCTCTGACTGCTGCCGGTGTAGAGGTGAGTGAATAAGGCTTTAACAAAGAGCCTTTAAGCAGTTGACCTTGGCTCTCTCCACGAGGAAGCTGTTTGAGCCTTCAGCAAAAAGTGTGTGATTTAAGTACAAGGCTTTAGTGCAAATGAAATAGGAATAAATGGAAAGATGAAAGAGAAGGAACAAGAGAGGTGTAACGAGACAGAGACCTTGCTTTATAGTCTCCTTTGTTCGGATCGTCTGTGCTCTTGGCGTCTGCTCCTCTTGATCTCCATTAGCAAAGTTAACAGAACATCTTAATGAATAATAGTGTAGACAGGGCGCCTGGGAAGCTCACCTGGTAGAGCACATTCCCAAATATAAAGGTTTACTCGTCGATGCAGCGGCCACGGATTTGACTCTGGCATGCGGCCCTTTGCTGCATGTCATTCCCTGCATTTCATTTTCATGTCTTCATCTGTACTACAAAAATAAAGGCCTAAAATGTCCCAAAAAATAATAATAGCATAGACAGATGCTTCTCAATAAAACTTTTCAACAAAAAAAGTTAAAAAAAAAGAAAAAGAAAAAGATTACAGAGGAATATGGTTGTGTTTAGTGTGTGAGAAATTCCGAGTAAAGAGATGAAGTGAGAGAAGTATGATAGTGTAGTTGCGTGCGTGTGATGGTGTTGGCAGGGGGTTTTAACACGGGACCGGGGACACTGCTAAGTATACACTTTGCCCAGAGCGGACCCTCACTCTATTATGTATGACTTCTGGCCTTGGCAGCTTGTTAGATTTGGTGGCTTGTAGCCACACTGATATGATAATGCCCCCATGCTCTCTATTTCTATTGCCTCTCTCTTTCTCTGTCTTTCTCAGAGCAATGCTATCACGCTTGGAGCTGATCTTTAGGTCTAAATGGTGGGTTGCCAGTTGAGGAGACAGTCCCCTCGGTGCAGAGGTGGTGATTTAGTGGGGAGATAAGCTCCCCGTAATGGCAGGGTGGAATAATTCCTCTTTAACTAGGAGGCTTGGCTCTCTCCACCCTCAATAAGAAAATGTTACCGCTCCTCTGCTTTGTTCTTCATTCCTTTCCTCTCTTTTCTTCCTTCACTCTCTCTTCTCCTTTTTTCGTTTGTCTTTATAAGTAGCAACTTGTCAGATCAGATATAAACCATTCAGAAAACAGGATGCATTGTTAGCTCAAGCAGTTTAGACTTAGTGTAACGTAATGCACAGGTTACAGATAGCACAACACACTTACTAACAGGGTTTCAATTTCAAAATCACAAACAATCATTTTGACAGACATTTGTTGTTTGTGGCCTTGTAAATCCTCACAGTGTAATGCCAATTTCAATGTTAAAGACTGTTTATCTCAAAACCCCAAATCTAGCAAAAGCACTTCCAGAAAGCTTGTGTCTCTGGGTCTACAAGCTAAAAATAGCATCTTTATTTCTTCTCTTGTTTGTTTGTTTGAGACAAGTTTCTACAATCAAGAGGCAGTGTGTTTAAAGAAACCAAGCGACTGATCGATTCAAGAAAGACACATTGATTGGCATTGGGGAATAAAATAAAATAGAATTGGCATATCATTGGCACAATAACAAGAAGAAAAATCTTTGTCTTCATAAAGATGATGACAATGCTGCATGGTTTGATAAGTCCTCAGATATATGAGAGGACATGGAAAGTGTGTTGAAGAACGGAGGAGAGAGAAGAAAGCCCAGTTCCTTACTTCCTACATAGATGTATATCTGCAACCCCAATCACTCCGTCTCTGTCAGCCTCTCATGCTCCAATTCAGCCTCTCCCTTTCTGTGGCAGAAAAACTGGGAGGTCCTTTGTGCTGTGGAGAGATTTCAGTTTATATTACACTGCAGGTAGAGATGATGTGATGTAACTGTTGTGAAATCCACACAGGCAACTAATCATCGTAGGTTTATTGAGTTAGGCTGCCCCCTGGAGGCTTTAGGAATAATGTCAGGCTGGATAGCTATGGATGCTCTGGACACGAACATACGATTCACTACACTGCTGAGAGACCTGACAGGGTAAATCTTTTCAATTGAGGTTGACATTTAAAACTGTAAATATTAAAACATGAAACTCCAGTTGTTTTGTATCTGTCATTCACACAGAACCTTAAACATTCACTCAACGCCACATGAATACACAGTACAGACCCATGTTCATGCAGGCAAGTGTGGTGTTTGTGTGTGTGTGTGTGTGTGCTGAGTGGAGACTAACGCATGTGCATATGTGTGTGTCTGTCTGTTTCCTTTGCAGCCCTGCTGTCGTCGTGGTGCGAGGAGCTGGGTCGTCTCCTCCTGCTGCGTCACCAGAAGAGCAGGCAGAACGAACCACAGGGAAAAGTCCCCATGCAGCCCAGCATGAACAGCATGAAGCCCGGCCTCACACACAGGTCAGTGGGGAGTCTGCGCTACATCTTCTGTCAGATGAACAAAGACTGTGCTTATCTGACAGTAAACCCTGATTCTCTATTCAGTTCAAGGTTACTGTTTTTCCATCTTACCAATGCAATGAAGCTTTTACCTGGGGTCGTAGTGTATTTCAAAAAAGACTAATATCAAGGGCAAAAAACTCTATGGCATAAAATCAGAGAAGACAGCTGTGAATTGGCAGATATGAGTCACTTGCTTTTGAATAAATTAGATAAATACTGCTGTTTCTACCCATTTGCTTCTAGTTATTTCCCATTGAATGTGGTACACATCAGATACATCCCATACTTTTAATTACATTTTTATGATTCAATTTTTTTTTTTTGGGATTCAATTTATATTGCACCCGTTGATACTTAAACTGATGCATGCCTGTCTGTGCCATCTGTCAGATGCCTGTTACTGCAGGCAGTCATCCAAAAGAAGCCAACAGTGCAAATTACAGTGCTACAGACAGCTGACATGTACATTTTATCCTCAGCAACACAAACTTCATGTTTTTTTATTGTGAGGAATAACATTACACAATAGGTGAATACAGAGGTTAACACAACATACAACATACATACAATAACAGTCTCTTAAGACGCAATAGATTTAGGTGGGGATGGTGTGGTCTCTGTATACTTTAAACATGTGCTGTGGGGAAGTTTGTGTGTAGGGAGATGGGAAGATGTTGCAAAAGAAAGAGAAGAGTAAGCTGTGAAGTAATGTTTTTGGAAAACATTGTGTGCTTATGCCTCTCTCTCAAAGAAGAAGAAGAAGAAGAAAGCCGGGAGTTACCCAAGAGTCCTGTTTGCCTCTGCTGAGGATCTTGGGATAATGTTGTGCCTTTATGAGGAAATATTGAACAAGTCGTCCATTCCAAGAGCTAACCTCTGAGCAAAAACAAGCTGCTCTCCAAAAACAGCAATCCCTTCCCAATCCACTGGCTACTTGCCTCTCCCCATGAGGATTTAGCTTATTAACAGACATATAAATATGTCATATTTGTTCTAAATCGGAATGTTAAACATTCCAACTGTATTCTCCCTATCCATATCCGAAGATTTTTCAACAACTCAAAGACATAATTTAATTAAAGTTAGTTTATTTTCTTTTTTACTGCTGTGTGTGTGGGTCCTGGTCCTAATCGGCTCATTTGGAGCTTTTTACTCATCTCATTGTGCAGCCATTAGCAGATATCCTGGCTAAAAACGTGTTTTGAAATTGTACGCCAAACATTTTAAATTGCCTCACATTTTGGCAGGAAGAATTCCCAAATTATTCACATTTGTGGATAGATATGCAACACTGTTGGTTTTCTATTGACTCTTTTCTTGGCCAATTGAAACTTCAAGTGACATCAGGCACATGTTTGTGTTTTGATCTACTTTCCAGTGATGGATCATTTCCCTACGACTCTGTCCCCTGGCAACAAAACTCCAACCAGCCCCCTGGGTCATTGTCTGTGGTTACAACAGTGTGGGGCGTGACCAATACATCACAGAGTCAGGTATGTCCGTGCATGAACAACATCCAGTCTGTTGTTATATAAGTTCGAACACACAATCAATGCTTGACTCAGACGGTTTGTCTACTTTTTTTTCTTTGTTTTGATTACAAACCTAATGGATATTTTATCTGTTAAATCCAGGTGCTGGGTAACCCAATGGTGAATAGCAATAACCCCATGAATCCTGGAGGTAACCCTATGGGATCGGGTCTGTCTGCCAGTGCAGCAGGGCTCAACTCACCCCAGTTCAATGCTCAGCAGCAGCAGTTTCCAAACAAAGGAGGCTCTAACCAACCGTACATGCAGCAGGGCATGTACGGCAGGCCTGGCTACCCTGGAGGTCCTGGGGGATATAGCGGGAGGTAAGAGACTGGATATGACTATCTCTGACATAAAAAATAATCAAGCAATACCATTTACCATAATGAATACAACATGTGCACTGTGTTTTTTTGTTTACAGTTATTCTGGAGGCCCAAACTCTTCTCAAGGAGGTATGGGATTAAACTCCCACACACGTCCTCCTGGTGACTTCACTCAGCCAGCCGCCGCTGCTGCAGCTGCTGCTGTTGCTGCCGCTGCTGCTACGGCAACGGCCACAGCAACGGCCACGGTGGCAGCTCTGCAGGAAACCCAGAATAAAGATATGAACCAGTATGGACAGGTATAGTACAGCACACACGTTAACACGCTAACAGTTGTTTACAGCTGTAATCACCAAATAGGCTGTAATATACAAATATACACAGAAAACTATTATCCAACCACCTGCTGCAGACCGGAGACTACTGGAGATAATCACATTAAACACTGAAAACCTTCTGTTTTGCTTCCAGATGTGTTCTTCGTTCCAAATGGGCCCTGGACAGGCCTTCAATAGCCAGTTCATGAACCAGCCAGGCCCACGAGGCCCCCCTGGAGGTATGAATCCAGCCAGCATGGGATCAGCCATGAACAACCCCAATATGAGTGGGCCTCCCATGGGCATGAACCAGCATCGAACCCCAGGCATGGTGCCTTTTGGAGCTCATGGCCAAAGGATGCCTCAGCAAGGGTATCCCGGAGGACCTCGACAGGGCATGCCCATGCAGGGGATGAAGAGGCCATATCCTGGGGAGGTGAGCTGATGATTTCAACAATCTGGACATTATGGGCTCTATTTTGGGACAGACTCAAAGCCAACACTAGGGCAAACACATTTCACAAGTTCGGATGTTTCTTGGCACAATTAAAACAGGACAAAAATCTCTAAACCATATTTAGCATTTGGTACGATATGAGTTATATTATATGGGGACTTGTATTTTTCAAATGGATAAATAAAAGAAAAATACATTTTTTTTTAAAATAATTGTCTTATTAATTGTAATGTTTTAAAGACATAAATATGCAAAGGATGAGAAGAAAAACAGAGTTTAAATGTTTCATTAATTAGCCTGTATTAAATACAGTAACTAACAAGCTGCACCAACATACTTAGTTGCCTGTTCATTCTACCATTGACAGCCCACTGTATTTGAGGTGTATTTTTTTAATTGGAACTGCATTTTATGTGGTTTATGTTGAGCTCTCCCTACAGTTCACCTGTCGCTGCTATTAAAGGGTATAAGAGGAGCTCATGTGATTGGTCATTACTGGAGCTCCACCTGCTGATTCTATATTTATCCCACTTATCATGTATTCAGCCTCTGTTCCACATTGTGTGGCGCTGTGGCTGGTTTGCGCATGGTTTGCACTAGGGATTTAACAATTACCGGTGTAATGGTAAACCACAATAAAAATGTTGACAATAAAAATTACTGTTTTCATTTAAAATATCATTATTATTACAGTGGATTACCACGGTGTAGAAACTGTTTCTTTAATTGTTCCCAGCTTTATCTTAGTCTTCTGAAGTTGTCCCGCAGGCGCACTGTGTAGCCTACAACGTGTTTTTGTTGAAGTTGGAATCATTGCGGAAGAAGGAGATGACAGCACTCAGGATATCTATCCACCCTCTAAGAGGGCTAAGCCTGAAAAATGGGCATATTTTGGTTATTATAAGAATGGCGAAGGATAGCTGATTGAAGATAGTTATCCTGTGTGCAGAATGTGCAGGAAAAAAGTTCCTGCTAATGGCATTGAGCACACTTTTAAAAATACCAAAAACGTGATAATTTTATATAACCGTGAGGTTAAATTTTCTTACTGTTACATCCTTAGATGGCACCAACCCATTTGTGTTTGTGCCAGGATATTTTGCTTGCATTTTGCATTTGTGCACTATGAATACCCTAAAACATCTGTCTGATGTATTTTCCTTTAACTTTCTTTGTCCAGGCAAGTTACGGGGGTCAACAGTATGGGCCAAATAATCAGTTCCCACCACATCAGGGGCAGTATCCCACATCAAACACCTCCAGGCCGCTGCCATCTCCTAACTACCCCGGCCAGAGGATGCCAGGGCAGCAGGGCCAAGGACAGTACCCACCTGGCATGCCCATGAGCCAGTACTACAAGGTCTGTTACGACACACCATTCATCATCTATCCATTTTCTACAACAACTTACTCCTACTCAGGGTCAGAAGGGGGCTGGAGCCCAGCATGCACTGTGCAAAAGGCAGGGACAAACAGATCACTTGTCATATTGATAGCACATATTTTTAAACTAACTAAGTCGTGTATTCCTAGTGTAATAAGGAAAAATATCACCTTATTATTGTTCTTTGTTTCCTCTACAGCAAGAGCCCTTCAATGGTCAGAGCACCAACTTCTCTGGCGGATACTCTTACGGCCAAGGCAATGGGGTAGGTTTCAGAAAGACCATTGTGCCAAATCTGACCCAATCATATATGTGAGATTAGTTACACAGATGTTTTTATTACTGCACTTTCCTGCCTTTGACAGCCCTCAAGGCCCGTTAACTACCCCCACTCCCCGGTCCCTGGAAACCCCACACCCCCTATGACCCCAGGAAGTAGTATTCCTCCATACCTGTCGCCAAACCAGGATGTGAAGCCCCCATTTCCACCCGACATGAAACCAAATATGACAGCACTTCCGCCCCCTCCAAGTGAGTACTGAAGCAGTTCTGAAACAAGTGGTTGCTTTTATCCTTGTGCTATTTTATTTGGTCTGGCGTCATTGTGTGACTTGGGTTGAAAAGTTAACCCCCCCTGTTTTTTTCTCCTCTTCCAGCTAACCCCAATGAGGAGCTGCGGCTGACGTTCCCAGTCAGGGATGGAGTGGTGCTGGAGCCATTCCGCTTGGAGCACAACCTGGCTGTCAGTAACCACGTCTTCCACCTTCGACCCTCCGTCCACCAGACCCTCATGTGGAGGTAGGAACATCGCACAAGCCTATGGAGAGAGACCCACTCTGACTGGATATTAGGGATGTTTTTTTATGGCATCATTTTATGTAAACCATTAAAAATCCATATAAAATCACACATCTTTAATGTCAGAATTCACAATACACAACCCTGACACATACTATAACTTACTCTATTACAGTGAAAGCTTGTTTTAAGCTCAATAATGCTCACAGACACACAGAGTCTGTTCTTGTCCTTTGTTTTTCTAAATATTGTCGCTGATTCTCTGGTCCTATTACTGCTATAGGTCTGATCTGGAGCTCCAGTTTAAGTGCTACCACCATGAAGACAGGCAGATGAACACCAACTGGCCCGCCTCCGTCCAGGTCAGCGTCAACGCCACGCCGCTCACCATCGAGAGGGGAGACAACAAAACCTCCCACAAACCCCTGCACCTGAAGCATGTTTGCCAACCTGGTAGAAACACCATCCAGATTACAGTCACCGCCTGCTGTTGTGTGAGTACACATTATCAGGACAATGTATAACTGCTACCAATACTTTAATAGAAATTGTTTTCTTTCATTCAAAAGAAAGATCAGCTGGCATGATTTTTACACAGATGATTTAACTTAGTATATGTGTTGTGCTGAACAGACTTTCATTTTATGTTCTTGTGTTGCTTTGCAGTCCCACCTGTTTGTGCTGCAGCTGGTCCACAGGCCATCTGTGCGATCCGTCCTACAGGGGCTCCTGAAGAAAAGACTCCTTCCTGCAGAACACTGCATCACCAAGGGTACGGCTCATTTTGTCTCTTAGTGTAGCTCATATGCCTAAGTGCATCTTAATTACACAAGCTTGCACCTGTTTCTCTTTATGGTGTGCTTTAAATAGGTTTTCAAGTACACCTGGAACTGTTTACAAAGTAATACCTTCCATCTAAAATGATTTCTATTTTCAGTTAAGAGGAACTTCAGCAGTGTTGCAGCCTCGGCAGGCAGCACTACTCTTAACGGGGAGGACGGTGTAGAGCAGACAGCCATTAAAGTGTCTCTGAAATGTCCCATAACCTTCAGACGCATCCAACTACCTGCACGAGGGCATGACTGCAAACATGTCCAGGTTTGTTCAGATTTTAGGAGGCGTCAAGAGTTTAATGTAAAGTTTTGTCCCATGTCGCTCTGAATTAGAGAAGATTATTCTGATGAGCATTTGTGATGTTCTCCACAGTGCTTTGATCTGGAGTCCTACTTGCAGCTCAACTGTGAGAGGGGGACATGGAGGTGTCCTGTGTGCAAGTAAGTGAAATGCTGTTCTTTGAAGTAAAGGATGAGATTAGTCACAAGGACTGCCTCTAATGGATTATATCTAATGTTTTTTACTCCTTTCAGTAAAACCGCATTATTAGAAGGTCTGGAGGTGGACCAGTACATGTGGGGAATCCTCAATGCCATCCAAAAGTATGTTTCTTCTCTTTCTTCTGCTAAGTCCATCCCTAACTTTGAATCCATTGTTTCAGAATTAAACAAGCACTTTCTATTTTTTTCTCAAATAGTTCAGAGTTTGAGGAGGTCACTATAGACCCTACATGTAGCTGGCGACCTGTTCCCATCAAGTCGGAGCTACACATCAAAGAGGACCCTGATGGACCACTTGCCAAGCGCTTTAAGACCATGAGCCCCAGTCAGATGACCATGCCCAATGTGATGGAGATGATCGCTCAGCTAGGGCCTGGCCCTGGACCTGGCCCTATACTTGGTCCCAGCCCTTACCCCCCACACCCTAGTCAACATCCTGGTGGCAGCGGGGGTGATTACCCTGGAGCAGGTAAAGAAAAGCAGCCAGGATCCGACTGTGTAGATAAATAACAGGATAGTCAGCACATTTGGTAGAAAAGTGAGCTGTTTTTTACTTTACAGCAGGAACTACTGATGTGTCTCCAGTGCATTAAACAAAGAAACAGCCCCAAGGAGAGTTTTGTGCTGAACCTGTTAAATATTGTAAGCTTGTTGCACTGATAAATGTTTCATAGCAGAAAGTGGAACGTGTGTATCCCTTTATGTAACCACTTTTAAAAAGATAACTTTTTTGCAACAGTAAGGATCATCAGACAAGTCAGCAAGGCCAAACATGTTTTTTTGTTCTTCAAGGCAACAGTTACCACAGCCAAGGGAACTTTGACTTCCCTCACGGGAACTCCTCTGGGGGTGGAGTTGGAGGAGGTCCCCCTATGAATGACTTCATCCATGGTCCCCAGCTCTCCCATCCCCCAGATGGTCCTGGTGGTCTCCTCTCCCAGGACAAGCCCCTTAACCACGGCATGAATGATGCAGTAAGTTTATAGCAACAGTATATCACTGTACAATCTAGTTGTCTTAGTTTAGGTTAATGTTTTATGTCTCTTATTTATCTACTGCTAAATTATTTTGCCCTGTAGCATAATTTCGTACCTTAATTTATTGAAGAATATCTCCAGACAATGTGTGCCATACTGAAAAAAGGCTCAGATTTGTTATCTTAACAAGGTGCAGCCTGTGCCTCCGGCCAGCATGTGTGCTCAGTCATGCTCACATGCTCATGTCGCCGTATAATGTTGCAGCTGTACATGTCTGCTGATCACAGCTTACATTTAGAAGGCCTGTTCCATATTATTCACGCTGGAACTCATTTCGCTTTTCCTCCTTTCTTCCCACGCATCCCCTCCCCTTCCCTCCCCCCCCCTCCCCCTTAACACTCTCTCTGTGCTTTTCTCCTTATTTTTCACTCTCCATCTCTCTCGCTTTCTGTCTCCCTCTCGCACCCGCAGATGTCCCATCCCGATCAGTCACATAACTCCATGCAGCACAGCTTGCATGCGTCTCCCCACTCTGGCAGCCAATCAGGGCCACCCTTACATCACAGTGGCCAGTCAGGGCAGCCCTTGCATCACAGTGGCCAACCATCGCAGCCGCCTCGCCAGTCGCACCCTCAGCCTCAGCCGCAGCCTGGGCAGAACAGTCACCACCACAGCGATCTGAACTTTAACCCCTCCTCAGATGTGCAGATGGGTCAGGGAGCCCAGGATATGCCTGAACCCTCCCTGGATGTAAGTGTGCCCACTCTGGGCACCCTAAGCTACCTGTTAACAGCTAACATTGTCTGCTGCAGCTGCTCTCATTTCTTTGCTGTGTGCTCTGTTTGTGTTTGACTTTCAAAGTGCTTTTTTTATGCCTGTTGATGTGTACACTGCCTTCAACAGACACACAGCTTGATTCAAAGTCGTCCAGCGTCAGAAAAATAATTGTGTTCAGGTTATTTAGCCTTGTCACTCATTGTCTCTTTCTGCCTTTTATCCACAGCTGCTTCCAGAGCTGGCCAACCCAGACGAGTTACTATCATACCTGGACCCTCCAGACCTTCCCGCCAACAGCAACGATGACCTTCTCTCTCTCTTCGAGAACAACTAGTCCTTAACCTCCCCTAGAAACCCTCCTCCATTTACAGGAGTCGCGATGTTTTTGACTGTCCGTCCACAGACACCTCACCGACCTCCTACAGATACTTCAAGCCGCTTCCTATGCTCATGCACGCACACACATACACAGTTTATCAAGAGATAATGTGTGGCATAGGAGACGGATGAAAAGAGGCGCCTGTTTGGGAACTCCAAGGGAGAATGCAGGATCGCAACTTATACCCACACTCCCTTTTTTCCTTGTGTAAAGATTCCATGCACCAGTTCCTCCGCCTCTGACTCGAAACACACCATTTACAGCCATGTTGGCGGGCACTAAAGTGATATTATATATATACATATATGATATTTGTGACTTTTTAAACTGAAATCTGTGCAGCTATAATCATCATGTGTAAACAACACAGAGGAGACAGGAGCCTTTGTGGGCTCTAGGAAAAGTGTTATAGCTTTGTTTTTGTTTTTTTAATTATAATTTTCCTTTTGTGAAAAAAAACAACATTGTCTTGTAAGAGTGTTTTATCCTATTTGAAATGTGTTCTTCCAAAACCTTGGCACATGCCATGCCCCTTGACCCCCAGATTTCTGTGTGTGTGTGTGTGTGTGTGTGTGTGTGTGTGTGTGTGTGTGTGTGTGTGCGTGTGTGTGTGTGCGCGTCCGTGCGTCCGTGGGTGCGTGGAGAGCACTGAAAGGACGAGCTAAAATGTCCTTGAGTGTCAACAGAGGAAATGAGCGCACATTGTGCAATGTAGTGTGTTGGTGTGTGTTAGTGTGTGTCGGTGTGTATGTTTACTTGTGCTCTTCTGTTTGCCTGTGAGCGTATGTGAAAGACAGCGGGGAGAGAATGTTTGAGAAAGAGGAGGGAAGAAAAATATTGAATGAAAGACAGATAAAACAATCCACTTTAAGAGCTGTCTCACTACTTTTTCTCCACCCAGTTTGCAGTCTTTCTTGTGTATTTATTTTAATGTTTTGCTCTTCCTTATCAAATTCAGCACCATTTTGTTCACAAGTGCATGTGTGCCAATAGCTCCAGTTGTCTTTGTCCAGCCTAAACGTGCTTGATCAAATACTTTTCTCTCTTGTCTTTATATTTATTATTTTATTTCATCTTTTTTTTTTTAAATTGTCCTCCTTTTTTACGTGATTTATCTTTGTCCCACATTGAAATTAATCAGATGCACATCCCCAAAGTTGTCCCATGTTTTTTGTAAGGGGTTGGGCCTGGCTATAATGTTGGATTTCAACATCCTACCGAAATCTACAGAAGTTTTTAAATCACCGTGTTTTCTGGAAACGTCTATGTGATTGTTCTCATCTTTCCTTTTATGTTTTGTTACTGTTGAACTGCATCTTTTTGTGAAAAAAACATCCTGCATGATCCAACAGTTTTTCCAGAGCTGTTGTATATACCCTTTGTGAATACTTTGTGACTGTACAGTACTGTACCTATCTATTACTGGCAACTACATGGTACTGTATGTCTGTCAAGGACTATACACACTCACTCACACAAACACACAGAATCCCTTATAGCCAGTCCAATATTGTAATTGATCCAAATGCAATCTCACTGGCCTTGTGATGAATACCTCTGTGTTGTTTTCCATTACCCAATGCATTGTATATATACACATATATATACACAATGCATCAGTGAAAAGAAAAATATTTAAATTGCTCAGCAGTCAGGTTGTAAGAGTTGTTTTAATTTTTATGTGTAAGAAATTGGTCAGTTTTAAATTAGTTTAAAATATTTCCAAATTTCTCCAAAAAGGATTTGTTAAACATCAGTGGAAAAAGTGACCTTGTCCTTCTTATTTAAAGTGAGAATGTGCAAAATGTCCTCTGGATTGTTTTGAGGGCTGATTACGAGCTTTTGATAACTATACCTAGCAAAAATGTTGGAATTGTGTATTTTCATCACATTTGATATTGTTTCAAGTTTTAAGTTATTATTTTTGTCCAGTGTGTTTAAGAATAATTTGGTTCACAAACTAGTATGCAGTACAGTCAATTAATTTAAAATATACTGTATGTTGTTGCATAATGTTCCCCCATTTAAGATTTGTAATCCGTTTGAAGAACCAAATATGGCTTTACTGATCTTCGAAGTTGATCAAATCACCTGCATATAACACACTTGAAGGATCAGATGTTGTATGTGTTTGTTTATATGTTTGTTAAAGACAATGCACTGCCGCATTGGGATGTTTTCTTTCCCTACACAGTGTGTAACTGTAACTGCAACCTTTCACAAAACCATGTCTAGTAATTTGAGCGACACAAATTGTACTGTCTGATGGCAGACATTGGAAATTAAGTTGAGGATTTAAAAGAGAATGCAATTAATATTGTAAAATGGGATTTGGGGGAGACCCCCTCCTATTTGCATACAAGGGGAAGTTGGGGGTGGGGTTGGGGATGTGAGGGATATATGTATATAATGTAAATGACAAATAGAGACACGTTAACAGAAATGTATTCATTTTCTCCAGGGGGAGTGTGTATAGTGTATTTAGAATTTGTAAAGCTTGCATCCTCCTGTCAGACATTGAATTGGCTAAATGAGTCTGTGTTTGATTGCGTCTGTGCAGACCTCTCTAACCACGCCTGTTCATTTATGGAAGATACTTTATGTACCCCTCCACGTGGGGTTTCCAAGAAAAAAGAAATTTTTCCTTTGTGTAATATTAAACTTCTGTGTATTTCTCTATTACCTGTGTACTTTATAAAGGTGCTACAAAATTATTAAATCCTTTTGAGGTATAATTGGGACTTGGACACATTGAGCTTTGAGTGGCTCTTGTTTCCAAATTTACAGTTTGTAATAATCTTTGTCAAATTTATTATTTTTACGCAATTTGGCAAAATATGCTATAAAGGTACAATCTGAAGTGATTGGTACAACAGGTGGCAGTTGTCTCTTTGGTTTTGTACATTCGATGTACAATCATTTCATATTCTAAACTGGTCAGAAAACATTGTGATTTTTAGTCTTGCAAATCTGTATGTAGTTAGATGACGTGACATCCTAATATTTATCTAATAAATATGTATTCAGATGAAACAATTAATGGCCTTTTGCGTCTTTTGACATATAAATTGCAATCAGCATATGTTAAACCATTACATAGTCCACAAAAAAATAAAAAAAGATTGTGATTTTGCGCAACACAATCCATAGAATACCTTTTGTACTAAATTATATATACATAAGATTTGCAATTACAGTAATTTAAAAATCATTATATGTTAATAGGTTTTTTTCCAGACTGGAATAGCACAGAATGACCAAGAGGCCATTTTTACTGAGGAAATTATGACATGTCACAGTAGGAAAAACCCAGGTGTAAAGGATCAAATTAATTATGGCTGCTTGTGCATGCTGGCATCGTTAATTACTCATTAGAAACACCTGTGCAGTGTTCCTACTATAACAGGTCAAAATCTCTGCATGTGAAAAGGTCTATTTCATCACTTTAATAATTAGTTAATTCATAATCTATTAGTTAAAACTGCAGAAAAATGCAGGAAAGCAACACATTAAACTATGGCCTGACATAAATACTGAGAGAAAGTAGATTGATTAAATTACTTTAGCAAATAATCTGCATTTTTTTCAGCTAACTAGTGAGTCACAGATTGGAGCTTTAAATAGCTGCTGTGGGCAGTTATGTGATAGATCGACATAGCTTTAAGTGTTCCAGACAAACAAAATATAAGCTTATGTACCCTTATTTTATGGCTGAATCAGATTAATGTATGTGAGATCACAATACTGTCACTAATGTTGTTGATGATAAACCTTTGCAACACCTGATGGTGATCAATAAGTAGGAGCATCAACTGCAAATATCTACATTTATGTTATCATTATACACTTGTTTGTGATTTAGAGATATTTAAAAGAGTCATGCCTTTGCAGTTTTAAAGGCATAACCGTTCTTAAAACAAAATGTGTTTTTGGGAAAGCAACATCAAAGTGAAATTGGACATTGTAAATATTATGAACCAATTTATAATTCTCATCGTATTAGATAGCTTAACAACTTTACAGGGGAATAATTCAGTTGAAAAAACTTCAGACAAACCATCACCAACCCTGTACCTGAACAGATAAGAATGCAGGAAGGTTTAGCACAGTCCCCTTGGGCAAATGAGTATTCAAATGGCATATGTCATCACAGTGAGAAGTTTACAGCAGGGAAACAGCAATGCAATCAAATGCAAAATTGATATTGGGATGGGAAAAGTTCCTTTTCTTGGTACCCACTCCTTCTAATGTAAATATGACTTACGGAGACGAGCATTCGCAAATGTTATCAGCATTTGCAAATACACCATAGACTGTATATTAATATTACAAAATTAACAATATTAACAGTCTATGATATACACCTGATTAAGTATGCCATATCCATCATCATTATATTTTTTATTGTGGAAATATGTAAGCCAGAGGTTTTCAAAGTGGACTCCAAAGAAGATAACATACAGTATAATAGCCCAAACTTGTGGGATTTGGTTAAGTTCAGAGATACAGGAGTTTGAAGGAATTTAGCGGATTTTCCTACTTTCCCAGAGTCCGAAACCAATATGTACCTTAGGATGGACCTTTGTATGTATTTTCTGTAGTCTGAAGCTATGTCAAACAGCAATATTAGGCTATCTTGGCTCAATTGTTAAATGTCCATGGGATCAAATTGCATGATCATAATTCCACAGGCATCCAGGAATTGAGCTCCCTTTTCCAAGCTTATCTGAGGCCCACAGCTTTGAATACCCCTGGTGTAAACAATTTAGCACAGGTTAAATATTAATTTTAAGAGTATTTGCAGACAAAATATAAACAAATAAAAACAGAAATATTTGTTCAGCATTGTAGGATTCCTTGCAAAATCCAATTCTTGCATTTTAATTTATCCCTTTTCATAGATTTTACCTTAGATTTAGACCTTAGAAAACAGTTCTCACACAAGGCCCACTTACTTGGTGTTTCAGGATGCTTTCAACCACATATCTTGGCCTTCCTCAGTTGGCAAAACGATGGTTTGGGTGGACCTTGTCCCCCCCACTTGATGTCGCTGTTTGTCCTGTCCATGGACACTCCTAACCATAGAAGTAAAACGGACTTTCTGTGCTCCTGACAGTAGTACAGCACAGTCAGTACGCGTGACATCACATGTCAACACCACCACCGCCTGCAGGTCTTCTTCGCTTTTTAGTGGAGCAGCGATGTTACAAGTAAAGAACCGCATGCGATACAGCAGGCCGGGCGTCGCCGCCGCGAAGCTGTTCTCCTCCGTTCCAGCTAAGAACCCCGTCGTGTATTTGGACGTCGAGGCCGATAATGAGCCTCTTGGAAGAATAACAATTGAGGTAGCTAGCTAGCAGCTAGCGTTAGCCTCTCCCGAAGACCAGCAACACGTCTCACAACACACTCAAATATGTACGGATAGGGGCATTTCTCTGTGTAAACATTGCGCCATGAATTTGAATATAATTTGTATTATCTTGCAGTTGAATGCAGATGTAGTGCCAAAGACTGCAGGTATGTTTAACTATATTTCTATAAACCTGCTGAATATCGAGTTGCATGTGTTTAATTCCCCATTAAAATGCTTTAACTCTCCTTGACTTGTTAAGCTAATGTAATAAATAAGACAACTAATTTCTCAGCAAACTTCAGAGCACTGTGCACTGGGGAACTTGGCTTTGGATTCAAGGGATCTGTGTTTCACAGGGTCATACCTGAGTTCATGTGTCAGGTAAGATATCCAGTGAAGATGCCGCTGCACATATTAAGTGTTTGCTATGTTGTCTACTGTGTTTTTCTGTTACAGGGGGGAGATTTCACCCACCACAACGGCACAGGAGGTAAATCGATATATGGGAAGACATTTAAAGATGAAAACTTCAAATTAAAACACACTGGTCCAGGTAGGCTACATTTCCACCATCTTTGAGTACGCAATTACTACTACTTTATCTCTCTCTTCTAGGACAAAACAGACAATCCTTTATCCATC
>NC_045749.1:11387690-11389745 GCF_008692095.1 Etheostoma spectabile | reverse complement strand
TAGTGTATCTGTGTCTGGGAGGCTCTTGTATAATGCTACAACGACTACTTTAGCATTCTCTGATTCCAGTGTCTGAAATGTGGGGATTTTGAACAGTCTCACTATTTTCAAATTACTGCGGCTCTTTTATATTGTGACATATATGTCACTTCCCTGGCCTCCTAACAGTATAATTTAAATGTATAAATATAGCTGTCTCTCCACTAGATGGCAGTGCCTAATTTCATGCACCACTAAAGCTAGTAGGTATATTGATTTTTCAATCCCCGGGACCTACTTTTTAGTGACTCAATATGCACTTAATAACAAAATAACTGCTTTATTTTAATAAGCTTAATCCACATGTTTTATTTAAAGTGTGGCATTATCACAGTTTACGTTTAAGAAAAGAGAAACAGGCCTTCACCTAAACACAGTTCACGCAGACTTGTGTCATTTTTCTCTTTTGCTCCACTCAGGCCTAAATGGTATTGAGTCATTGGTAAAAGGAGGTCAAGATCTTGTTGACAGCATCACATTTAATTGATTTACTTGTTGGCTTCTTGATCTCTGCAGGAACACTTTCAATGGCAAATTCAGGGCCAAACACTAACGGCTCCCAGTTCTTCATCTGTACGACCAAAACTGAATGGTAAATACTTTGTAGAACTTTTAAATCAGTCATCTCAGCAGCTCTGCCACACTTACCAGTTGCTAACATCCCTTTTTGTATCTCTTTTGACAGGCTTGATGGTAAACACGTGGTGTTCGGGCAGGTCAAGGAAGGTATGGATGTGGTCAGCAAGATGGAATCCTTTGGTTTACATGACGGCGGTGTGATTAAGAAAATAGTCATCACTGACTGCGGGGAGATCAAATAACAACTAAGATTACACATGGACTTCTGTTGGATTACTCAGCATGCAACCATTGGGTATTTACTTTATATTTCGTTCTGTGGTGTTCATGACACTTTCAAGGAGGAACTGTCACAAGCGATTCTGCTACTTTACTGTTGATTATGATGTCGGAAGATATCTTGCTTTTCCAAATTTGAACTTGAACCATTTTTATACAAGCACTAAGTAATTTGCTATTTGCTATGTTAAGTACTGTTATTGCGTTTTTAGTCATTTTCTGCCAAATAAAATGACCGTTTTCAAATATTGCTAGCTCTGGTCTCAGTACAGGACATTTTCACTTACGTGCCACCCACCATGCTGGTTTTAAAGCTTCCTGTAAAATGATCCAACAGCTTTTTTTTTTTTAGACACCGGCTCCAGTGCGAATAACTTCCTGTCCATCCGAGCAGGATATGACATCATGTGACATCCGCCTACAGTGTAGCTGAAATATCCTATGAATGCAGTTGACAGATGATAGAACTGCAGCAGGCTATAACCCCATTGGACATGGTGCATACAGATGATTTAATCTGCTGGAACAATGAAGGACTCTGAAAATGTCTTTAGCTTGTATGTGGGCTGCTCTTCCTTCACTGCTTCTTCATTTGAAACACAGAGGGTTTGGAGGAGAGAAAGAGAAAAGGAGGCCAGGACATGTGTGAAAGCCAGAGACTGGGTGGTGCTGCTTATCGAGCTAATACTTTGTGAAAGTAAATAATGAAGCGACGTGAAAAAGCAGCCATGCCCCTAAATGAAACCATATGCGCACTGACCTTCCACCGTTTGTTTGAATTCTCAGATTACATTGTTGCTATAGAGACTTCTCAGCTCTCACTCTGTACGAGGAAGAGATGTTGTAACAAACTTGATATAATTTGGGTCCCCACCCTCTGGTTTAGCTTTAGTTATTTGGAATGCATGTCCAATATTGTGCATGGAAACTTGGCTCGAAAGACAGCGGTGCCGTGGCCAACGTTAAGTACACATGCAACACAATGACATCTTGACAACTGGTACAAGCTGGTTCCACTGTCTCCATTTATCACACAGCACCCATGTCAGCTAGTGTCCTTTTTTGTGTTTAGCTTTTCCTGTCCACATTTTGACTCAAAGTGTCAGCTCAATGTGTCTGTTATCTTTCAGCACTTTCATGGAAAGTGAAAAACAAGCT
>NC_045749.1:11362126-11387680 GCF_008692095.1 Etheostoma spectabile | reverse complement strand
CTTTTTTTTAGTTGCATTACACAACCACCATAAATAATCCATTAAAAACCTCTTCATCATAATCTATATTCTCGGTATTGCGTAAGTCTTGGAGCTTGCGCTTAAAGACACAGTGTAACGATGAAAACATATACTCTCTGTAATAATTATTCTACAGACAGGAGCTCTCAGAAGACGCTTTGTTGCTTTTGGCTGAAATCAAAATCCTGAGTGATCACCTCCCAGTTACTGGCAACAACAATTCAGTAGAGGACCTAAACAAATGAAACCACACAATCCAAGCACTCCTAATTCAATATTACTTTATTTCATAAAACTCTCGACAGCACTAAAGCACTAAAATGTTTTCCCAACTAACAAATAAGGCACATTTTGGAATGCCATTTCATGGACATGAAAAACAGACCTGTGGTCTAGTCTCAAACCATGACTGTCTTGTTTCCCAAAATCATTGTCTTCCCTACCTCACGCCTGTGTTCTGTCCAATTCAAATATTACATTATTGCAATATTGCAATACAAACATCTCAAGTGATACAGACAAAGAATACAAACATAACTTTACAAATTGACCACATAAGTGTTAACACATTACATTCAGTAAATACATATTATTTGTAGAAGCTACACTACCGGTAAATGAAATACTTCAAGGCTAATAATCAGAAATTGCTGATAATGTGAAAAACAATATGTACTGTAGCGAACTACTGTAAGGTATTTAAATAAGTATACATTGCACAACATAATATTTCATTCAAAACCAAACACATGCACATGCAAACTCTAAAATAGTTCTTTGTCACACACGCTTTCTTGACAAAAGTATACACTCCCTAAACTACTAATAACACTAACATTTTATAATAATTTCTTGTTATTGCTGCTTTAAGCAAACTATATCTCACAGTTTAACGTGCTTATACACTGGTGAGTATCTGTCACTAATTAAGGAAAAAAAAGATTTCTGCATGTTTACACAATATATATATCTTCATATTATTGTTTACAAAATGAATACATGCAACTGTATGGATGTAAATGGCAGCTCATAATTAGTTACATAAGCAACTGAATAACATTGTGGGTTATTCAACACTTATATCATACAACAAAACACAAAAATACAATGGCTTATAATTGAGTAAGGGTATTAATTATGTACCAGCTTTTTTTTAATAATACTCTATGTAGACATCAATATTTCCTTCTTAGTGTAACTTTGTTGCATATTCTATACAAAAAGTGTTGTAAAAAATCTTTCCATAAATATTTCTGCAGGATAACCCCTCAGATTATTGTAAAACATAAAGAAAAAAAACTCCCAGCTTTGTTTATTTCTCTGCAATAGGCCCTTCTTCACACAAAAAGCTTTAAATATTGCATAACACTTTAAAGAGCTACTAACCTTGATAATGATGGCCTTCAAATATATACATAAAACAGTCTATCTTTTTCAGGGAAATAATTCTTGAGTTTTTGCAGATTTCTTTAAAATTTTCAACATCTATAAAGTGTTCCAAAATACACATCTCATTCATAGAAAACAACATTTTTGAACTGAAAAGGTACTAGAAAAGTCAAGTATATGCAATTCAAGACATCATGTCTAAAAGCAGAGATCTCTTTTTTCAAATGTATTGTATCAACTGCTTCCATTGGCTCTTGATTTGCCATTTAAAATGGCCTCCTCACAAAATGTAACTGGATGGAATCAAACTCTAACAGGATTTCTCAATATTCTGCCAGAACTAGGGGAATCACAATTACTTTATTTGTTTATGAGGTTAGTTCATAAGGCATCATTGGTATCTATTCCTCTTACTAAAGCCACATGGTATAATGTGGACTATAAGGTTAAGATGTAAAGACATGTTAGGTTAGTGTAATCGCACAGAGCAAAAGAAATACACTGGTAACAATAAGAAAATTAATTGTTCCCATCTAAAAGGAGAATTTTTCAAATAGAAAAGGTCTTTTACTTGTGGTAATATAGTTGCCCAAATATCTTTTTTTAAAGAGGCACTCCACCAGTTTTACTCATGAAGTTCAGTTTACTAGTCACAGGAAGTACTACTCGGACTGTGAAAACAGATGTATAATGTCTTCTGTAGCTCTGGACGTACTTTGTCAAGTCTACAATTGCAGTTATCTCAGCTTAGGTTTGAAGACACAATTTTATTAAAAAAGCCTGCTTAACAACCTGGGGGTGTGGAGTTTGAAAGACACGGGCATTTACCAGGCAAGGGAAGTCTACTGAAATATTTATTTTAGTTCCATTAAGGAAAGGTTGGACCCAGCGATTTAGAGCATGAGCCATCTGAGTTTCTGCTGCATTGATTCGACTGTTCTTTAAGCCTCCCAACTTTGTCAGACTGCACTACTAAATTACTGGAGTGCCCCTTTAACTTTACAGATGGTATTTTATCTAAATTTCCCAAAACTGTAAGGTACCATAATCAGCCACTGCAAACTCTCCCACCAAGGCAAGTTAACCATGTATATTTTTTGACAAAACCCACAGTCCCTTGGATAAACATAACTACAATAGATTAAAAAACAAAGAGTGAGGTCCACAGTTTTGTGTGCGACTCCTTTCTGTTGTGAGGACCGACTAAGAAATAACATCTTTGTGGATATTCCATGACAACAGACCACAGTAGGATTGTTATTGCCAGCTGGAAATGCTGTTTCAGGCCGTTCCTCCTGCCCAGCAAACTGTTGATGCAAACACCCATCATGCCAGTTCAAACTAATAGAGGAACTGTATTAATTGTTGTCCTTTGTCACATCTTGAACCTGCATTAAACCTACTATGCATCACAGTTACCACATGCACGTATATTGCTCCATCTCGGAGCCCCACATATCTTTTCCCAGTTACAAATTGCCTCCTAATCCTGATACTTCAGAATGATTTAAATGTTTTTAAGGCACAAACAGTATGTTACAGTATAAAATATAGTTAACCAGATGTTATAAGGATAGAAATACAGTACATATAAAACAGTTCACAATTCCTATAACAAGTTTCCTTAAAAGCCAGATTTCTATAAGTCAAAACTACATTCATTTCCTGTAATGTAAATAGGATGGGTGTATTGGTTTATTATACTAAGCACTTATATTCCTAAAAAATAACATAAGTGTGAACTCAATTCATCATCACTTTCAATATATCCTTGAATCTTCTGCATCAGCACATTACAAACCAGCCCTTCTAAATTAAATCTTATTGTTGCCCTCAACCGACTCAAAAATCATTGCAGTTCTCTCAACTTCACCTCCCCTAGACTCTCTTCACACTGCAATCAGCTGCTGGACATAGTTTATAGGGGTGCAAGCTTTTGGAAACACTTAATTGACCACTAAGGCTGCCAGGCATCCACTGGCACTAAAAAGTGAACTGAAATGTCTTTCTAAATTTCTTTAAAAAACATCTAGTTTGTACTTTACTACATTGAATCAGGCTTTATTTGTAAACATTTTAACCTCTAAAATCATGTTTCATAATTCTTATCAAACTGAGAAACTATGTGAATGGCAAAATTATTGTTACTAAAACTAGTGTTGTTTTCCTACAGCTCCTTCTCAGTTGACCTTGTGATTTGAAATTAACACAACTTACCTATCTAACATTTATATCAATCTAAAACTAGATCATTAAGAATTTGTCTTGCATGAGAAATACTCTTGGGAGGGAGAATGAAATATCTATTAGCAATGCACTAAATCTAGACGAGGAGTGACTGAATCTACAGTAGTTTCTAAAGACACGTGGAAGCAGTTACACAATAATGTGATATATAAACAGACCAAAAAAAACAATTAGTTATGTCCCAGTCAAAATTCAAATTGCACACTTGAGAACAAGAAAATAAATAGGCCGCATGTAAGCTAGGGATGTAAGGCACATTGTCCCTCAGTTAATTCACAGTTAAAAAGATGTGCTGTTCATCAAAAGGCCTTGTATACATTATACCATCATGAGAGGCCCGGGTTAAATGTTCGTCACATTACCACACACTTCACTTGGCAGGGAAATGGAAGGCAGATCTCTGTAAACACAAAGCCAACAAACCCCAAGGTGAGGTAATCTATTGAGACCATTACTGTCAGTGACACCATTGAAAAACATGCTAATTCATTAATTCACGATTAGCTGCTGTTAAACATTGAGTTGGATCGATGGGGTTATGTGGGTTGTGATATAGGACGCACAAAAAACACTGATTTTGGCAAGTTTTTTTGCTTTTTTGATGAAGAGCACTGAGAAATTGATCCTAAATTACATGTTCCTCTCATTTCTGGATGTAATCTCCAATACTGTCATTGGAAGAAAAAAAGCATACTGACTAAAAATCTATGTTCCATGTGTGGTTTAGAACATTGACAGAAAAGATTAAGGCTACTGCCTTTATTTGAGGCTTCTAAAAGAAGGAGGGGAAGACTTGAGGAGGAAAGGAGGCCATGTTGTGTGCAGGTTAGGGATAGCGATGCACCAATCCAACTTTTTCAGCCCTGATATCTGGGCTTTGAGTATTGGCCGGTACCGACCAGTGTTTCATTTATAAGCTGTATGCCTTACTGTGTGAAAGTGAGTGGCAGAATTATTTTGTGTTCGGCCCAATCAGGCTCGACTTAAACATTATGGAATATCATTTCGTCCAATATTTAAAAATATATATATAAAATAAATATGCCTATGAAATAAATAATTATGACATTATGAAATACAGGTCCCCTGAAATAAAAAATGTAGTCCTTGACTCATTTATATATTTATATTTATTTATTTCAGGATTTATTTTATAGCCATATGTTTTTTATATTTATTCATTTCATAGCCATATTATTTATTTCATAGGCATATTTATTTATTTATGTATTTAATATTGCTTTAAATGGTGTTCCATAAAACACTGCAATTCTAACTTGGTAAAGCAAAACGTAACATACATAGATACATTTACTGTTTTTAATTGTTTTTTATAAATAAATCGTGCACCAGCCACTTGGTAAAAAATCTATGAAGTTGACAGCAATTACAATTCAAGTGTAAACCTTTTGAATGCAACAACATATTGGTCAACACTGGTATATAAATAACTATAACAGTATTGTGATGTATAATCATATCTAACAACAGTGTTGGATCGGTGCATCCCTACGCAGGGATTAGGGAAACCTGGATGTGAAATGAGGAAGTTAACAGCCTTGATGAAGGATGAGCAATAGAACTTGTGTCACAAACGTTGCACTCTGACTCCGAATAAAGATGATTATTGCACACGGCGGCAGTAGTAGCCCAGGACTTTACATTTCTCGCACAGGTGCTGTGGGTGCTCCTTGCTCTGGTCAGAAACATCCAGGCCATCTGGTTTCTCTAAAGGGCGCTGAGGATGCAAACAGACCAATAATGAGTCATATTACACACTAAAGAAAGCAAACCAAGCAGCA
The DNA here is from genome assembly GCF_008692095.1 of Etheostoma spectabile. Classification (NCBI taxonomy): domain Eukaryota; kingdom Metazoa; phylum Chordata; class Actinopteri; order Perciformes; family Percidae; genus Etheostoma; species Etheostoma spectabile. The sequence goes on along the minus strand of NC_045749.1, from coordinate 11,382,221 downwards.
CACACATAAACCTCTGAGTTATGCAACCAGTTTCTTTGGCACCAGATTTTTAACAATCTGTTTTGACATTTTTATTTCTAAACTATTGTTCTTTTTATGTTAGAGAGTCTGCCACGAAGTGTTGAGATTTTACTATCGGCGCATCGGTCCTTGAGGAAAGCCTGGAAAATCTGATATATATGAAAGCGATGGTTCAGAGTAATTTCACCCTAGGGTCCTTTGCACTATGCCCCTATGCCAAACACCCTCCCCAGAAACTTATTTCCCATGGTCTAACATTTGTTGAGTTAGCGCCATCAACCCAATGCCTTAGTGCAGGCGCTAATAGAACCAAGTTTGTAAGTGTGCATCTCGTAAATTACCCCACTAATAATGCCCGGAATGGTACCAAACTTCTACAGTAGTACAAATAGGTTCTGTACTCATAAAATGAGGCATTTTAAAGTTTGTAAGTACACCAGGAGTTTATTTAAAGAACACTTGCCTGATGGCTTTTGCTCACTGCTGCTACGGCATTAGACGAGGGCTTAGGGACCGTATACAAACTAAAACACAAAAAGAAATACAAAAAGAATTTATGAATTTTAAGATTAAATAAGGTAGTGTCTCCAAATTTACCTCACTTATAAGTTTTCTCCTGCTAGTTGTACTACAGCACTTAATTTAAAAAAAATAAATTATTAAATATTTGTCCTACTGTAGAAGTTTGGTACCATTCCGGGCATTATAAGTGGGGTAATTTACAAGATACAAACTTGGTTCCATTAGCGCCTGCATGAAGGCGTTTGGCTGATAGCACTAACTCAGCCAATGTTAGACCAAGGGCAAAAAGCTTCTGGGAGGGTGTTTGGCTCGACGTCATGGTGCAAAGGACCCTAAGGGAAAATTACTCCGAACCCCTCTGCGGTTAGTAGGACTAGTAGGAACAGCAAAGGTTCAAGCCCCTGTGCTGCAGGCTTCTTCCCTGTTGAAGTGTCCTTGAGCAAGAAACCCAAGCTCAACTGAATCAGCTCTGTAGCTGAAGCTGCAGTCTGAGCTCTTTCCATTTGGAGAAAGTTAAAAGTGAGTGTTCCCCTACAGTGATCAATAACATACAACTTTTTCTGACATATATGTTTGGCACAGCAGCAGGGATCATCACATGAAATATTTTTTAGATTTGTTTGAATTAGGGTATAATTTTGGTTTTAAGGGTTCTTCAACCAGACAAAAAAATGTAATATTTATCCGTGCATCTTCATTAGGCCTGCACGATATTGGAAAAAACTGACATTGCAATATTTTATTCCCTGCGATATACATATTACGATATGAAAAAAGAAAAAGTAATTCTTAAAAGATTACATAAATAATAAAAGTTTACTTTTCTATCAAGCAGCAAAAAAAAGCAATGTCCTGCGATGTGACTATGGCGCATGCCCACATCGCGATGTTGATGCTAAAACAAAATATCGTTCAGCACTTCTTAATGATGCTATGCTTGAGGCTTAGTGACTACTCTACTCTCATGCTTAGCTAGTAAACTACTGTAATTGGCGACGTATCGGCTAACAAACTAGCAAGCCAGGAACATGCTAGCACTAGTCGGTCAAAATAGCTCTCATAGCTCCTTTCTATTTTCTCTTTACTGTTGTCTTTATTTTTTCCCCTATAGCAATTTGTTCTCAATACTGTACATAATTAAATTCAGTAAACTGTAATTGAAAAGGGCAGAACAAGTTCTTTGAGCTAGCAAGCTTGCTAATTGTCATTTATCTTGCTGTCAGTGAGCATGTTTGTTAGCTTAACTGCTAAAGGGGCAATTCATTGAAAATCTTCTTTTACGGCAGTATGGGGGGATTTGTCTCTATTATCCCCAATGGAAATTGTACCCTTGTTTTAAAATGCAGTGGATGTCCAAGAAATATATGTCACACCTTTTTCAGGGAAAATATGCAATGCATGTGGATGGGATTGCAATGCATTTTCAGATTACTTATGGGAATCCACAGGGCAGAAGGCAGCCATGCTGAGAGGCTGAACTCTTTGATAATCGAGGACACAGAGGTTAGTGGTTCATTTCAAACGCTGACAGGGGGGGAAGTATGTTAAGTGGGTGACATCGCAAATGCAGGGAATTTGCTTGCCTGAGTGTAGCTGTGCCACAAGACACAGTGGCAGAGTTTGGTTTTCTCACCAGTGAACTCCACAATGGAAAAAAAAAAAAGGTTTTGAATGCAATCTTCCACCCATGCTTTTTGTTAAAATAGTGGTTAAAGATCTCATTCTGATGAAGATGAAAATGAATAAACGAAATATTGGGAATAAATTATGCATTAACTTTCCATTGGGAATGTTGTGACTCCTTGCCAGACATGGGTAGATTTGTTGAGCAGTGTCTCTTTCCTGCTTCATTTTATGTAAGCGTTATCAGAGTGGAGCATGGTCGGCTGTGGTATTCAGAGAACGAGCAGGGCCTCAAGCACTAATCCTAACTTTATTTCAGGAAGTGGAATTGGAAGAATGTGGAAACGCATAAATATAAAAATATGAAGTGTTGAGGATAAATATATCTCCAGCTGAAGAAAACAGAGTGGATTCTTTCTCAGGTGGTCCATCTCTTTAGTCAACAGGCTGTGAGGAAAATCTGAGGTTAAGCCGAACAGACAGCTCACCAGTACATGAATTCCCTCGTAGTCCCTCGCAGTATTTGCTGTATGGAAAAACACTTCACAGCATCTTCATTAACATGATTTCCTTTTTTTTTTTAATTAAATGTGAAAGGAAATTCTGTAGCTGTAAGCCTCAATAACTTAAGTTTTTGTTTGGGAGACATTAAAGTGCTCATATTATTCTCATTTTCAGGTTCATAATTGTATTTAGAGGTTATATCAGAATAAGATTACTTTTCAAAAAACAAAATATTTTTGTTGAACTGCACATTGCTGAAGCTCCTCTTTTCACTCTGTGTGTTGAGCTCTCCATTTGAGCTACCAAGTGAGGCAGTTCACAAACATGGTTGATTCATCATATGGGGGCTTGTTTAATAAATTTAAAGGATTCAAAAAAAGACTCACTTCTGTCTCTAGTTCAGCACTACAAGCCAGTTAGAAGCATAGTATGAGGGCGTCCCACACTAGCAGCTAGGCGAGCAGCAGTATAACGTGTGTTACAAAGTGACATAAGTTTGTCACGGAAGTAAAAGCTGGACTACAATAGAGTTGTTTGGAGCAGGTGGTGAACAGTGTATTCTCTGGATGATGGTAACATCCTTTGTGGTGCACTTTGGGCTTTTTCACTTGGTAAACCAATTACATGCACAAAAAAGATATGTAGCACAATGAAGGAAAGGGAAAAAGCAAAAAAAAACATAATATGAGTACTTTAATAAAGAAATATTGGTTTTAAGATTTGATGACATTCAGTAAATAATTCCAAACTTTTATCAGTCAAGAAATGCAATTAGTTTATTTTGTGCTGGTTTATTACCAAGAAGCAAGAGCAATTGTTAGTGGTATGCTTTCATTAAATTTATTGAGGCCATCTGGAATATCTTCAAGACAATATGCAGCAATGCAAACCAGTCTGGACTCCATTAACTTTGGTTGAGACAATTCAGTCTACCACTAAAACAAAGTGTTATTGACTGTTTAGACATTACTGCAAATGCTCGGAGAGTGAATGCCATACTGTAGGTTGACGTATCTGTTTGTGTGGATAGACGTTGATGTGGCATTTAATACATTCTTGTCCCATGTTGGCCCAGGAGTTGCCACTCATCCACTTCCTCTTACACTTAGGGCACTTGTACTCTCCGAAGCATCTCTTCTTCCCCTGGTAGGGTGTCAGTCCTTCACCTTTGGGTCTGGCCTGTAAAGAACAAAGTAAATAAAATGTATGCCCAGGTGGGGAAATAATTCCATTTCATAATCTTGACCAGAAAAATAAAACGTTGTGTGCAGAACGTGATTATTTTTCTTCATTCAATGCTGTGCCGAAGTGGGGTGGGTACCGATTGGTTCGGTTTATGCATGAGGAGTGAGGTTGGTTAAGGTTATGGCAAGAATATCATGGTAGGCCAATCAGAGGCTAGTAGGGGAGTAGAACGGGATATGCCTTAGCCATAGCAAGAACAAAAGATTGCCAATGGGACTTCAGGGTGAATTCAGGTGCACCTTGTAAACTGAGAAACTCAAACTGTTGTTGTGAAGTACCCTTCTGCCATCTTTTTCCAATTCTCTATATTGAACAACAAAATTTACAAACAACAAAGCAAGTGGAAACACAGCATCAATATCCTTATGTGCCATCTAGTGGTTCTTCTTTTTGTTGTTTAACAGCAATTTATAATAAAAAAAAATATGGCGGCACTGGTTATATATCACACTTGATACCATGTAGCCCAGTAGTTTTCAAAGTCAGGTCTGGGGGCCACCAGGGGTCCTTGAGGGGGATCCAGATGGTCCCCGGTAAAAAGTTGAATAATTAGTTTTCACTATAATTCCATCCATAAGTAGTGCAATGACAGAATGTATGAACGTATTTTCGACATGGGTTTCATACAATTGATGTGGAAAGGTTTGGGAACCACTGATGTAGTCTATCTTTTTAAAAAGAATATGAAAAATGTAAATGCCAGTTGTCAGGGCATAAAACCTATGATCAAGACATAGTCTGGATTCTGAGAATTGGGGCAACCCTACTGTTAACAGTTAATACAGTATATTGTTCAATTTCATGTTTTTAACCTTAATTTTCCTTAGCAATAAACTGTTGTCGACCATCATTCTTGTTCAGGCACCGAGTGTAGGGGGGAAAAACCTAGTTCAGAATGACATTTTTAAAAGAACCTCTTAGACAATAATGGATGTTGAACTTTGACAGCAGGGTGTGTCTATCCTTGTTGTGCTAATAGTATAACCAACTTCATCATACAGCACACTCCTACACACAATTTTGGCACAATTTGTGGTTGTGTAGTTGACATTTACTTCCATTACAGCTGTGTTAAATTACTCCTCTAAATTCTTATGAGGGAGATGATTACGAACAGTCAGCCAGCCATGAAAAAGCACTAGCCCGAGGGCAATATTGTTGGGAGGAGTTGCTTCAATGACTTCATGTTGGCAACTTTATTTAGGTCACTATAACAACCATAGGGGAAAAGACTTGTTTTTCCCCTAAAAGCAAGCAAGCATCAAACGTGCTGCTAATGTCATCAAAAGGATAAATCACAAACTGTCCTCTAGACTGCCAAAAGAAACCTTAAATGTACACTGATTAGTTTGTCATGTCTTGTCAATTTTAATTTGAAGCACCATCATTAAAAAAAGACAAAAATAATCCCAGAACTTGCATCTGCCTGGTGACAGTTCTAATCAACCTCAGAGTGGTTATTTTGCAAAACCTTACACCTTTAATTTGGAAAATAATTATTGGAAATGGAGTAGTGAGGAATTGTGTTATTTTATATTAAAGTTTAAAAATGCTTTCATGCACAGTTGGAAATCTGATATCATTGAGAGAAGTAACCTTAATGCATGCCATGCAACTGAAGGAAGTTTTCCAGAAGGTTAGGAGAGTCTCTGCCTTCAATGTGAAATCCGACATGTCCACTCCACTCCTGATTCTCTGCAGATCGTTTTCGTAATCACTTTAACGTTGGCTGCAGATTTCAGGGTGGATGTAGGGGGTACGGGGCGGTGCAAGTGAGACGAGGGGTACAATCTGTCTCCCTGGTCTTCCATTATTTGTCCCAACCCATGTGTGAGTAATAAGAACTTTAATCAGCAGCATCTGGCGCTGTCCTTATAGACGTCATCGGTTTGCATCAGCACCAGCAAGCCAATGCTAAGTATGAGCGGCTGTGCTTCAATTTGGCCCCTCAACAGCATGACCTCAACCCCACTGTCAGCTTCACATCTCCCACTGTGAAAGCACGCTGGCTGGAAAATCTGACTTCTGCTGGCCTGCAGCACACCAAGCTACACACTGACAGGTTTGTCTCAATGCAATCAATGGGCAATCTCAAAGACCATGCCATAACAACATTTTGTTTGGATTCTCTCAAACCAAATGATCAATTTAAAATATGATCCATTTACAATCATTCTGCCATTCTCTGTTAAAACCCCAAAAGCCAAAATACAGCATTTTCTAAGTTTCTGCTGCAGTAAGACTGACCACTATTATTATACATCAGACTAATTTGAAGTTTAAAACTTAACTATGGTCAGAGAGTGCCAGGTGTACTACCCAGGAGGTCTAACCTTAACCCTAGTTATTCATTTGGAAAAGTGAAAATAGTCAAATTTCCTGTTACAGCTGTTTGTTCAATTGAAAGTGAAAAAATCTCTCCATGATACTGTAACCAGGACTCAGCAGGACAGGAACAGCACTGATCCTCCTCAAGACCTTTCCTTTCCAGCTCCATGCTGTTTCCAGGGTCTGGCCTTGGCCTTTGGCTGCGTGTCATGCTCTGTCTGCAGCTGAGTGCTTTCAGATTAAATACAGCCCTGTTTGTAATTAATTTGAAGATGCTCCTGATGCACAGAATGTAAATGGAGTATCTATCCAGTCCAAATAAAGAAGTAGATGTAAAATTGACGATTGGGTTGGTCAGTTGTGTCTGAAAGAGGTTAATAGAGTACTCAAATACAAGAAAAGTCTATGGGCCCTATTTTAACGATCTAAGCGCACAGCGGGAAGCACATGGCGCGGGTGCTTTTAAGGCATAAATCCACTTTTGCTAGTTCGACGGCATAAAAAAGGGGTCTGTGCGCCGGGCGCATGGTTCAAAAGGGTTGTACTTAGTGTCTTCACTAATTCATAGGTGTGTTTGGGGCATAACATGCAATAAACTAATCAGTGTGTCTTCTCCCATTCCCTTTAAAAGCCAGGTGCGTTTGTACCTTGGTGCATTGCTGTTATGATGGTGGATTTGCACTGTAATATTTTTATATATAATCTTTTGCATGTGTGTGTTGCTGCGCTTCGTTGTGTGTGTGTGTGTGTGTGTGTGTAACAAGCATAGTGAGCGCACGCTGTGCATAAACCTAGGCGCATTTTACTAATACACTGTTAAATAATAATGACATGCTCCTCTATTGACTTTAGACCAGGTTTTTGTTGATCATTGGCGTGATCACTTCCCGCTACCTCAAGATAGCGATACGCCAAGAATTCACCTGAACACACCTCCTTGTAAGACCAGCACGCCCATGGGCGCAAAGATGGGCACAGGTGCATTTGCTATTTTAACGACGTAGGCGCTGGACGGTCGTAAAATGGCAAAGACACTAGCGTCAGGCTTTGCGCCACGCTGCGCCGGGTGCAAGATAGGGCCCTACATTTAAATGTAGAGCTGAAATATTAGTTGCTTAATCAATTAGTCGATCGTCAGAAAGTTAATTAGTAACTAATTTTGATTTGACTAACCTTTTTAAAAAAGTAATGTTTCATCTCCCCAGTAGAAGGATTTAAAGCTTTTCTTTGTCTTCTATGATAGTAAACTGAATGTCTTTGGGTTTAGGACTGATAGTCAGATAAAAACATACAATCATTAGTAGCATTGACTGTAAGTACATTGTTACTTTTGATTAACATCAAATGAATGCAGTTTATATATTGAATAATACATAAATTGTAAGTTGGTAAAAATGCATAGAATGAACCCATGCACTGCACACGTAAATTTGGTTTAAGTAAGTAATCCAGTTTATTTGGACATTTGGAGTTATAATTTTAAGTATACTTACATTGTGGTCAGTTGTTTTCAGGCCATTGCAACACATTGCCTCTCATGGAGGTCTTAGATGAAGAGCGAGTTTTGGTTCTGAAGTCATAAACTTTACAGCCGCAGTTGGTATTGCATATTCCAATGGACGCCCAAACACGTGGGAACACATGTCACAATAACATCTGGACTGTTGTGCCACCTCTGCCAACTGAGGCGGGCTGAGAAAAATGCTTCTAGATTCAGGGCGGCAGCTAATGAAGAAAGCTTTAGGTTTCTGCACTTACACACATACAGGCTCTGTCTTTCTACTGACATTGGTGCTGTGGATTACCAATCCAAACCCTTGGCTATAAACACGAGAATGACTAAGCAAATGTTTTAGTACGGCTTGATTTCCAGGCAAATAAGCAGGCTTGGCTGCCTTTAAAGCAACATTTACAAACCATTCACAATACACACAGTACAATGACAAATGTAATGGAACTGCGTCATCACACCACACAACACACTGGAGATGAGTCTGCACAGGAGGATGTGTTTTGTTTTCCTTTGCTCTTTACAAATAAAGCCATTCAAGCTGGTGCCAGGGTAAGAGCTAGATGGATATATCTGAGCCATTTAGAGTGTTTAATGTGTGTCAAGTGGAAGCAAAGCTTTAAAACAGCGAATCGGTTGATGGTGAGATGGAGTGCGGTGTTTGTCATGTCACTATGACAGTGTGGGCTTGCATTGAGTCAGTGTTTGTTTATCTCCCTGATGCTAGAGCTCCACATGATGAGATAAGTGTATGTGGGTGTGTTGAGGACAGTGTCCATTGAAAAGACAGTGTAGCTCCATAGCCACAACTTGTTGACCACATCCTCCTTTGTCCAGATCACAGCAGGGTCTCATCATATCACATACACATGTACACAAACTATGGGTCAGTGACTGTTAAATGAAGCATATACACACGTGATACACACATTCATGGATGCAATCTCTCAAAAGCACGGCCACACACATTGTCTCTCTCTCCTCTGTCCCCTTTAAAACCCAGATATAAATGCACAAAAACAGACACACACACACACACACACAAATAATAAATTCTACATCCACAGGTTTTCATACACTCTTGAGACACAACTGGAAAGTCTCCTGTACGCCTCCTACTCAGAGTTTAGCCCTGCTACAAGGACACAGATCATTCTTTGGTTTATATCACAGGATTAATGAGCTCACAAACTGCATTAAATAGAATAACAAGACACAATAAACCAAAAAGGGAGACAAATAGTTGACACAAGAGAATGAGATAAACAGGACAAAGCTCATTAAGATTGCAAGAATTAACTTCTAGTTTGAATTAACGTTTGGATGTGATACAGCTCCTCCTGGATCCTGTTCCGAAGGGGGTCTAAAAAAACATGCTGCTCTAGAATCAGACTCCAATATCCACACAAACACACACACACACACACACACACACACACACACAAGAAAAGTGGACAAATACAAGCCCCACAGTTGCTTGAGCCAACTGTGGAGAGACCCTCCAATCAGCCCCTCTCAGGAGGGTGGAGAACGGGAAGGAGAAACTGAGAGAAGGAGAGTAAATCTAAATCCAAAGCAGATGGCCTCTATAGGGGCAGAACACGAGAAACACTGAGAGCCGTCGTAAAATCGCTGCTCTGCTTTCAATTAGGTCAAACATTTCAGAGACAAGGGAAAGAGAGAGAGAAAGAGAGAGGGCGAGGTGGCGAACAAAAAAACTTTAACTAACCGCTGTAGCTCTGGCCACAACTACAGTGGATTGGACTCATTCTCATGTGGAGGAATTTTTGAGACAATTCCCTCGAGGGGTTGATTTTAAAGACACGTATGTTGTACAAACAGAATGATATTAGGAATTTGAAGCATGCACACTAGGTAGATTACTGAATTGGAAGAGGTGTGTTTAAGCAAGCAATCTTGGTCTAGACCACAGCCACTGTGATGTCTTTAAATTTCAGGGTAATTCGGGTAATACCGTGAAATTGATTACTAGGTATTCAGCCCAGGCATCCGACTCTAAAATTGCAGTTTGAATATAATTTTGCCACAAAGTCATGTCAAGATTTTGCTCCAATGCAAATCAAAAAAAGATGTCTATTACTGACCGCTGCAAAGAAATGTGGTCCAGACTACTGTCTGAGGCCTAAAGGTGATCTTACATTTGTGTTGATCTTACATTCCAGGCTAAGAGTAATGACCAGTGGACAGACACCAGACACAAACCTGAACCCATAATCCTCTGTCTCCAGCAACAAGGTTGGTTAGCCTTGGTTTAATATTAGACGTCCCTTCCAAGCCAAACCTAAGAGGAATCGTTCTAAAAGAATGCTACTTTCAAGGTTTTGGATATGGGATTTCATACTTACTCAACATATTAGGGGAGACATCTACCTAAAGTTTGCCCACAGTCAGTCCACAGACAACAAATACGAGGAGACAGCACTGACAGTAAAGCTAAGGGTTTTTATGCAAATGCTACATACCAATTAGCGGTTTGTCTGCCTCTATGAGAAAACAAGGGATTTAGTGGGTAAAACAATGTTGAGGCTTTGGGAAAAGGGTTGGTAGTTATTGTATGCAACCATTATTCTGGTCTGGATTTGGAGTGCAGGGGCTTCACTGGCAAATGCAGCTCGACCTAATATGAATAATGCAGAGCTTTGGATGTTTGAAATGTCGTCAAATAAAGCTAAACATTTGAGAATTTGATTGTTTGTTGGATTCTATAGAAAAGAAAAGTGCAACATAAAGGAAACAAAATTATTTATTTATTTGTTTACTTGATGAGTTTCATTTACATGGATTTTCTAAAATAAACCTTAAACAAAGTAACATCTCATGTCTAAACCAAAGGCTCTTCCTTCCAGTACACAGTCTTGGTGTTATTTATGATAATGGGAGATTCTTCTGCATGATTTGATGTTCCCATTACAGCACCATGGAGTTGTATGATCACTGAGAGCCAGACAGGTCAATGAGTCACAGCGTAAGCCCCATTCAGCAAGGACAAATACACGGTAAAAGGAATAGCCTGAGGTTGTTTGTCAGACCACACAAGAAAGGCTTGTCGGGTCATTCGGGACAAATAATACTTTTACAATTCTTAGTGCACAATTTGGTTTGGGTTGAACAGATCTAGTCAATTTGGATGTAAAACATAAAGATTTTGCAGAGCAGTCACATACTTTCCCACATTACATTATCTGATGTGGTATTCTGTTCCGCACCCAGAAAAAGAAAGAGAAAACCAAAACGCACTCTTTGACCCTAGTCTATATTGTGTAAACTGTTTCTTATTAAATCACTGTATCCTTCACCATCACTATCCGCGTTATCAGACATCACAGCAACTAAAGATCTGAGGATGCAACCATCAGCCTGTCAGAACTGAGGGCCAAGTGAGGGCGTGCAGATGGCCACTGCTTCAAGTTTCTCACAAGAATGACACTGTCACCACCTCAGCTGTGTCTCACTGCACACAGAACAAGCATTTTTTTATTTGCTGTTTCCGCTGCTGGACTAAACAGCCTCGACCCCATGCCAGAACCTCAGCCAGGTGCATTATGGGGACTATTTATCAATCCCACCATGCACTACAAGCTCTAAATACAGCCACTGTTTCCTGTGGGTCTCTCTTTTTGCTGCCATCTTTCTCACCTCTTTCTCTCTCTCTCTCTCTCTCTGGACGGCTTGTTTGCTGGTGCAGCTGTCTCTTTCTAATGCATGTAAAGAAAAGTGGCTGAGGCTGAAAGTGACGGGAGGAACAGGTGTGCTGTTTAAGTGATGAATTTGCCTTCACTTGAGCACAATGCACCTCAGTTTATAACCACATTCTCCCCCAAACAGGGCTGAGCAGAAGAAACAGACAATATGCTCAGTCTGCCACATGCTGGAGCCTGTTTAAGTCAAAGTCAAATTACTGAGTAAAACAAATATGTTAATTACAGTCACATGCAATTAATCCAAGTCTAAAATTTGTGACTAATAATTACATTTAACAACCTCAGACGTCACTGTGCATTGCATGTGTCGCCCCAATGAATGAGGACAATGTTTGTGACACTTTTATATTTGAGATCAACACCATAATCTCTCTCTCAGCCTTTGGAAACAATTGCACAGTTATTACAAAGCAACGCCATGTTTTTCAAGTATCCCAGATAGAGCGGCCTTAATCCTGGCTTGCTGGCACAAGACCCAAACGGCTGGGCTGCTCCCCAGCGTTCCGTAGCGCTCCGATCACTAGCCAGCATCTGGAAACCATCAGTGTAAACAAAGGAGCAGCGGAGGAGCTCAGCCCCTGCTCTGCCTCTCCGCATCCCCCAGGACATCACTCAGAGAGCAACACAAGAACGCCAAACCAACCCCAAAACCTGTGTGTATTGCATTGCTGCACACACACACACACACACACACACACACACACACACACACACACACACACGTGTCCGTGTGTCCGCTCTTGTCTCATCTGAGGATCTTTATTTGGTTTAGCTGCAGTTCAGAAAGAGATACATTTTCAGATAGAGCAGATTGGGTCCAGTCCACTATGTTAGCTTTGAGTCTTTTGGAGTTTTTGTTTGGTTTGGTCATTAACCGTAGCATTTCTGATAAGACTTCTAATTGCTTTAATGTGGCTTCAGTTAGCATGCTAGCCTTAGCGGTCTGTCGGATAAATGCTACAAGATGGAGAGCCAGGAACCTGGATGTGGTTTAAAGCTGAGAACTGGTTCTCCTCTGTGAAACATCAAAAAAGATCAAAGCATCAATCATGCCTAAACCTTCTCTGAGAGACGACGAGGAAATATTTCCTAAACTTTTCATAATAGTTTTTCAGTAACCATATATCTATTAATCATGTGGTTTGGTCTTTTTCAGTACAGCTGAAACCTCCATACATGTGGTTCATGGAGCTTTTATACATTGAACCTCACACTTAAGCAAACTCTATGATGCTTGTAAACACACACCACAGGGGAAAGTGAGGTTTTGCAGTTGTGTCTGCAACCTGTTACACCAGAAAAGAAAGCTTGTCAGTCTTTATGAGTGTCAGTGTTTTTCCCATGGATGTGGTTTTTTCTTTGCTCATGCATTTTTACATTATTCGTTTTCCTGAATACATCCAAGCTTACAATATTCTTAAATGTACACAACAAAATGAGCATGTGTGGCTATACTACTGTACTTAGTTACATAGTACAGTGACTTATGTTAGCCATGATGGTGGGGATCACTGTGGCTCATAACTGCCTCGTATTCCTTCCATTGCTTAACAGCTCCACAGCTACAACTGCTGAGATAAGCATTCTTATCTTGTACAGTTTCTCAGTGTCTACAGTTCTACAGTGTCTCTAAATATAAGCTGCAGCATTACATAATCTTGTACTACACACTTGGGTTTGTGCACTCGTTAACATTTGTTCCACCAAGCACACAAATGCATGTATGCATTTATCACACACGCACAACTTTGACGCAAACGTTTCTCACACAGGCACACAGTGTAACACCAGGTTCATACATTGTTTGTTCAGATTTCACTACAACATGAAGAAACTACCGTTGAAGTCATACTGTCTTCAAAATAAGACAGATATAAGTACATCATAATCTCAACCTTACACTGCTGCTTATTTTATACTGTAGAATGTCTATCATATAATTTGTCGTCCAAGTCCATCGATTTCCATATTACTGATCTACATTAAGAAAAAAAGTGATACTTCAATGGATATTAAAGCTATTTAAATATACTGGTTACTCAGTCACCTCATTTATTGCAAGTGTGATGACAATCAGAGAGCTGGCACAACAGTGCTACTTTCAAAAAGCAATTTGTAACACTTTCCTCTGACTGGGTGCTAAAAATATACATGCACATATACATCCAACACTTCAAAAGCATATTGACATATAAACTGTCAATCTGTAACGTACAAATGTTTTATGCATTACATAATAAAATAATTTAATATTTTTACTAATATTGATCAGTGAATGGTATGTGAGCTCATTCAATATGACCTCCCATCACTAGTCAACTAGCACTGGTCTGAACCTGCACTGCACCCATGTGGGTCAGGGTGCTATTCTTAAAAAGGTTTCATATTCTAGAAGCTTTTTATTTAAGCCATTCATATGTGCTTGACATTTCCTTACACTATAAAAAGCAGTTTACTCACAATAGCACATCCCAGTTGTTTCTAGGTCTAAATATGCCTATGAGGCATATGTGCTGCAAGTCATTTGCTGCATTTATATTAGATGTAATGTGTGAGGAAAGCAGTAGAAACAGTGGGTCGCAAAGACCAGTAAAGTGTTATGTGGTAAGAAACCATAAATATATATAATCAAACTTCAATCCTAACAGGCAACACTTCCCAAAAGGATCACAAACCCACATGGGCCTGAAACAAAGCAACATCACAGGGGCAGTCTATTTAAGGTGGACAGCAATGCATTCAAAATGACCTGAAGCTAAATATTGTTATGTAAGTAAACAGTAACACTTGAAGTTACAAATTTTTAACTTGTGGGTTTCTGGGTTTAACCACTGAGATCACAAGTCTTTATAAATGGGTTTGTTATCGCACTGTGATACAGAAGGGAGGATGTCAAGAGGACAACCACTCCAACTGTTTTAAAGCATAACCACAAGTCCATTTCCAGCTCCATGGAGACGCTAAAATAGTTCATTCTAGGAAATGGCCTCTGGCAGAGTAAGTGCACTGTGTATTTGAGTGTGCGTGTACACATATAATGATCTTAAAACAGAATGAGTGTCTAGGTTGAACTTATTCTCAGATTTTAGTGAGGTCCCGTAACATTTATGCTTAGTCTGTTCTTTGACATGCTGAGAAATCACACAGGGAAAAGGTAAATCAAGACAGCTGTACCAAAGATAAAACATCCCACAGCTGTCAGCAATGCAGATGAGTGGAGGCTGTGCCAGAAAATATCATAAAACGTATGTTGTGCTTCTAAATGTCATCAATTACCCACTGAGAAATTACTGAAGCATATTTACAAGAACAGTATCTTGGAACATTTGATCACAAAAAAGAACAGTATGTTGGATCATAAAATTGTTATGGTTTCAATTATATTTGTATGTGTTCATTTCAAATAAAACCAAAAGTAAAAAACACAGGCAGGATGGCTGGACGTCTGCAGTAATGATATAGAAGAAGTAAAACACTAGATTGTCCCCTTAAGACAAGAAGAAATACCCCAGAAGAGCACTGGTCATCAGTTTTATAAAACTTAAAGGTGCCCTGCCTCATGTATTTCATTACTTTGTGGTAATGTGTGAAGTTCTACCATGGATTCGCCGCTTATTTCTTTTCAGTGGCTAGAGCTGACAGAGGAGGTAGCAGTTCATTTTCACATTCACGAGATAAACACGTATGGACATAACATATTTTTAAAAAAAATGCAAGTAAAAACTTTTTTGTGTGGCAGGGCACCTTTAAACTTTTTGAAGTACGCACTACCATCCATGTGTTTTAAACTTTTGAAAATATATTTTCAGTAAGTGACTTTGCTTAGTAGAAGGATCATAAAACATTTTGTAGTTGTAGGAAACAATGCAGCTTTCAATTACTATGTTGTGGACAAAAATTGGCAGAGTTAACATAATATGCTGATCTGTTGATTTAGATTAAAGCTAATCTCAGCTAAGTCATCTTTAATGATGGTATTCCTTACCAATTAAATTTGGTGATCTGCAATTTCTGGTTGTTTTAATAAACTGGAGGTGGAGGTCTGGTATTATTTGTTGTTGTAAGCAGCTGATTTCAATGTTCTGAAAATGAATACGGTTGTTTCATTTTGCCCAACCAAATAATGAGAGGATATTTATTTTCAAGAAAATTGCCCCCAAAACATATTGATAACAATGATACTTCAGTGGCACTCCAACAGACCAGTATTATTCTAAATTCTCATCTTACTCCCCAGTTCTTTTGAACAGGAGTTCTATATAATGCATACAGGCAATACAGATTTGCCATATGTGAACATGTGTGTGCTTGTGTGTGTACGTCAAAGTTTTTCTTCTCAGTAACAGACCCACGTCATTGGTGTCCAAGACAGCTGCAAAGACATATTACCATGCCAGAGCTTGCTTTGCCAAAACCCCATTCCCAGATTCCTAGATTTCCACAACCCAGCTTCCCTAATCGGCCACGGATCTCAGTGTCATGTTGTTGAATGATTGATGGATACCCCTGAGAGTTAAGCATGTGGGTGTTTTGCTTTATACTAATAACAATCTTTTCTTTTAAAACGGATGTGTTTGACAGAATCCTTTCTCTCTTTTCATGCTTCATTCATAAAAAACACACGTATGTGCCAACTGGGCCTTGGAATCTGCCCTGGTTAAACCCAGAAGCTCAGTTCTATCAACGCACCAGCTAGACATTCTTATTTTTTGTATTTTGTTTACAGATATAGGATAAGTTTATCATACTACACTTACCATATTTACACAACGTTAAGGACAAATGCTAAGTGGGGCCGTGGGTGTGAATTTCCCCTCTTAGCCTTGGACTTAGCCACGGTCCCACTAAAGCCCATCGTGCTGTACAGCTGCATGGCAGCATTGGGTTACCAGGCCAGTGAATGACAAGGGCAGGTTGGGTGGCGGACTGGTTCATACAGAGGTGCACACAACATCTTGTCATCTGTCACAGGAAGTTCATACTGCTGCTGTCTATGTCTGCATGTAATTCCTGTAGTTGTGTGTATGTTGGTGGATGTGTTTGTCTGTATATTCCTGTAATTCCCTCTGACGGATATACTTCACACGTGTGTTGCTAATCTAAGTGTCACTTGGTGTCAATGCTATATTGGACCTATGGCCCTATATGGTTCCTCAGCGCTCTTGCTATAAAGGGTCTTTCTCTGTATAACTCCTCAAAAATAAAATGCGTTGACAGGTAGTGGCCACGTCTGTTTTTTCACAATTATGCTGGAGACATCTTGTAACAGACAACTTTTCTCTTTCATAGTGTCATAGTGTCACTATGAAAGAGAAAAGTTGTCTGTTACAAGATGTCTCCAGCATCCCTGATAAGCCTTATCAGTTTACAGGGCAGTCCCTACTTACTCTCAGACTCTGTCTCTCTCTTTGGTAACCTGACTGAGTGAGTTGGAGCAGAGACAGACGCAGGGCCTTCAGAGCCTTTGCTGCGCCTGGAAGGAAGATCAAGGGTCACCCTGTAAAAACATTCCCATGGTGCACCTCCCCCCAGCCCTCATCCCTGCCAGAAACTTCCTGACACACTACAGGGCAGTGCATACAGACAGAGAGGAGAGTCAGAAAAGGTTTCTAAATTAAATGCAGGTTGTTGTTTTTTACAGTAAGTAAAGGCCCAGTCACCAAAATCTTTTTTTACTTGAAAGTTACAAAAGCAATGACTGAGACCTACAATTAAACATAGTTACAGAGAACACATTAGTATCATATAAAAGTAGGTAAATCTGATTGTATAAGTTCAAAAGTATAAAAGTTATTTCCTTGACAATACCTTACAAACTGGCACTCCAAAAGCACAAAGAATTGCCCAACTGCTACAATATACTGTTGGCTGACTTGGGCTTAATTCTACTACACACAAACCTGTGACTTCACATATTCATCACAACTTTGTTTTACTGTGTTTCACAGTCCAGATTAAGAGGGCTGGAGCTCTTGCGTAGACTGCCAGAGTAAGACTTCAAGATGCTTAAGCATAAAGAGAGAGAGAGAGAAAATGTCACAAAATCAAAATCACAGAAGAGGCCTCTATAGTCTATTTGTTGACATATAGACAAGCAGACTACATAGAGGACTGCCTGTGTGGTTTGATGTTGTAATTCCTTTTTTCCCTGTAAAATCCAAGGCTCTATCCATACTTGAGTCTGACACACCACTGTAATGCAGTGAAGGCCCTGCTGGGGGAACAATACACGCCTGCCTTCCTGACCTCTCTGTCTAGCAGATTCTACAGACATACAATGACTGCCTTAATTACCAGCCTCCATTCCCACCACTTGGGCTTTCCCCAATGGTGCCCATTCACAACCGCAGTCTCTCCCTAAGGTGCCGATTCAACCGCGACACAAAGCGAGCAGTGTCAGTCCCTGATCTCTTGACACCAAATCCAATCCTGTGTGCCAGCCCTAGCAGCTTCACAGTGTCTCTGTCTGTCCGTCCGGTTGACGGTCATCTCTGTCAGCCTCACGTAAGAATCTCTGTCATTCACGTGAAAAAAAAACGGTGCTGTTATGCGGAACAGTTAGTTTGACCCCATTAGTAATAGTGTGTCAGCTGTAAAAGAGGGTTGACTATCAGTCGGTTAGTATGCAAGTTTTATACAGTGGCATGAGAAAAAAGGTTCAACCTCAACCCTGAACTGCTGCATCTCTAGGGATGAAAATGTCCATTACTATTCTGCAGATTATTTTCTCAATACATAATAAAACGAATAATTGTTTGGTCTATAAATCCCCAGAAAACAGTGAAAACAGTGAAAAGTACCCATCACAATTTCCAAAATCCCAAGGTGAAATCTTTTTCGTCTAATCAGCAGTTAAAAACCAAAGACAAAAAATTACTTAGTTGTAAGACCAACAAATGCAGCAAATCCTCACATTTGAAAAGCTGGAACCATTAAAAGTATTTTTTTGCTTAAAAAAATTATATGTGATTATCAAAATAGATGGCAATTAATTTCTGACTGATTTATTAATCGACGAATTGTTGCCTCTGTAGTTGCATCAACCAAAAAAAAAAGCAAAATGATTTAGTGTGTAAACTGGAATTATCTCTAAAACATTCAAACATTTTGCATATGATGGGCATACAGTATATAGTATATAGGGGGTTGAAGTGAACTCGGAAATGCATTTGTGTGCTCAACGTGAGAAATTATCTCTTGCAATTTGCTGCAATTTCCACAGGGTTGACAATACTGATGTGACTATATCTGATTTGAAAAATATGCCTCATACCAAAGGAGGTTACAAGAGAGAACATTGGGATTAAGTATGAGCTAGCAAAGCCCTCTGGCCCTGGTGTGCTAACGGGACATCATGCTGTAGGGAAAATCTGACCTCTGCTCCTCTGATTCCTCCCTCCTCCCTCAGTGAAAAATGAACAATCCTGTTTCAGTTCCTGAGGCCTCAGCATATGTACACAAAAGTACACAAGCCTAAGTGTTGTTACTGTACAAGTAACTGCTGGTGTTGTTGCCATCATTCTATAGTCTGATCAATTTTCTAACATCCTGATGTTTTGGCTGTAGAACTGGAATGGTATCCAGGGGTTTGTGCAAAGGTATGACATATATGATATGATTTATGATAAGACATAAAGAAAATAAAGGAGACTAGATTCTAAAATAAGTGTTGACATGGTTCTCTCTTGCTGCAGTGACACGCTAACATAAAGCAATGTGACGAGCAACGGCTCCAAACAAATTATAGTTTTTTTTCTTTTGTCAACTCTGCATTTCACAGTGCTGGCTCAGCAACACGCTTGGAAATAGATGTATATACCAAAGTATTCTATAAAAAACTCTCCAAATTAAGATACAATAATCTATCATAATTTACACAATGCACCTATAGTCTGAGAGTGGCAGGAAGAACTATTCAGATGACAGGAGGTGCAAAATCCATTTGAGATGAGACAGCTGATGAATTTAGTTTACCTTAAAAAAGCTACATTGTTTTGCTTTTTAACTTAATAGGCAAACACTAAGTCGGTTTATATATATATTATATATATATATATATATATATATATATACATATGATTTCAACGTTTAATCCGAGAGCAGCTGTAAATTTACCTGTCTATGGTTAAATGTAACAGTGCACCTCATCTCAGAGATGGGGTTATAGTGTCACGGTTACCAAAACAGGAAGTGGTGCAATTGTTGTCTCAGCAAAAACTGAGAGGAAGAATGGGATTTCTGTACAGAACACAAACCAGCTGGCAGGAAACTGCACTTTTATCATTCTTTTAACTTTGATTTCCTTTCAGGGGAAGTGCCCTCTCCCCTTTTTCTGGCTCGCTGGCTCTCGACTCTCGGCTCTTGTGCCCTTCTCAGGCTTTTGAACTATACCCTCTCTGTGTCCGACAGAGCTCCATGCCATGACAGTGACACATCCAAACTGCCTGCCACAACAAATATCTGCAGCCATGTCAGAATTGTCCCCAGGGTACAAAGATCATGGGGGTAAAATGTGAAACGTTCTCTCATGACAGATATTGTGTGACTGCGGTATTGAAAGATTGTTCATCGGCAGGGTAACAAACTGCAGGATGCATAAAGAGAGAGAGAGAGAGAGAGA
>NC_045749.1:11351421-11362116 GCF_008692095.1 Etheostoma spectabile | reverse complement strand
GAGAGAGAGAGAGAGAGAGAGTGTGAAACAAAGACGAGAAAAAGACAACGCCTGGCTGTGGCTGAGGAAAATGTAAATACATGATTCCCAATAAAGATATCTTTCAGTGAAGGCAGGAGGTTGGTTAAATAGAGATTAGAAAAGCTAAAGGACAGATGTAGAGTCAATGTTCTTTCTCCTCCCAGGAACATTAGCCTCCAGGGAACAGCATAACGTCTCCAGCAACGCTAAGCCCACATAATCTGTTGAACTATTGAATAATCAGCACTGCACTAAGTATCAAACAGCGCTGGAGATCTATTTTGGACAATTTAACAGCATGTTGAAACAGCAAGAGCTGACAAATGTGGCTGCACACAGGAATATTAAACTGGATTTTAGATTTTGCTAGAACTTTTTTTGTTCACTGGAAAATTTGAATTTCACAGAAAGCTACAGGTTATGATCCAAATTTTCTGCAAAGGGAGAGAAAGGCATTTTGGCTTAAATACCAGGGCCAGCTGGGAAAAATTGACCTTAGTGAAATGAACAGGACGACAAAGGTGTTTATGATTAACTGTTGAACAGGCAACGCTATAATACGGAGCACTCTACCTGGGACTTTTATATGAATCAAAGAATACCCCTACCCAAAACATTTTACATTGAAGAGAAAAAATATAATGTTGTTGCATGTCCTTCAAGCATTTGTTTATCATCAATTATAAGCAGAGCATTTTCTACAAAGGTTTGTTTCAATTAAGTTTATTTTTGCCCTAAAGACGCCAGAACACGTCCGTTTATTATATTCTACAGCCCCTAAAGTCAGTAGTTGTTGACCAGAAAGTTGATATAGTTGATCAGAATACATTTGATTGAAAAAAGGTAGAGAGCATGCTAAAAAAAAGGTGAAAACTCATCTACAGACCTCAAACTGATTAAATTAAAACTTTAATATTAGAGTAACAAACAGCAGGGAATTGGGTGTGCCCGTGCAGGGCTAAAATACTTGTTTTCCAAGAGTGGGGCACACAGACAGTGCTATGCAGATGTAACACTGGTAAATTACAAACTTGCAATTTGTATTGCACACACACACACTCTACCCCCATCCCCTACTATACAACAACAAATTGAATCAGTAAAACAAAGTGGTTGCACAATTATCCCAGCATGACTGCCAACCAAATTCGGAAAGGGATAGCTGCTCCTTCGAAGGCAAACACTGGAGGATTTAAAACCAACTATGTTTAGTTAAAACAACAACCACTGGTGTTTGTTATGGTAGACATAGTAGGCTGCAGCAAGGACGAGTCATTTAGTTTATCACCACGACCAAAGAAAAAACACCCATTTTGTCAAGTCACACATTACTCAAAGTGAGATTTGCCTCTGGTGTGAAGAGGCCCTCACTTCACAGCTCGCGTCAGGTCTGTGTTGACAACTGTTATGGGAGATTATGGTGACCATTTGTCACAAAAGACAGACTGCTGCTGAAATTACCAACACATGAGGTGTGAGGTCCATCACGGTTATTGCCATATGGTCACAGAAACACATCAGATGCATTCAAGAGGAGATGCAGGCCTTTCAGCATTTATGTCTCACATGGGACACATTTTGGTCCGTGTCAACTCACTGTTAACTTTGTGCTTAGTCAGATATCACTACAGAAATAGGTAGAGCAGAAGCCAAAAGAAGAAAAGAAAGCTTGAAATTGATGCTATATCTACAAACATTCAATACCCACCATAACTTTATGAACAAAAGGCACATTATCCTGGTGTGATGAAGAAGGCTCTGTATGTGGATCAATGAGCTGTGTTTGGGATCAACACATTAGTGATGCTCTTTGCCCTGCTCTTCTCTATAGATAAATTCATACAGAACATTCCAAGTGTTGTCATTGGCTTAATGTATAATGAATCACATTTTCTCACAGTAGGCCAAAAAAGACAAATCTTTACATCATCATCAGCATTTCCATCTGTGTCTCTGCAATCTAAGCAATGAGAAATGTGCAGCAGCCCCATTTAAGGTCATTACAACAGTGGACTTTATAGCAAAGGTTCAACATTTTGGGAAATATGCAAAATAGCTTTTATTGTGTTAAATGAGATTGATACTACTTACAGTACATGTCTGTCCGTTAACAGTACACAGTACAGCAGGTGGTTATCTTATCTTAGCACAAAGAGTAAAAACAAGGGGAAACAGCTAGCCTGGCCCTGTCCTAGAAAGCTCACTTATTAACACTTTTTATCTTGTGGGCCAATCCATAGAATAAAGTCAAAAAAATGAAAAAATAAATAAATCTTCTGCTCTAACTCAGGTAAAGAAAGCAAATACAATAAGCATATTTCATAATATGTCAAACTTTTGCATAAAAGAAAAGTATTTTCTTACTTAGCTTCTTATTTACAATAAGATCCTACCAGAACATTTTCTGCCAAATTACTTTGAAATAAACTTTGAAATCGCTGCCGCTGACCTTTCAAGACGCAACTCATGAAAGGAGTTAGCCAGAAGGAATGATAACATATGCCTGCGCTGTGCTTTGCCCTCTGCCTGCACAATGCTCTGTGACCTATCTCATGGTTTTAACTCTGATCGTGTGTAGGCGGCTTTATTGTTGATGAAAAGGCTTTAAGTTTTCAGAAATGTGTGCATTGTTCCATTTTTATGGTGTATTCAATAGAGAAAAAACTAGGTAGTAATAATACTATTATAGGTTAAATCACCATTGTGTTGTGTATCCTTCTGTGATAGATAGACTTAACATACATGAACAGATATACAGACGTGAAAATCTTTGAGATTACAACTTTTAACCTTAATAGTTGCACATTCAGAAATTTAAATCTTATATTATAGAGAAACACTTCTAACAGAAATAGGCAAAACGGGGAAAGAAGAAGTAGTGATGGCTGTCATGTCAGTTATTTTTGGCTTTTAAGCTTTTATAAGAATAAGTATTCTACCAGTTTCGAAATATCTGAAATTCCTGTAAATAGTAAAAAAAACTGGCTCAGGAAACTATAAGTCTGAAGGATTGAATCAGGGGAATGCATTGCGACCAGGAATGGGGCATAGTAACTCTCAGAGACACATAAAACACACACACCAGCAACAGCCACCCCCGCATACCCACAAACCTGCATTCTGGCAAAGACATTTTCCATGAGTTAATCTTTCTACAGGGAGACATAGCAAGAAGATGTCATTCAATGCATCATGTTGATCACTCAAATCAGAGGTGGGGCCAACTGTTGAGAGGATTAGTCCACTGAACAGAACCAAATCATGAGTGCAAGTGGAAGACATCTTGGAAGGGGGCCAAAGCGTGGCAGTGAGGGGCATTCTGCTCATAACTAGGGGAGCGACCTCATTTTCAGAATAAAAGCAAGTTTACATAACACCTCTCTGCCAATGACAGGGAGCACTGGGCAGCTGCTGCCAGGCCTGTGGCTTTCAGTCAACCAAGAGTTCCCTGAAAACTTATTCTCTCAGCAGCCACAAGCCTCGTCTTTGTGTTTCCAATATTAACATGTTGAAACTAAAAAAGGTCTTACATTGCAAGTAATGCAAAAACACTTTGGTAACCTCAACTATTTAATTCCCTGACCCTTATTCTCTCAGAACCAAGCAATGGAAGGGATCAGGAAACCCTCAACCGCAGTGACTAAGGTAATGGATCCAGCACTGACTCTCCTTCAGCTACAAAAAAAAAAAATACAAGCCTAAGTATATAATAAAATAACCTGACTCAGCCAACAGTAATTATACAATTAAAACATTTGAACCTCATCAAATACGTTTTGTGTTTTTTGTGGACAAAAAGCAGAATATCCCCAGCCGTATAATATATAATATGATATAATTATTATTATTATTGATAAAATGTCCCCTTGCGGGATTAATAAAGTAGACATTATTATTATTATTATTATTATTATTATTATTATTTGAATTTGAACTTATGAAAGTTACCCTTACATAAACCCAACAATAAAAGCTGCAAAACAACACTATAAAACATTTTGAAGTAAAGTAGAAGAGTAAGACCGTCCATGTCATTAGAATGTGATTCTCCATGTTGGATCAGGAAGATATACTTAGCAGCACTCTGTGAAGCAGGAGCCTCTGTTTTCATTGGCAAAGAACCTCTGGACAGTACAAACTATTAGCAGGGACACACTCATCCTCAAATGCATTCCATTGCAGGCAAGCACCAGAACTCCACGGGCACACAATTGATCACTGCACCTTGTAAAGCAGAGTAATGTAGGGCAAGAAAATATTGTTTGGAAAATGACACAAGTCTTGGCTAATGCGTAAGTTGAACACTCTCGCAAAATGTGTGTCACATCTGCTATTTGGGTCTTCAGCTGGTTAGGTAAGAATAAGGCACGTAATGACATGTGACTGGGCAATAGCGTAACTGATGTAGCACAAATGGAAGGTACATTTATGGAGAGAAAAAAGCCCAGGAGAGACCTAAATAAGTGAGATGGTGTTGAACAGTGGAGGTGCGGAAGCCAGAGACTTTGCTGCTTTTTGAGTTACTATTGTCAGTTTAACGAACAGCTGAAATATAATCCAAAAGACGTCTCAGCGTCATTTTGAGGTCCACCACTGAATGCTAACATCTATATGGAATGATTGATTTCACAGCCTCTATTGTGAACAGGGTATACTGTTTCATAAAGTAACATTTTGACCTTTTCCTTTTAGAATGGTACAGTCAAGATAACAAGATAACCAGTTTTACTGTACACAGCAAATGGTTTCAGAAAAGGTAATTAATACACTAGATTACTATTATTATCATTATTATTATGAAATGCACACCTGCTCCAATGTTGAATTTCAGTATCATTTGATCAATGCTCAAATCAACAACTACAGCATTTCGTAAAGGAAAACAAAGTTACATTTGGCATGAAATACTACGACCCAAAATTCCTGTTGGACTTGTCAATGAATGATCTAATTCCCCCATATTGCAACTTGGAGCTGTCCAGGAGATATTTCATCCGTACACAGGTCATTTACAGACCTCCCGAGACCAGTCATCATAAGTCATAAAGCAAGTCAAAGCATTTTAATCTCACATCTGCTCCTCATTACCATTCCATGCTAAAGAAACTCAGGGTTGGGCTTAGGATAGTGCACATCACCCAAAGAAAGAGAGAAAAGAAATAGAAGAGAGGCAAAAAAGAGAGTGAGAGAGAAAGGAGACAACTCAAGTCCAACTAAAAAAACAACTTCCGAGGAAAAAGTGACATTGTGTTCCTCGTATGAAATCAGACCACTTCCAGGCTGCAGTGCCAGTCATGGAGTTTGCCTTTTACAAGACGTTATACAACACAAAAATGACAGATCCACCACAGCAATTTCATAGTCCATTCCTTCCTCAACAACTCCTGCAAACTCCGCAAAATATTAACTCACTTATGCTGAGTAGTTACTTTGCATGAACACAATATCTATAAGGACAAGTTTTCCTCACATTTACTTGTAGATTTAGATGTTTACACACCTGTATCAACCAGTAGTATCAAGTCAGGCTCCCAACTAGGGCCTGGCTAAATAGACATTTCTGCCCAGACGTCGTTGAAAGTAAATGGGCAGGGACTGTTTAAAATCTAAAATTCTTCCGGTGTTGTCCATGATGAGTTTAGATTTCAGGAGATGGCATCCTAAATACAAAATATTTAGCTACATATCAATAAAGACATGTTCTGTTTTTGTTGATGCTTTTTTTTATTCTTGAAAACATGCTAATGCGGCTAACATGACAATCCAAGGCAAAAACAGACAGTTTCTCCTTTGACCCTTAAAGTAGCCTAACAAGTTTAGTTTTCTAGTAGTGTAATCCTGTGGCAGTTAAGATGCACACAAGCACACATATACACACACTCACACACATGACTACAGAAGACAGAGGCCAGCCTGTTTAACAAGTAGGTCAGACCAGAGCCAAAGAGGAAGATAGAGAGCATGAGAGAGCGACAGAGAGACAGGCATTGGCTGGAGCAAGCACAGCTTTTAGTGCCATCATTGGCTTTGATGAATCCTATCAAAAAAGCCACTAAAATATGTGTACAAGCCTCACCTGAGGGCAGTCCTTGATGTAATGGCCCTTGTTGAAGCACAGGTGGCATAAGTAGTTGGGTGGGGGTCTTTTGTTTGGTTTTCTTGGCTCTGAAGAAAGGGAAAGGTCTGAGAAATGGTCCGTCAGGGTGTTGAGTCCATCCACGATGTTATTAAGGGAGCCATAGGGTGACACGTTCTTATACACGTTGTTGTTTAAGGCCTAAAAAAAAAGAATAACATCAGAAAAGGTTTGTCATGTATAACATATTGTACGTAAAATAAACAACAATCTTGGGGTGCCTTCACACTCAATTTAAATTCAGTCACCAATTTTTTGTTTCATAACGTGTGACTTGTTGACCTGTACAGTATGCTGGAAAACGTTACCACATACAAGATAGTATCAAGATAAAATTTTGCATTTCTGGTTTTTGAGCGTTCAAAATGCTAAGATTAATCACCAATTTCCTTTGAGCGCTCTCTGTCCTAATTTCTGTTGTGCCAAAAAATGAAGATAAAAAAATCCCTCCAACATAATTTCTCCCATTAAATTCAGAACATCTGGCAAGAGGCCTAGCTGCGCTCATGATCTGGAAAAATACTGAGCATGTCCACAGAGAAAGACAGGACTTAACAGAGGATGACTCATTGTAAACAAGATGGGAGGCATGTTCCCTTGCCAGCTTGTGGAACATCAGCAATGTCACCAATGCACTGTTAGTGGTAAACTGGCCATGGTCAACGTTTGCAGTCTGCTCGGAGCCACCAATCCCAATTTTGCATGCCACAGGGCCCGGTGAATTCATAGAAGATGCCCTCTGAATATTAATAACAGGGAAAGCATTGCCTGCAGTTCCTCATTTCCCTTCTCATTTGTGTGTTCCTGAGTTCAAATACGATCCAGAAACGACGGGCAGGAATTGACCTCTGGGTAAAATCATGTCGATTTTAGCACAGACATTTTTATTTTCCGATGGTCAGGTAAATCAACCTGGTGGACAAGTTGCTAAACAAACGGTCTAACTTGTCATCTGCCTTGACATTTGATAGTTTATCTGCAACAATGGCAAATATTTGAGACACCACCCACAAGTGAAACATCAATGAGTGCATGGAATCCACAGATAGACCTTTCCTCCTCCACTGATGGTCATGTCTCTTTTTGGGGCACAGATTTGTGTCTGGGAAATGATTTTACTGTTGATGTTCAGTGTTGCACAGCTCAGAAACCTTTGACTTGCAACCTGGCCAGGGCTGAAAGCCAAATCTTTATCTGCGGGCTGTGAGATTGTCTTGCTAACCAGCTCCAGCTTTAAGACTCGTGTTCATTTACTCCATGTAGTCGCTGTAAATCAAACAAGTTTTCCATCTGCCATTTTTATTTGCTCTGTGTACTGTATTACTGTGTTGCATATATTACTTCCCCTTGAGGAAATGTGCATGTTTGTGTAATCACTAAAATCAGGTCTTAGTTGTAAAATTATTTTTAACAAATATAAAACAGTAAACTTTGCTCAGTTTATGTTCCTCACATTATTCAGTTTGATCTGAAACCTTCTACTGACAGCCCAAAGGAAACTGATTTCACACACATCTGCTAATGGTGGGGAGATAGTTTGTTTATTTTGTGTGTCTGTCTGTTTATGTGAGTGAGTGAGTGAGTGAGTGAGTGAGTGAGTGAGTCAGCAGGACATTGTGTGTTTAAGTGTGTGGCGATGGATGTGTATGTATGTGTTGGGCACACAATGAGAACACAACTGGTATCATGGGTAGAATAAATTCCACAGGAAATTACTGTAGGGTTAGATTAGTCTAGAATGGCTATACATGTTCAAATTCTAGACTGGAACTAGGTTACAATGGAAGAAAAACTGACAAACATTTATATAAATTGTTCAAGACTGTGATAAGAATACCAGACTTGTGCCAGTTAACAACACATGCATTAGTTATCACTGTTTCACTTTAAGTTGACATTTTGTGTAATCCTTCACTGTGAAAACGACCACATTTTGCATTACTCATCTCATCATCAAATCTCTGCAGCGGTTTATTTTACTTGGCTTACTCGGTATAGTAAGTTGCAAAATACCCCCCACCCCTTAAACTGTTTCCAGACTTTTTGTGTTCCCTCATTTTGAAAGCCTTTATACTTGTGCGGATTGAATGGCATTACACAACTGCGTGTAATGTATATTGTGCACACCCAATTTCCAGAGGACTGTTTCATGTTAAATGACTTCAAAGGGCCTCTATGGTTACCACCATAATAATGGACACTGGTTCTAGATGGTGAATACACCATCCATCCACTACTTTTGTTTCCTAAAGTTTACAACACACAGTGTCATATTAACATAGATCTAAGAAACTCAACTTAAGAGTAATCAACACTCTGGGAAGCTTGCTGTAAATATGTATTCTTTTCCTGTGTATGCTGTATGGGCTCCTTTTTTTGCATAGTATGGCCTGCAGTATCAGGTTTGTACCCTGCACACATTATTTATTAGCATGTTTGTTCCTAAAATTACACTGAGCTACAAAAATAGACTACATGTACACAATGATTGATTTTGTTTGCACAACCAGTCTATTTGAAGAAGTCAGATACAGCAGACCTCAGCAGGAGGCTGCAGTGGCCCGCTCTTTCCAGACAGAGGCGTGCAGGGCAATCTATTTTCATCTGTCCCCCTTTTTACCTTTCTGATCTAAGACATGTCTGATCAAAACACATTTTGGTTCAACAGTTCTCCTTTAATTGTAACCATAACTCATCAGCATGCTGAAAACAGACCTCTTTATCACACGTTGTTTAATGACGTTATAGGGAAAGGGAATTTTACTAAGAAACGTTAACTATTATTTAACTAAAGCATAATATCTAGTAAGATCGTACTTGCTCATTTAAGATTTAAGAAGCTTACCCAAATTACATTTTTCAAACAATCCTGTATAATTTCTACAATTAGGATATGACTGAGGTATCCAGAGTAGGCTATAGTAACACTGTCTGTGACACTACTGACTATTAGTGTCCTGATTACTGCTTAGGTATTTATATAAATAGAGTATTTCCTTGTTTTAGTGATATTTAATTTACAGTAGGCTATACCATATAGCTACTTATTGTGTTATATAAAGTATAGAAACTTGGCTTAATAAATGTTCTGATGTTTTGTTTATAATATTGTTTATAACGAGTGTTCAACAATTTTCAAAATACCCTTAAAATGTTGATTTTAAAGACTAATTAAAGTTATGTTAGAAATAGCCTATGACAGCGGTTCTCCTACCAAAATAACCCATGAACAAGGTGCAACATTCAAATAGGTTTCTTACTACAGGCCAGTAACCTAACTCAACCACAGTCGTACAATCTGAAATAGGCTACTCCGGATAGGCTATATGCATGCAATCTTTCACCTCATTCCGTTGCAGCTGAAAAAAGTTGTTAAGATAGTTTGAGTTCAGGGAAGAGCTCAAATCCGCTGCTGCGGGAGTCTTGCTGAAACTGTGATCCGGGTGAGAAGAGTTGGGTTCGGGTCTGAATGCGTCAAAAGCGCTGGTCTGGTGGGGGTCTTGTAAGGAGAGATAGACCCAGTTCAGAAGCTGTGCAGGCTGGTACACGGAGGCACTCGTGTCTATGGCAGACAACAAGCTCATCTTTCAATTCAAATGGCTAAACTGGATTTTCCACCGCTGAATCTTGGACTGGTCTTAACTCTTTTGCCGTCTTGTTTTCGTTCCAGTTCCCCGGCAGATGGCAAGTGCTCCTTTCTTCTTCCCGTAAAGGGCCCTGTCCTCCTCACGCCGGGAGCCTCGTCCCAGTTAGATGTTACTCAAAAGTCATTGCGCTAAGATGTCAGTATATAAAGTTTTCCCCTGCTCCCCATGGTCCGCTATCTGCCTTTATTGCAGCGGGGCAGAGAGAGGCTCTTTGAGTATGTAATGAGGACGGCTGTACGTCACCGTGGACGCTGGCCAATCAGCGACTGATTTACATGAATATTCATTGCTGGCCCACTGGATGAGACAAATGGTTCATCTGCCCATTCTAGCTCTTTAACCCAGCTCAGCTTTACCCAAAGGTTAGCTTACATATTCTGCTACATCAATTAATAAAATAAAACAATTTTAAATGACTATCTCTGAGCCATATGGTGACATGTACTACTTAGACTAAGTGGGTGTTTGTGAGGGGGGGGTGTTTTGTTTATTCAGAGTGAGAGGTGAGCAGTTGCACCTAAATGATTAATATTTGGAGTGTGACCTATGTTAACTATTACCCTAACCCTGATGGCTAACATTGAGTAAACCGTGTTTCACAGATAGTTAAATAAACCTTAAACTGTCGATAATTTGATAAAAAAATTTCTTCATGTGTACAACAACAGAAACACTGGATCATTGGTGAATAAACACCATTAAAAAAGACCAATCAATCAAATCAGTTAAACAATCAATATCAAATCACCACCTAAAAACCAGCTCCGCTCCATGGCTCTCTCAGGCCTCTCCAACAGGTCCCCGCCTGCAGGCCAGTATGGTGTGGGAAAAAACTGTTAAAAGAGCTCCATCTTGTGGCAAATATCCTTACACACACACACACACACACAC
>NC_045749.1:11348313-11351411 GCF_008692095.1 Etheostoma spectabile | reverse complement strand
ACACACACACACACACACACACACAATAGAGTACAGGTGTGTAATGGTATGTAGCTTTCTTCTTACAATGGTAGGATCAGTGACGTGGAGGTATAGGTAAAACAAAACGTTCACTTCCTTGTTGTGACAATAATCACATCACAACCAATAAGTGGTCATACAGTACAAACAGCTTTATTCTAGTTAAAAAGTAAATACATTATTATTATTATTGCTTTTTTGTAACATACTTTTCCCCTTGTTTGTATATGATCCCTGTGTTGTTTTGTTTTTAACTGCTGGTTTATTTTTTGTAAAGCACTTGAGAAGAAAGATGCTATATGAAATAAGTTTATTACTATTAGTATTATTAATTTAATGTACAGACCCTGCTGTAATGTGTAGGGCCTATATTTCTGTAACGTTGATTAGGCTACTTTAAAAAATATATTGTAGCCTATATATAATACATACACAAATTTTACCTTCAATAAGTCTGTGTCAACGCCTCTATTTCCCCCAGGTTCAGGAGATGTAGGAGAGCTTATTAAGGCAGACATTTCACAGTTTTGGTTATCTCAAAATTACCAAAAATGACAGTTCAGAGCGCAAACAACTGAATGTCTGTCCAACTCTGTGTTTTGTCACTATAAACATAGTTATGGGTCGTCGTAATAATGTCGTCGTAATAATCCTACTAACTTAGTAGGAAGAAACTTTTAAAAATAGAAAAATACAGCAAATAATGGCTTATGCACCTTTCAAGATTGTAATTATAATAGGTTTCTCATTTCTGAATTGACATCAAATCTCCTCTAATGTATTTCAGATAGCCTCTTACAACTTCCACAACTATTAGTTTGTAAAAACAAACGTATCAATTTCATCATCAGTGACCTACTGTGTAAAAAAGAAATTCAAGAATGTCCATTGCCAGCTATAAGGTTACCGATGTCCAGCCATCAGTAACTATTTCCTTAAAAGTCCACTGTCTCTGCATCTGAATAACATGAAACCTCTCAGAACTGACATTTATGAATGAGCTATTTATGCTATCAGTATTTTCAATGTGTTTATCTGTAGAATAGCCTATTGACTATATGAAAGACCCAGGGCGTGATTCTGTTCTTTGTTTTATTTGCTATTATTGTAATAATTGCATGATGATTTTGATTTATAATGGAAACCCTATTTAAAATTATCTTCCAGCAGCATAATGTGAAGTAATCCATTAGGTCTAGTCTACCTCGCTGAGCCCTCCTCCCAGAGGAAACAAGTCAAACAGAACACTGAGAATCTGACCAGTGAGAGAAGAAAAAGGATGCCGAAAGATTATAAATCAGAAGAAATCAAAGACAAATGTGACCATGAGGAAAGAGAGGAGAACAGAGAGCGGGACAGACAAGAGAACAGAGAGGACGAGCACAGAAACACCATGATTAGGCGGGAGTCAGACGGAAGTCAGGCGGGAGTTAGACGGGAGTGGGACAGGAGTGGGACGGGAGTCAAGCGGGAGTTAGACGGAGTCAGGCGGGAGTCAGAGGATGTCTGAGAAATGTGAGAGGTGATTTGATGTCAGTATGTTCAGAAATGAGAAACATAGCCTATTAAATGTGCATTTTTTACAGAATAAGTTACTGACAATAATGAAGGTTTTTACACAAACTAACAAATGTGAAAGTTGTAAGAGGAAGTCTGAGAAATGTTACAGGTGGTTTCATGTCAATATTTTTATAGATGTAAAACCTATTGAAATGATAACCTTTAAATATGCATTTTACACAATAGGTCACTGATGGGGATGTTAAGGGATTTTGTTAGACGGAAGTCAGGTGGGAGTCAGATGGGAGCGAGGTAAGACTACCTTATTGTCCCACTAGAGCACTGCGCTACCAGAATTCAGAGTTACTTGTGGTTCCTAGAGTCTCTAAAAGCAGAATGGGAGCCAAAGCCTTCAGCTATCAGGCTCCTCTCCTGTGGAACCAGCTCACCAGTCTGGGTTTGGGGGGCAGACACCGTCACCACATTTAAGAGTAAGCTAAACTTAAAACTCTCCTCTTTTATAAAGCTTATAATTAGAGAGTGAGGAGTTGCAGCTTTTGCCTAGACTGGTGGGGGAGGGTGTGTAGCCACAGTCACGGTGCACCCCCTCCCTATCTCTGCTTCTCTACAGTTCTTAGCTATACTGTTATAGATTTAGACTGCTGGAAGACTCCCTTTAACACACTGTGCTCTCCTCTCTCTCTTTTTTTTTTTATCCGTGGGCAATTGCTTGTTTCTAACCTAGCTCTGGGGATCTTGTACCCCAGAGCCCTTATGTTTTCTTGCCCTGCAGTTTTCCCTGGATTAGGGTGGCCCCTAAATCCTGATTGCAGCTGTTGCCGTGGTCAGCCTTGGTGTTGCATCAGTGCAGTGCTACTGATGTCTGGACATCGGTAACCTAGCTGGCCATGGACATGCTTTAAAAATTAATGTTTTTTTTTTACACAATAGGTCACTAATGATGAAAAGTTATTTTTAAAGTTTTTTAACAAACTAATAGCTGTAATAGTTGTGAGAGAATGCCTGAAATATAAAAGAGGGGATTTGATGTCAATTCAGAAATGAGAAACCTATTAAAATTACAATCTTGAAAGGTGCATTTAAACCATTTCCTTTATTTTTCTACTTTTAAAAGTTTCTTTCTACTAACTCACAAGTGTGAAATGTGTAATGGCTTCAACTGTAAGTGGTTTAAGATTTATATGTTGAAAAAAGTTATTGAAGATTATAAAAGTGGTAATGCAATTTTCCAACAGTCCCTAACTAGCTCGTCTCTAGTCTCTTAACTCGAGATTTAGCTATGCTAGAACGTTTTGGGACCCAAACATTGTTGGCATAGCTGGGCAGACATTCAATTTTTTTGCGCTCTAACTGCATCGTCATATTTTGGGATTTTGAGTTAACTAAACTAAAACTGTGAACAGCTGCCTTAATGAGCTCTCTACGGAGCCCCCCTGTGGTCAGCTGAGAAAAAAATAACTTAACCGTGCGCACAGAACACAAATCTGTTCCCTCGGTTTAATAAACTGTGAGTACGGATTCATAATCTCGTTTTTATAAACGTGAGCAAAGTAGGA
>NC_045749.1:11338969-11348303 GCF_008692095.1 Etheostoma spectabile | reverse complement strand
CAGATTCAAACTTCTGGGATCAATTAGCCTACTCTACAGCGAAATTATATTGAATCACAAATGACGCATCTTTCCTACGTAGTAGGCAACAAACTTACCACAATTATAACTTGTCTCCTCCTAGTTGTACTACAGCACTTACTGTTAAAACATAGCCTACATTTGGAGACACAACCTTATTTACTCATTAAATTAATAGATATTTTTTATGTCGGTGTTGTAGTTTATTTATAGTCCCTAAGCACCGCCAGCTGCTACTAGAGACCATGTTACTTCTCCAAGTTGAAGGACGGACTCGTTTTGATGAAAATTTGTTTGTAAGTCACTGTTAACCTTACTGCGCTGGGAAAGATCAAAGTCATTTAGGATTTAATATAATTTCACTATAGAGTAATTGATTCCAGTAGTTCGAATCTGTAAATAGCTTTCTAACGTTTGCTCACGTTTATAAAACTGATTATGAATCCGTCCGAACCGTTTCTTAAACACAGAACACGGATAATGAACACGCGTTAGTTTTTTTCTGAGCTGACCCCAAGGGGCCTCCGTAGCTCTCCAACATACCCTGAAACTGGGGTAAATCGAGGCGTTGACGCCAAAGACGGTTAAAGAAAGGTGGACACGGACTTATTGAGTAACATCCGCGAAAACCGACGAATGTCAAATATAAAACAAACTTCACCCCGTTGTAGAGACCCAGTTGTAATTTATATATCTTTAATGTTGATTAGGCTATCACATAGGCTAGTTACATGTGTGTCAGTAAACACAAAAGTGATAGGCGGTTAAACTTAGTTTTATATCTAGGTGGGTATAGCATAGACCGTTAATGGGGTATAGCAACACACCTAAAACAGCTCTATTGTGTCGTCGGTCTTCCACATTTTCCATTATGACGTAAATTTTCTTGTGTATGTCTAGGGGTGAACACATATTTGCTGTTGTCAAAGCACTGCTCTGTGACAGGCAGATATATGGGTGGGTTCTTAGTGGAAAGTATGACTGAGCCCCACCCCATACCAGTTAAGTAGCTAGCTAGCTTAGTCAAAACTGCAGCTTGTCAAAGAATTACGGCCATCCAGGAAGAGACTAAAGCAGACTAAAGTAAGTGCTAAAATTAAACGACTACTCAAACAACGAGTTAGCGTAATGTAGCAATGATACATTAGCTCACATTATATTTGGATAAGTGGCAACTATTTTTGGATTCCTTTTCTGGTCCAACGGGGCTGTGCTGTTCTCGACTATTTAAGGCCACAAATGTTCTGCTTAGATTATAGCTTCAAATTGCTGCTGGAATTTTGTTTGCCTATTTTTGGTCAGCAAGCTTAGATAGAATTAGATAAGCTAAGTTACGGCGAAGTGCAAGGTCTACTTTAGACAATTGTGTTGGGTGGTTTAACTAGCTAGCTTGTTTTTTTTTAAATAGATCTACAGGCCTAAAGCAGCGTACTGGCTAGCGCAAAGTATTTGTGTTAGTATATGCATTTTCAATTGCCTAACACAGTCTGTTTTTCATATTGTTAACTATTAATGCAGTGTTTGTTCTCTCACTAACGTTAGCCAGGACAAAGTCAATAGTAACCTAATTTCTTGTTTTTCGCCGAACCATCAATCTTCACCAGTTTTAATTTGAGTTAACGACACGCCCAGCGTCGCAACAAAACCATTTATGTATGCTAAGATTAGCTAGCTAACTAGTAGTAACCGCCACTGTATTATTACACCTTAAGAAGTTGTAATTACCTCATATTGGCGACTTTGACCCTGAAATGATAAATATCTTTATGACTGTGTCATATTTGCTTAGGGTGTTGGGGTCCGAGGAAAGCTATTTATAGGTCTTTCTTTTTAATTTTTCTCACAGTTTGAATTGTGAAAGCATAAAGATGTGTTTGAACCAGAAGCACCCTAAACAAGACAAACCACATTTGCTCTGACCAAATGTGTGTTTAACTGTTGATAAAGTATTTCACAAGGACACTTTGAGTCAGCATCAGTGCTAGTGTGTTGACATCAGAAGGCAGGGCATGAGTATGACGTGTATAAGAGGTTAAACGTATTTATGTAACAATTAGATCCGAAGTCTTTGTGACTGGATAGCTTTTACTTAAAAAAAAAAAAGTGAATGTAGGCTATAGAATAAATTCTGTACCTAATTTAAATCCTTCCATCCTTTGGGATTGACCTCTGTATTGTATAGGGTTGGTTCCCTTCTCTGTGTGCTCATTCAAACACAGCAACTGTATCCATAAAATGCAAAATAGAGAAGACTGTTCCATTTATGTCCTCTGAAGTCAGCATTACCATGGAACAAGTAGGCATATTGGAACACAGGCTTGTCATACAAAGCTTAACCAAGAAGAGAGTTTCCTCACCACCCCACTACTCAATTAAAAATATTTGTGATTTGTGAGTTTGCAATTTATTATATTGCATTGGCAGAGACACTTTGCATACATTGCTACATTAAAAAGCAAAGCCTTTACCGAGAAGACTAATATTTCCAGTATAAAAAAAAAATGCAATTACTGTACATTTATTAAAGCAGACACACAGTCATAACGCGTCAGTTCATTGTCTGGGAATGATTGTGTCCTGAGGATGAGGAGCTGGGTGTGGTTTCAACTCTCTTGTATGTCAAGCTCAATATGTTTTGCAGTCTACTGGTGCCATTATCGCGTAGTGTTCTTTCTTTTTATTGTCCTTTACCAACAGATGATGCCAACAGATGCATTTTGGCTGCACAAGATGATTCTTACTTTTGTGTAATAGGTCATTTTTGGCAGCCCTTTTGATTTTTGACATTTCTGTTTTATGCTTAAAGCCATGAGCTACCCTGGATACCCCCCTCAGGCCGGTGGATACCCACAACAGCCTGGGGCTTTTCCTCAACAACCTGGTGCCTATCCCCCTCAGCCTGGAGTATACCCTCCCCAAGCTGGAGGCTACCCGCAGCAGCCAGGCGGTTACCCTCCTCAACCAGGTGGCTATCCTCCACAGGCTGGGGGCTATCCTCCACAGGCTGGAGGCTATCCACCTCAGGCTGGAGGCTATCCACCTCAGGCTGGAGGCTATCCACAGGCACCACCACAAGGTAAGCCGTCGTGCCACTGTTAAAGGAATAGTTTGACATTTGAGAAATATATTTTAAAAAATGCCTACTTTCTCATCAAGAGAACAAATAAATAGCAACACAATCATCTCATTATGGTGATTTAAAAAATAAGTGAAACAGAGTGCATTCACATAGGTCTTGTGCTTCTGAGCCTGAGACATTTGGAACCCCGTTTTGGTTTGCAATCTGGGGCGGTTGGGTTGAAGTCTCAACTGGTGCGTAAATAGATCTTTGGCAACACAGACACTGACACCAACGTTTTCCTGCCTGTTTGGGTCTTATCGGTCGTGAAGCCTCGCTTTTGAGACTAAGCTACTGACATTAGTATGGCAACTACCACCAACAGGGCAGAGTATACATGTGGCCTCTTGTATATGCCCAGTATACAAGAATGTTGATGATGTGGTTTGGTAGTTTAAATGGATATTAGTTCTTCTACTGATGCTAAAAAGACTTTCGTGCACGGACATCGCTTTTGGCTGCTGAAGAAACAAAACATAGCTATTGAAATGTAGCCTTATTGTATTCTGGTGCTTCTTAGAAAGGGTGAGTCAGTTATGTTCTGTTTGTAGGAAACAGGGATCATGAGACTTATAGTAAAAAGAGGAATGGATTTTTTCCTCTAAAAAAAATAAAAATTCTGCTGTTGCTAAGAGAAGCCCACAAGTACCACAGTCTTTTCACATAGTACTCCTATACTTTAAACTAACTCTCTTTCGCTTATCTGTTAACTAGTTGGAAAGTGAGAAAAAGGAAGTTCCAGTAAGAAGAGTCATTTCTGTCTCAGGTTAATATTCTCAGTGCATTTTCAACTTTCCTGAACAGCATTGTCATTGTTGTCTGCTGCAGGCAGCTGGGGAGGTGGCCCCGCTGGTGGATACCCCATTGGTCTTGACAACTTATCCAACCCTGGATACATGGCTGGCATGGTAGGTTTATCCAAATTACCTTCACCTGCACCCAGAAAATTCTTAAAATATGTGTAATGCAACATCATCAGATTTTTGCGTTGAATATTACAGTTAGAAATAATTACACAGCCATTCATGGAATATTACATCACTTTGTGGTAAGACCTTCTTTCCAAACGTTTGCATCTTTAAATCCTCAGAATTGCCATTTTCTCTGTCAGCTTCTTTTTTTAGGTCTCTTGCATAAAAAAACAGTCACATTCTTATTAATGCTTCTTAAACCTATCAATCTAATGCAACTCTAGTTATCCACTTTACTTTACTGAGTTCTTGTCTTGTCTATGTTATGTTCTCATTATCTGTTATCAGATATATTAATTTCCGTCTTATGGTTGCATGGTCACACTTTATTTGGTTACCTGTACATCTTGTTCACAAACAATAACTTAAGTTAGTTCTGAAGTAAGATCCAGGATAAAAGGACAGTTACTTGGAAATTTGATATTGAAAAACATTGATTAATTCAATAAATATGATAAATTTGAATCTAATCCAATAAAGGTGTGACCAGCTACCTGTGCTTTGCATGAAATAATCCTTAAAAGTCTGTACACATATTATGAGATGCCAATCTTTCCAAATCACAGGCCAACCAGATCTCTGCTGTCATGGGGGGGTTTTCTCAAAACCCATCCATGTTCGCCCAAGCCCCTGGGGGTTACCCACCTGCCACTCAGCCTGGCGGGAATAGTGCCCCCATCCCTAACCAACAGTCATATGGCCTGTACCCACAGCCCGGAGGGAACATGCAAAACCCCCAAGGCCCAGGGATGGGCTACCCTGGTCAGCCTGGCCAGCCTGGTCAGCCTGGCCAGCCAATGCCCGGGTACCCTGGAGCACCACCATCAAACCCACCCATGCCTGGTTATGGAGGAGCACCGGCACCTGTGCCAGGTTACCCAAATGTCCCTTCATCAAATCCATCCATGCCAGCCTACAGCCCAGGAGCCATGCCAATTTCTCCACCTGTCAACGTAAGCCTTTTGATCCTATAGGTTAAAAAAAAATATCCATCGTGCTATGGCTCTCTATTGTTATGTGTTAAATACACACACGCACTATACATTTACAATGTAATGTCTAAAACAGAATGAGCTTTTTGTGTAAATAACACTTGTTGCACTGCGGAAATGGCTGTGTTGTTATCTCAGAGAGGATTCAGGGGAACGATCACGGACTTTCCTGGAGCTGACCCACTTAAAGATGTGGAGGTCCTGAGGAAGGCCATGAAGGGCTTTGGTGAGCGCTATGGAGAGAATGCTTAGTAATATTCTCCAGATGCACATGATTCACTGGATGTTGTCTATTTTGGAAGTGTGTTCTAACTCTAACTGTATTCATTTGGACTGGCCTTATTTAATTTTGTAGTTAACTAATTGGTTGTAAGAATCATAGTCAACTAAGTGTTAGTTACCGGTAGTCCCCTTTTATGGTCCTGCATGAGCCCAATAAACACTTACATTTTATAAATCAGTGTGCACAAATTCACTTATATGTAAAGGGACAAAGATGCAGCTTGACATATTTTAAAATGACCTAATTAAAGACAGCTAACAGGCTTTAGTTAGTCGATAACCAACTTAACTTTTTTTGGGATTATAGCTTTTGCATACATAAAGATATTTGTCATTTTCAAGTATAAATGTCACTTGTATGTATGAAATGTTTTGAATTGGAACATTTCTTTATCTGTGGCTGCTTCGGATTCAGTGGTGTGGGCTTGTCTGTGCAGGAACTGATGAGCAAGCCATTATCGACTTACTGGGGAGTCGCTCTAACAAGCAGCGTGTTCCTTTGCTCCGGGCCTACAAAACTTCCTATGGCAAGGTTAACGTCCTGTTTATGCTTATTGTTAAGTGTTTAATGTCAATGTGATACCTGATGCCGTTTTCCATTAGGAACCCCCCCCCCCACACACACACACACACACACAATTTCTGAATATAGAATATATGTGGCTCAGTATGTGTTAGTTAGCAGTGTTTAAGCAGACAACAGGTGCTGTGGCTGCCAGTAGAATGGAGAGGGGGTTGGAATGTCTTTAGCGCTCATTATAGCTATGCCACAGAGCTTCTAGCAGTCAGTTTTTTTCAGCAGTTAATGATGGTTGTTTCCATTTTCAGGATCTGATTAAGGACCTGCACTCAGAACTGTCTGGAAACTTTAGGAGTCTGGTTATGGCCACATTGAAGACCCCTGCTGAGTTTGATGCCTTTGAGATCCACAATGCTATAAAGGTAAATGCTCAGGCACAAAACCTATTGATATTTTCTTCAGTATTTACCAGCTTTATGTCAACATATATTGAATTATGGAATTATGATGTGGTATTTCATTGAGAAAAAAAATTGTCATTATGAAAAAGTCTCCTAGATCAAGAAGCATGTATACATGTTACATTGTTATAAAATGTAAAGAACTGCATTAGTTGAAGGTTTGAATATTGAATATAGAACACAAATACACAGGAAGACTGTTTCCTGCCAGAGGACTAGGTTGTCAAGTTATCACTGTTCTGTCTTCCTAACAGGGAGCTGGAACTGATGAAGCCTGTCTGATAGAGATCCTGTCTTCTCGCTCCAACGCTGAAATCAGGGAGATAAGCCGTATTTACAAACAAGGTGAGATGCCTCAGGGCGGTTAATTAACTGCTTTCCCCCTACTGTTGTGATCGCCTTATTGCAAAGTATAACAGAACTGTGGTGAAAGTGTTTTTTATTATGTTAGTAGATCCGTGCAGTCTGTCTAGATTTAGGTACCACAATACAATTTGTAAATGCAGATGTTTTGGCTAGGAATCTGTTCACATGAAGTTATTTAGTAATAGCCATAGCCAGTCAATAATAGGAAAGTGAAATTAAGGTTTCAAAACTGCAACTACAGAAGGACACACATTTTCTAGTGAATACTTTTTATTTATTTAATTGTTCCAGCACATCCACTGTCAATGGGGCTTCCGCGTTGTTAAGAGAGAAATGTAGGGGACATTGTGTGTTTTCTCTGGAGGCAAGCAGGTCCACTAATGCGTGACCAGCGTTTCCATTCTCCGTAGCGAGGGTGACCCCGAGATAGCAAATCCACCCCCTAATTCATCACTCCGGGCACATGCGTTGCCCTGAGGGACAGAAGGTTGGCTTTGCTCAAACTTAGCAGTTTGTGTGCTAGCCTTCGCAGTCGTGGAGAGCTTAAGCCTCCTTGCTTGTTGATATAAGCCCCTTACATGTTTTCCATTCTGACCAGAATGTGAGTATTTTCTACATATGGTAGAAAAGGCCTTAGCTAGATAAATTGCAATAAGCTGCTGCAAGAACATTGATGAATCGAGCTGTTCTGTCCTGAGATAGGCTACCTGTTTAACGCTCTTAGATTTAATAATA
Source organism: Etheostoma spectabile (assembly GCF_008692095.1). Classification (NCBI taxonomy): domain Eukaryota; kingdom Metazoa; phylum Chordata; class Actinopteri; order Perciformes; family Percidae; genus Etheostoma; species Etheostoma spectabile. The sequence goes on along the minus strand of NC_045749.1, from coordinate 11,340,837 downwards.
GGCCTCATGCTCCCCCCTTTTTTTGGGGACAATAAAGTACATTAAGTAGAAGCTGCTTTTGCTCTGGGACAGAGGTACCACCTGAATTGCCCCTTTTTCTAGTAGAGAACTGATCTTTGCATTGAGAAAGCAACCGCCTCCCTCACCACTTGTGAGTACTTAACTGGTAAGTTGAAGAGTTAGATTTTTAATAAACTAACATGCTGGTAAAGGGGATTTCCCATTCTTCAGAATTTTGATTCCTAGTTCTTGACGGACAACCCACTTTGTCAGGTGTCCTTATATATTTGTGTCTTGCCACTATTGGTCAAACAGATTAGTTTGATCTGTCATCAATTAGCCTGAATAATTTGGGTAAATGCGTATCTTTTTCACATCTTCATGGACACCACAGTGATTCCCCTCGTGTGGTAATATTTTTCCTTGTAATTAAGTATGGTTTGCTAAAATATGAACTGCTGCGTCTGTGTAGATGAGAGAAGAAAAGGGTATGCACGTTGTGCATACACACTACATTATGGCCAAGCGTGCGCCCTTAAATAGCTTCTGAATAACATGCCACTGACTTTAGACTAGGTTTTTCCTGGTCAGTGGCAAAATTGTTTTCTGAAACTTCAAAATAGCACCAGGAAATGTTTGCGCCTGAACACGCCTCCTCTTTTCACTGAACCGCCCTCCAGAGCGCAAATTCATTCCCTAATTTACCGGCATGTGTCTGTTAAGGGAAAAGTCCGCTGTGCATTGGGTGCAAAATAGGAATGATACATGCGTTGGTGTATAAAATCAGTTGCGCTGGGTGCAAGATAGGGCTCTATGTGTGTCTGGGTTTTGTGCGCCCGCAACATCTTTTTCATTGAAGGTTCAGCTACACTTAATGCTTAAAACTCCTGAACCTTCTTCACATACTGTATGTGAAAGGAGATGTGCGGCTTTCAAACGTCACCAATGCTTGAACTTATGTATTTTAATTAAATCCATGTACAATATCTTTGGTCTTTTTTGTTTTCTTTGTACCATTGTTTTTTTGCCATTTCAGAATACAAGAAGACACTGGAAGATGCCATTAGTGGCGATACTTCCGGCCACTTCCGCAGGCTCCTGGTCTCTCTCGCCCAGGTAAGATATGATACAACTGAATTACCTGTATACCTGTCTCTTGGCAACTACTTTCAGATTTAATTAGGTAAATGCTGTCCTTTATTTTGCAGGGTAATCGTGACGAACGAGAGAATGTTGACATCGCTCTGGCTAAACAAGATGCTCAGGTAAAATCTGCTTCATTGTCATTATGTTTTTTGATTTATCTGCAACTTTACTTCCCCAGCCAGGAACCAAGACACCGCTTGATTAGACTTGAGCGGTTCCATGGTTACATTTGGTCTCAACATACTATTTTAAACACTCATACACTCACATACTGACCGACACTAGACTCACCCACTGGCCTCTGTTACATTTGGTGGCCTGGTGAGCGGTCTCCTCATGACAACCTACCTACCATGTAGGAACAGTCACTTCTAACATTTAACTTAACATAACTACCAAGATAACATGATGTGTATTTGCATTTGATGTACTTCCGAATTGATAATGTGTGAATTGCCATAAACACAATTATCTAATACACTCAAAACGAAGCTTGGTTAATAAGTCAAACTTGCCGAGAACTATGACACCGCTTGATTACATTAGACTTCAGCGGTTGCACAGTTACTTGGTCTTGTTCAGTAGCCTGGTGTGCGGTCTCCTAGTGACAGCCCAGTGGTGGCACTAATGAGCTTGATTACTACACACAATAGCAGAAGAAGACCAGCTACATACTATACACACACACACACACACACACACACACACACACACACACACAC
>NC_045749.1:11337938-11338959 GCF_008692095.1 Etheostoma spectabile | reverse complement strand
ACACACACACACACACACACACACACACACACACACACACACACACACGAATGAGGTAAAAAAAACAAAAGAAACTGGAGTGAGTTGATTCATTGCATAGGTTCATTGACGCAATGAAATCTGTTCAGATGAGATCTAAATGAGTACAGCAGGACATGTACAGAACAGCGTGTTCCCCAAAACATGGATTAATACACTTTAAAATAAAAAACAATGATCTAACCAACAAAATGAAAAGAATGGACTTTAAATAGCCCTAGTCTTATATGATTTAACAGGAGTGAGAAGGGAACAGTGGTGAGCTTTATAATAACTTTCTGTATGGATCATAGTACAGTATTACGGGTGTTTTGTCTGCTGAACCGTTAACATTTGGCAAAAAAACAACTGATTTAATTGACAAAGCACAAAATGGCTACACTTTTTGTCATTTGTTTCAAGTTTAACAAGCAATTTGTTGTATTTTAGCAAAATACTGAAAGCAGTAGAACTGAGTAGGCAACATCTTTACATCTATTTATCACAAGTAATATCATCGCAACATTTAACAACGTCAGGGCATATTGCAAACCACTCATATCATGCAGCCCTACCCTGATACCCTGAAATTATGTCAGATGCAGCATGGTGTTGCAATATTTTTATCTGTATCATTATTTAATCTTAATTTGTTTAATGTGCTTAAGAGCACATGGAGATCTAATCTAAGCTAATGGAGATCCTATACTAAACAAAAAAGACTTGTTAATTTTTACTGTTTTGTTTTTTGCTGTTCTCCTTATAGGCCCTGTATGCTGCTGGAGAAAACAAGCTGGGAACAGATGAATCCAAGTTTAATGCTATTTTGTGTGCCAGGAGCAAATCCCATCTCAGAGCAGGTATTCTTTATTTTTTTTATTTTTGCTTCTTTATGTTCACAAGCATAATCTAACATAACGTTCAACATTTAAAACACATTAAAGGAGGATCAGGTCACAAATGAAACGTGTGTGTGTGTGTCTGTCTGTGTGTGTGTGTCTGT
>NC_045749.1:11332384-11337928 GCF_008692095.1 Etheostoma spectabile | reverse complement strand
GTCTGTGTGTCTGTGTGTCTGTGTGCCTGTGTGCCTGTGTGCGTGCGTGCCTGCGTGCGTGCGTCCGTGTGTGCGTGTGCTTGCACAGTTTTTCATGAGTACCAGCAGATGTGTGGCAGGGATATCGAGAAGAGCATCATCAGGGAAATGTCCGGAGATCTTGAGAGTGGCATGGTGGCAGTGGGTAAGAATACACACAGACCTATTCAACTCTAGTCTTGGATAGGTCATAACCATTTATTGTGAGAGTCAGATTCTGCTCCACATAATTAGTTAATGTTAAAGTGTAAGGTTGTCTGCAATACATGTTTGACATAACATTTGAACATTTTCCATGCTCATTATGTTACATGTTGTATTACAGCTCTCGTAATACACTTTTGAAAAAGAACTGGAGGAAGTTGTTTAATGCGTAATTTCTTTTTCCCCCCCTTTTTTGCCAACATTTCTCAGGGTTATGGTACAGTAACCTGTGTTTAGATGTGATTTATTTGAATCCTTCTGATGGTTTTGCACAACCATTCTATAAGTTTTCATTGTGAGGTGGTGTGTGGTGCAGTGTTGATTGTCTGCCATCAGTTTTGATGCTGTGTTCTGTTTCACTCTTCCGGACAGTTTTTTTGTTTTCAGATTTCACCTATGCACTGTTTTCAGTATAAAAGTTGCGTTAAAGCTCCATTAATGAATATTTGGTCACTAGTGGGCAGATTAACCCAGAAACAAGTTGACAAACACAGCCCTGACTTACACGTTTAGCAGCCAGAGAGCAACAATATTGCCTTATGGCCATCATGTTTCCTGCCACCTGATGGATGTAAATCTAATATACACTGTAATTTTAGCTCCGTTTTAGTTTCTACCAATTAAGAAAAATATCTGGTTCTTAAGTTTTTAGATGTTTGACTTCATCCATCAGCTGCTTGCTAACTTTATGCTTAAAGGGATATTTCACCATTGGAATAATGAATATATCTTTTAAATTGGGTCACTTATGTCGTAGAAATGTGAATTTCTTTTCGAAATTGGTGCTTTCTAGGCCAAGAAAAGCAAGAAAATGTGTTTTTTGGCTCATGTGAATTTAAAAAAACCAAATCCCAGAATGTACTTACAAAACAGGCTACATTTAGTGCACACACATTATAGGCTCCTTAAAGTTCAGATTACACAACGGTAGCATCAGCGCTTGGAGTGATGTAAACACAGCCGTGAATTTGCGTGGAATGTAGACTGGCCATCCACCAGCAGTTAGCAGTAGTTGAACAAAAGCACCCCAGTTCTGCACCAGTTTGTGTCCTTGTTAACACAGCCCATTTCCATTAGCCTTACCAGCCAGAGCAGCATCTGCTCAAAAGGCTAGCAGGCCTGGTAGGTAGATAGCTAGTCTCCAAAAAAGCAAAAAAACAACAGTCTCAACTCGGGTTGGGAGTTTCGTTAAAGTTGGATGTCCAGTTTTTTGTCTAATGATCGGACATTTGCAAGCAGGATGGATCAGACAGGTGGCCATCAAGCATTAGCTTTCCTCCTAGCTGGAACTCCTGTTCAGCGTTTCCATTTTAACGCACATCACCGTCGATGTCCCCTTAACCGACTAGAGGCATCAGGTGACACTGCAGGCTATAATAAAGTTTTCTTGCATATTCTCCAATCTGTACCAGTATATATCCTGGTGGTACGCATGTGCGGTATTTTGAATGCACATAATTGTTGTTAAAGTTTACTGCTGAAAATGGATGGCTGTAGCTTAGCTCCAAGATGGCTGACACTCGACTTGCTTTGGGTCCAACCCCCTATGGGCGGGTTGAAAACACGCAGAACTAGCTGGGTTGTAGTCCACAACCAATGGGCAAAAATGCCTCCGATGACGCAAAATGACAATTTTTGTGTCATCAAAAGGTTTTTTTCCTAGACACACAATACAGAGATCTCTTGTCTCAGGGCGACACGAGGGAGGGAAGCATGGTCATTTAAAAATACTAACGGGTTTCTACTGGTACAAAGCTTAATGCTAATTGGTGAAGTATCTCTTTAACGTTATCTGCCTTTTGGTGCTGGACAGGTAGCATATATCGGTGCTTGTTGCTCTAAGCAGCCGCTGCCTGCTGCCGTCATTGGGTTTTGATGAAAATGGGTAGACTCAACCAGGCAGTAAATGTGCTGGGATCAAACAGGCAAACGGCTCCGTAGAGCTGCAGATAACCCTCTAGAGGTTTGTGTTTGCAAGTGACACCTCCTTCAGAGACTACTTAGGAATTTCAGTGAATATGAAAATATTGATTAATGCAGCTTTAATTCTTCTTGTTGCCATCCTGTTATATTATTTTGTGTGTCTGCATAGCTTGAGTGTCCATAATCACTTTTCAGATAGCACTTAAGTATTGTTACTTCATTATCCTCAACTCAACACGCAGTGATGAATTTTTAGAAGTTTTTTTTACAGTGTATTTAAGAGACAAAGTATGTTTAAAACAATTAATACAAATCTTAAAAAAAGAGACTATGAATTAATGAGTACGCTGTGCTTGTGTTGGTAATAAGTAACTATTTTCTGTTTCAGTGAAGTGTATTAAGAACACAACTTCCTACTTTGCTGAGAGACTATACAAGGCCATGAAGGTGACTCACCCTGTATTGATTGGCTACTCATTTTCAATACGTAACTAAATTAGTGTAGTACAATATTTAATTTATGTTACAATAATTGTGTGTATGTACATGTGTTCAGGGAGCTGGGACCAAAGACACAACACTAATCCGGATCATGGTCTCCCGTTCTGAGATCGACATGCTGGATATCCGCCAGGAGTATGTCAAAAACTATGGAAAGTCACTGTACACACACATCTCTGTAAGTACCTTCATCATTTATTGTGCTAAATACAAATTACCCTCCAGTTGCGTGGATGATTTAAAAGCAACAAGTACACAAGATTATGTGAGACAGATTTGCTGATTTATTTATTTCATTGACAGGGAGACACATCTGGGGACTACAAGAAACTCCTACTGAAGTTCTGTGGGGGCAATGACTAAAAAGGAAATGGGGGCTACCACAATATCTAAATGTTCTATAAAAATCAGTTTTCTGCCTTTATCTATATGCACTATACACAAACCGCAAACCTGCATGCCAGTACTATCAATGCAATGTTTACCTAGTTTTAAGAACCTTGTATTCTGTATATTGCTATATATTGTTTCTTTTCTTTATACAGGATTCACAAAACAGTTTATATTTTTTTTTCACTTGTAATATCTTTGCTGGATATTTCAGTTGAATATACATGGCCATACAATAGATTTAAAAGAGATTACATTTGTTTTTTTTAGAGCTATATATTTTTAAGATATCTTTTATCAATTTTGCCAATTTTGAACAGATGACTAATGATATCTGGAATGTTTATCAGCTAATTTTGTATTGTTCAGCAATGCTGAATGAAGTATGAGACATAAAATACATAGCAGCTAAGTACCAAAGTTGTTAGTCAATTTTTGCAATTGTATAATCTCTTCTATATTTTGTTCTACACTATTTCTTTGTTCATCATAGTTGTGCTGTATTTGCAGCAAATGCTTTAATTTGTGTACGTATACCTGTCTGTATACCTGTAGCACGTAAAGGTCAGGCATCACATTTTCTAAATTGTTGGTGATTTGGTCTTCATGAGTGTCAGAAAATATATATTCAGAATGCATACTGGAAGTATTTGAGCTTCATTACATGGAATAATACATATTGAAATTATTTTAATAAAATAAAATATACCAACCTTATTAATATACAGATGCAATTCAATGACTATCATATCTCATAATTGGTTTACAAGCAAATTCATCCCTAGGTGTAATACAAAGCTTTAATCAGATGCCATATTAACCAATTATAATCTTTTTAAAATCTGTCAAGACCTTCTCGTGACTGCTCTAATACCGTTTGCACTTGGTAATAGACTCAATTTACCACCAGAGGGCAGATAAGTATTAATACAACCACAACAGCTACACTAAGGGTTCAATAAGCAGGCAGAGCTATTTACCAATGCTCAGCTGTGAAGAATATAGATCATTATGTGATGGAAGTAAATTAATAACCGTGGTCACAATTGAGTTTAAATTCCGCAGGTAACAAACGAGTGTCTTCATTCTCCAACACTGAATATGGTTGTATGGTATCTGGTGACTCTTAAACGCATACAGCATTTCTCTTACCTTTAGTGGTGTGAGGCCAGTGTGTGTGGCTGCACGTGGAGCTCTCCATGGCTTATTAGGTCCTGTTGGTTTCACTTAAAATGCTGTTGACTGTAGAGACGTTGCTCTGCTGGCTACAGTAGTGTTTGTGAGTTAAATGCACATGCGATCAATAACTATGAAGTGAGGAGGGGGAGAGCCTTTGGAATTGATTGCAACCATAAAGCTGCCTTGGTCCGATTAAACACGTCTAGCTTGTCCACAGTGCTGTCAGAGGAACCCCTCGGTAGCAGCCATGCATCAGTAGTTTTGATGACATCATGTTAAAATTGACCAGAAATGGCAAAAAAAAAAAAAGGCTTTAGTTAGATGTTAAGATAACAAAAACTAGAATTGTAATGAAGATAAGATGCAATTAGATTGGTGTTGAGAAGATAATTTAGCCATCATTATACAAGTTTTATAATTTTATTATGTTTCAGCATGTCTCTGCCAACATTGCAGTTATGATATCGTCATGATCAGAAACCTCCCATTTGTTGCAGACATGCAGCTGAAGGCTGTGTAATTTACTGTTAATTAAAAACCATGATTTGCTTAATTTAATGTCTATTATAGCTGATCTAACAATTTGGGAATTCTCTCATGACACCTTGAGGTCTCAGTATTGTGGTAAAATAAGGGCTTTAGATAAAAAATGTCTTAAAAATGTGTTGGCACCAAAAAACTTATTCTCTTCTAAAATGTTGTCACTGCCTCCTGTCAGAGTGGCTACTGTTTGTTCAACACACCATCATTCTTGCAAAATGGAGAAAAAAAATAGATACAACAGTATTGCTAATGAATTGTGTAAGTGATCATTTTACCACCCTTAGCACAGTTGGCTCTCCATTAGCTAGCTCTCTACTCAGACAAGTAGAATGTAAAAAAAAAAAAATGGAACATTTTCAGTTTGAGATAATTTCACTATAATAAATGACGGATATGCTTGCTGACAGTCTCTTCAATAAAAGATAAAGCTATTGATCTGATCTTTTATCTGACAGCCCTGATCTGGGCTGTCGGATAAAAAAATTAATAATATTTTAGTAAATTACCAGACAGCTAGAATCACTACCTCTGTTGTCTAAAGTTTAAATAAACTCATTCCTACCCTGAAGATAAAAAAGCATCAGGCTGTCTTCTCTATTCAAATGCGTGTCCTCAGAAGTAGGGTAAAGACAAAAACGTCCAATCTGTGTCAGCAGTGGGGACGTGCTTCCCTTTGATATGAATGGATTGTAATTAATATTTCATCTAAAAGGATAGCACATGGTTGCACAAGCTATGGAGCCAGTTTGTCGGAGAAGGAGAGAG
>NC_045749.1:11311976-11332374 GCF_008692095.1 Etheostoma spectabile | reverse complement strand
GGGGGAGCGAGTTGTAGATGTCACTATGAGATTCAGTGCATGCATGAATAAGGTCACGGTCTGAGAGGTATGCCTGCAGACGCTTGTGTCTGTGCCAACATTCTTTATTCAGCCGTAGACTGGAAGCGGAGTGCATCCTTCACCATCATTTTGTATTTCACAAATCCTACTCAAATACACATTTCAACTGTTACCCTCACATATTGCTTATATACACTACCGGTAAAAAGTTTGGGGTCACTTAGAAATTTTCATTGCACTCCATTGTAGACAGAATACCAGCTGTGATCAGTTGCATTGTTTTGTTTTTTTTAAACCAGGGCAGCAGTTTTCAGATTACATTATGTGCTTACATAAATGCTAAAGGGTTCTCCAATGTTTTTCTAGTTAGTTTTTTAAAATGATATCAGTTTAGTAAACAGCATGTGCTTTTGGAACATTAGATAAAAGGTTGCTGATAATGGGCAATGCAGATATTGCAGTAAAGATCAACCACCCACTAAGATCAGCTGGTAACCTGTCTATAATGGAGTGGTATGGAAATTTGTAAGTGACTTCAAACTTTTGACCGGTAGTGTATATGTTGACTTATTGCTCACTGCCCTCTTCTATCTAATCCAACACACAGATACAGTACACTGAAATTTGAATCAATCCATCTTTGGATATAGAAACATGAAGCATAAGGCTGTGGCATCAACAGTTTTATGCAAGGACTGAATAAAATACTTATATTTTTTATCACTGGATCATTACCACTTTTCCTAAATAATAAAATACGAGGGATCTGCTGATTTGATATGTCTGTGTCAAATCAAAAGATTATGATTAAAGGATTACTTGGTTCATCAACAAATTTTTTTCCATGATGTACAGTACATCAGTGTGATGCAACTCGATGCACTGTGGTGATCACAATGCACAGAGTTGCATCACACTGATGGAATTAAAAAAAAAAAAAGATAACCAGTGGGGGGAGAGGCATTCAGATCTATAACTTTAGTAAAAGTAGCAATGCTGCAATAAATTAATACCCCATTACATGTAAAAGTACTGCCTTTAGAAAAGTATGTTCTGTATGTGTAAACTGTTGTATGTGTAGCCTATGATTTTATACACTGCTAGTTTATTCTGTTTCATCATTATATGTTATAAGCTCATCATGTTTTGTATGTCATTAAGTTTAGGTAAGCTATCTGTGAAATAAATATAGTAGGCCTGAAGTAAAACGTATAGTATTATTAGCCTACAAAATGAAAATGCTCAAGTATCTTTCATTTGAAGGCTAGCCTACTTTCATTTTGTAAATATAAATGGTTGCTTTAGGATGAGTTAATTGTGTACCCAACGTTACCACTACGTCGATATTTTTTAAAATATCTCATTTTCATGCATATTCTCTCCATTCTCATTTTTTCCGTTTGGGATTTTCGACGTAGGCCTACAACCGGAGGGATGTGTACGCCCATTGATGAAATGGGTGTGTTTTTTGTAAAGTCCCGCCCCATTTTGCCTTATATGGTCATTGAACGGCATGTTGATTGACAGCGGGCAGCAGCTGCTGAGTTGCTCAGACATGGCGGAGGATACAGTGTAACTGAGGATCATCCGCGGAGTTAGGTGAGTTTTCCCAGCAGTTGAGTCGTCAGAGGGCGCCTTAAATGATACAAAAGAAGAGAAATATGTGTACGGCTAAAGCGGACTCTGGGAGGAAGCAAAAAACGACCTGAATAGCCACACACGAGTAAGATGGAAAAATGTATCGCTGTTTAGTGCAGTCAACAGCCTTGGGCAACAAATATGGCTTCTTGTGCCTGTTTCAATATGCTATAAAAATTTATCTCCCCTGCAACCTAATGCCGTGGTGGCTCCGGCTAACTTCTGCCAGCCGCGATAAGTTAAGTTCAATAGTCGCTCGGTACTTTTGATCGATAAGGATATTACATCCACTTGGCCGTCTGGGTTAGCTGGGAAGCTACGGAACTACAGCGGATAGCCATGGAGCCAAAGCACAAAGAGTTGCTAGACCAGTGCCACCAGAACTTATTGGAGTCCATAACCGATGCGGACCAACTGATTGAGCTGCTGATAGTTTCTGGTACCTTGAGCCAGCTCGATAGGTTTGAACTGGACCAGAACTGTTCGTCCAGCGCCGAGAAAGTAGACCACCTTTTGAAGATGCTGATGAACAAGGAAAGCGACCATTTCCTCGAGCTGTGTGTGGCCCTGGAGAAGGCATACCCTGACCTGTATACTGCCCTGTTCAGCAACAACGGCGGAGGACCTGTGGACCACTCCACCGGTAAGAGCTGAAACACCAACTACTCATTAACAGGCTTTCACGTGAATGTAAAAACGGGTGGACCAGCCACAGCATAGCCCTTGCTGAGTACAATCTGGGTGGTCTGGCGCCAGACGACCGTGTGTGTGGATAGCTGAACAACAGCAAGGCTTGGAGCTTGATTTATTATTAACCAAAATCTGTATAAAATGGTAATAATAAATGTTCATGTAAAGGCTGCAAGGGCAAGCAACATTGTTGCTTAACAACACGGTTACACATTTGTAATCAGAACTCGCTCACTGTGCAACACTGGGCTCTGTTAAATGTGCAAAACATAATGCACTGCACTGGTCTGTATCTTTAAATTTCCACTGTGGCCTGCAGATCCAATGCCCAGCTTGTGGATAATTCAGCCAAGGGCTGTTCTGTCATTATTCTCAGCCATGCTGTCCTAAAGGCTCCTCCCCAGTCACTGCAATACACAGAATACACATCCGTTGTGTAAGGCTGGTTTTGCCAGGTATGGTAAATGTAGTCTTTGATTGTGCAAAAAAACCAAGATCAATTCACATATATCTAACACTTACTCCAATTTGTTATCAGTGGCATGATATGGTTATGGTACATTAGGTAGCCTGACTTGTTTCCATGACAACGGTTGTACCACTGACATGTGGGTCCATTTGACCTGTGCATGGATGTGTGCGTGCAGCCATGCATAGTTACAAACCTAAAGCTTAGTTTAAATAAGTCTACCTTCCCATTTAGAGAGAAACCCACGTTGGTATTCCTATCAATATATTTAACCAGATTTTTGTCCTATGGTGCATCATTGTACCATTTTCTTTTTTTTTTAATTACAGTTTTATGTGATTTGCAGTGTGTCCTCACAGCTACTGCCTCGACTTCAGCGGTTTTGGTTGTAGTTGTTGCACAGAGACAAAAGGCAACCAAGTGTAAAAACCTTGTCTAGTTTTGCCTGTTTTGCTTTGTGTGAATGACTGATGCCAGTGGCTTACTCACATCTCGTGTCATGCCCTGAGGGCCTGAATGCAGGATGAGCTTTGAGATCCAAAATTTGGGAGGAGATGCAGAGTATGCATTCTCCTTGGCATATATTCCACGCATAAAACAACCATGTGGGCTGTCTTGCAGATAATTGTGTAAATGTCCTTTTAAAAAACATAATGTGATCAATTAGTTTACAGCTGCCAACATGTAGCACGTCTCTGTCTGCTACTATGAAGTCAACCTTAGCAGGTAATGCTGAGTTGGTGTCTTGCTCTTCTGCTGACTGTGTTGCTAATGCTTCCTTAAGCTTTCTTACTTTCTTGGCCAAAACATTCTGAAATACACTGACAGTTGTTTACCTCTGAGCAGCTGCAAAATTGGTCCTTCTGTTAGCCCCTTGACTTTTGCTCAACATGACAATGTGGATTTAGGCTTTTCCTCAATAACCTTTTGATAGACTGTAGCAATGGACCAGCACTGTACTAGGAGAGAATGAGTACCAGTAGTAGTCTGGCTAGTCAGCCTGTGGTTATTCAACAGAGGATTAGGCCCTCTGCTCTCCTCTCTGTGGTGTAAAACTCTCTGCGAGACAGCCTTTATCATGCCTCCACAGTCCTCTGTATTAGCCGCAACGCTCTTGGCTCCTTCTGTTTTTACTGAAGTGTTGTGTTATTTTTAATATGCGTTTTATTATCTTCAGTGTAGTGATTCAGTTGATGCGATTACCGCGTTTTAACCACACTTGTGAGAGAGCAATGACAAGCCACTCACAGAGTAGCTCCAGGCAAAGAGGCTGGTAGATACAGCTGAGAGGGCTGAACTCTTCAGAGCCCCAGTGTGTCTGTGATGAACAACGCAGGGTGCGTGAGAAGAGGGAATATGAGCATGTGTGATCAGTCTTGCTGATAGCAACCTGCTCTCAGTTCCTCCTCTTCTAAAGCTGTCTGCCTGCTCTTGTTGTCAGATGCACCTCCTTTGCCAGCTGAACTTCTAAACATGCACACTTTATGAAATCCTCCAAATTTCAAAGAAACCTTCTCACCCCATAGGAAAAGTATACAGATGTTCAATTGTTGAAATCTCAGGATCTGTAAATTATTAGTAACAAACTAACTAACAAATCTTTCATTATTTAGCCTGTTTTGTGCATCAGTGTGCGTCAAATTCTCTGACATTATCTAACTCAGATTTTTGACTATGACTGACATTATTTTCTCAAACTGTATTGAATTCATTACATAAATCCAAGCAGCTGCATTCAAGCCATTTCCATGACTTGTGTGTGTGCTCACCCCCTTGCACTACATCAACAGTATTCTACCTAAAAGAATAGAGTAGTAGAAGAGATGTACATGCACATCCCCCCCCCTGCTCTTTTCAGATTCAAGGGCCTGTGACAGTGATTTAAAGTCACTCTGAGAGGAAAGCTACACAATTTCCTCTGACAGGATGCAATGTCATCTTCTTCTTCTGCTGTCTGTTTGGCTTTATTTTCCAATGGTCTCGGATTCTTGTTCCTGTGCTTTGTCTTTTTCTCTGACTCACCGTCCGTCCCTTTTTTTTTTTTTTAAATTCTTTTCTCGTTTGTGAATCATAATATTTCTTCCCCCCCCCCCCCCCCACTGGTGGGTTTCATTCTCCACACACTTAAACAGAAGGACACGGAGGAGACCAGGGAGCAAGAGAGAGGGAGACACAGGCCTTTTGTTGAGCAGTCCCAAAGTGCCCGTCAGCAGCTTGCTGTGTGTACTGTGTTGTACTGTGTGTATGTGTGTACGGTTTCAGACCCACGCCATAAACCACAGTGGATAGACGGAATGAGTTATGACCCGACGTCTTGTCCGACATGTTCTTAAAATCTTCGATGGGCTGGACCTGGCTTCTCTCTCCCCTCTCTCTCTCTGTCTGTGTCTGTTGTCTGTCTGTCTGGTCTGTCTGTCTGTCTTGTCTGTTGTCTGTCTGTCTGTCTGCTCTCTTCTGCTCTCTCTCTCTCTCTCTCTCTCTCTCAGTCCTTCACCAAGCACACTGTCACTCACCTCATCACCCCACTCTCTTTTCCCTCACCACTCTTTGTACTTCTAGTCTGACTTGATTCACTTCTCACTAGAGGAAGCCGTCAATTCATCTGCTTTTACCCAATGTTTCTGCTTCAGTGTGATTGATGTCTAGAGCACATATTATACGAGTTGTTGCTGTGAGTTTTATTACACTGCGGTGTCTCAGTTGAAAATGAACCAAGCTATCTTGTTATTAAAGTAAGCCAGGGGCGCCTGGGTAGCTCACATACACAAAGCTGGATATCGAAGCGGTTGATCAACAGTCAAATACTTAGTAAGAAAAATGCAAAATATTCACAAGATTCAGCTTCTTAAATGTGACAAAGTTCTGATTTTCTCAGCATTTCAGTTGTAAATTGAACTAACTTAAGTTTAAGACTGTCCGTCAGAAACGATAAAAAAAAAAAACCTAGATAATGAAATAATCAGTTGTGGCCTTAGTTGAGTTGTAGTTAGTGCTAATGGCCTAGGGTTAGTTCTCAGTAATGTTGCTCAATAAATCATCTAATCAAGGCCTGAGATAATGACAGGTTGACCTCTAGTTTACCTGGGTCATTACTGTTGTTTTAATGTAACTCTGTTCTCTTAACACAGCATCTTCTAAGTGTAAAGTTTGTATATGTTTTCGTTTTAGCATCAATATCTCATGGATGGTTTATCTACACTTTGACTATGCAAACCACAGCCAGGAGGCTGTACTGTGGAGCATGACTTCATTACCATTTTACACATGTTCCTCCACTTTCTAATTATCCCACAAGGTAGAGGAAATGCCAGCATTTAAATGTTTTCCAGTGCTATGAAGTCATGGAAATAAACAATTTTTTTTCCTGGTCTTACACATACACACACACACACCTCTACCAACGCTTTCTGCTTTTTTCTGCTTTATTCTGCTGTCTTTTCTGTCTACCCCTCCTTCCATCATGGTGTCCTGGCTTTCTCTACCACTCTCTGCTTTCCTTGTCTCTCTGGCTCTCTGTTCTCTACCTCTTTATCTGTCCTGTCGGCAGTCAATTGTCCTCCAAATATCTGGCACCCGACAACAGGTCAAATTTGACTTGTAATCACCTGATGATAGTGAGGCTGACGATTGTTGCATTTTAGTCCCTCAACGTTTTTATAGATAAGAAAAAACAACGAGATGTCACGTGACAAAGGTCAAAGAGAAGATTGAGGGTAACCATTTAGTGGTAAATTATATGACAAATAAGCCAAGATAGCTTGTGTTATGACCATAATGCCCCAAATAACAATTGGTGCATATAATCTTAAATGTGACACAGTCTAGAATTTTTGATGATTGGTTGTCTGCTAGAGTGTTTTGGAGCATCTGGGTGAGTCACTTGTGAGAAATATAATGAACACATCAATGCCAAGAGGGCTTTTTCTAATGCTTCAATAAAAAAAACTTTCATGGAAAAGCTACAATCCTTCAGATGTATCACCAAGCTTAGCATCATGTGCTACTACAGCGCCCATAATGGTTGTATGTAATAGAAAAGTCTGTCATACCTGCATTACTGCTGTAGCTCTGAGGAATGATTATGTGCACTCTTCTTCTACAATAAGATTCCCTTCTCTGATGACCTTTTTAAAAAAATACTGTATGTATAGTTCAGTTTAATGACTGAATTATCTCAACTATTAAGATGGCCTCCTCTGTGAATAAACATGAAAGAAATGTCGCAAAGATTGCCCAAATTCCAGCAGTGGGTTTATTCCACATAGACCGGCTTTTTTGGCACTGTTTGGGGTCATATTTGTACTAGCAACAATAAGTAGCAGAGCATCTGGAGGACATGTTTTAGACATCTTTCACCCTTTTGTTTTATAACCCAACCCTTGACACAGGCGAGCTGTTCAAAAACAAAATCATGTCTCATTTACGCGGAGGTAGTGCTGTCTTTGCAGAGAGACGCCCGTTATGGTGTGCTGATTATAGGCCAGCCTGGATTGCACTCTGGGGCTTTTTTGGACTTTGGTGCTGCTCAGCAGCTGTGACAGGTGTGCTGGGCTGAACACTTAGGATCTTTTTAGGTCTTCTTCTACCCAACTCCTTGTTTTCTCACGTCATGCCCCAGAGTGTTTACAAAGATTCAAAATGACCAATGCTGCATCTGAATCTTTCATTTCAACCAAATGTACAACACATCTTATTTTGAGTCATGCCACAGGACAAAATTGGACCTTTTCAGTGTAAAAGGTTGGAGCCTTTGACCATAGGCCTCGACGAACATGAAGCTGTGAGTCAGGCGAGGTGCGTGCGGTGGAGTAATCCTGCCTCATGGAGTCGTCATGTTAAATGCCTTCATGTTTATGCTTAGTGTAGACTCCTTAAATCAGATAATCAATCCTTGACTCTGGCAGCAAGGCTTCACTGGCGCATGGCCCAGAATCTAGGCCTGTGGTGTCATTGCCTCCCCAGAAGTTTGGCCCACTTCATGGCTTACTGGAAGTCCCAGATTACAGGGCAGGAATTGGTGTTGGTCTTTGCAGATTTGCAGATGCAGTAATCACTATTCAAACCCTAACCCTTTACACAGATTTTGTGAAAAGGGTCAGTCACTACTACACTAATTTATTTCACAGCTATAGTTTTCATGCTTTCATGTTAATGCATTGATTATAATCTAAAAATCAATCATTCACTTCTCCAGTATCTGTGATCATCCTGAGTTTAGGTATAGAGACAAAGTGGTGGGAAACTGCCTCCTCCATACTGTGAGCAGAACCACAGCCAGGATTTAGAGGTCTTGGATGCCAGGGTAAAATAGATACTTTCTGCTCTCTGTCTTAATGCTGACGCATCCTTCAGCCTCACTGAAGTACAGTATAAAATAACTGGGTAGTTTTAACCGTATAATTAGTGTTGCTATTATTTGGGCTTCTGTAGTTTAATGGCAGTGAGGACAAAAGGAGAAAGACCACAAAGGCTATTTAGGCTCTGTTTGCCTCTTGGTCTGTGATATTTTTTAATTTTTATTTAAATCACAGCTGCTCAATGACAGTGAGAAGAGCTTGCAGCGGTTAATAAAGAATAGCACACTTGTTGTTGTTGTTGTTGTTATTATTATTGGAATGCTAATGCTGTTCTTTTAACACGTAGCCCCAAACATTGTGTCTATTCTGTTCTTGGGAACAGAACAGACACCTGGGCTGTTTCAAATCCATAGTTTCAAGACTTGTCAACATGTTGCGATAAAAGGAGTTTGAAGCAGCAGCAGAGCCCAATCGCGATGGTGTTTTATGTTTTGGGAGACACTCTCATTGTCAGATAAGAGAATTTTCTGGGACTGATGAATAATTTACTCTCCCCCGACGGTGGAACTTTGCATGTTTCTTTGAGAAGGCTCTCCTCCACCAGCTTTCCCTAACTCTCATGCTCTTCCTTTTCACCATGCTGCAGAATTTACTCTTCCTCTCATCCAGTTTCACCATGGCAACGTGTGTCATCTTGCTTTATGTACCGGGGAACATAATCTGGTTGTCTGAAACAACTGTTGGGTGCTGAGCACGTTGCTTGACTGGGTAGGAAAGCAGAGGGGAAAGCGTGGAGAAAAGAAGCATGGGGGAAGTGGAACCCCTTAGGTAGGGCGAGTACTCCCTTGACCTATTTAGATCACAGGCCTTTGTTACTGGTGCCTCAGGTCCTCCACTGAAATATCTCTCACCTTTTTAGAGTGCATCTCTCCATAAGGAAGGCTGTATCAGGTGCTTGCTCCACATAACTACACATATGGCTCCTGATGAAACTTGTCAAGATGTATCTATCTGTTAAAATTTTCTCTGACCTGTCCTGTCTGAATGTTTTTTGGTAGATACAAGCGAATTTTCCCACTGTAGATCGTCTGATCTATGCTACTCTAATGGATGCCTGCTTTATTGATGCAGTGAACCTGTTTACAAATGATGAGCCTCACTGACTGTGGTTGGTGCTAACGGCTATCAATGACCCAGCGGCTGCCAGCTATCTGACATGCAAATCCATAATGCATTCATTGGTACGCTTGTAGGGTTAACTAATCAGCCCATGACACTGATCTAAATGTGGGAATTTTGCACATACAGTATTTGACCCCGCAGCCAAATCAGATTGTGAGATACTGAGGACTGTCCCAGAATTGCCCCGTTTGTGGGAGTTTTAGCTGCCTGTTGATTGGCGAGTGTTTCAGTGGTAGAGAGATTACTGGGATTTTAATTCATCTGAGTGTTTTGGTTTCCAACTCACAAAAAAAACAAATGTTCAAGAAGCTACATTTAACCGCTTTTTTCTGGCAAAGAGCTTTACTGATTCTGTACAGAATTAAAAAAAAAAGACTTAATCCTTCAGTTGAGGTGATATAATACCCCTCAGCGGCTCACGCTTTTTACTATGAAACCTCGTTAGTCAGATACAGGGTTCAGTTGTTGCCTTTTAAAGCAGCCATGGAAATGAGCATGAGCCTTTTGCATAGCTGTGTTGATTGCAGAGGACTAATGCTGTGCAGCCCCAGAGTGGTTCTCATCATGTCTGATGGAACAATATAAAATCAAAGCTGTGTGCTCCGAGCCCTTTGCAGAGCACAAGTGTTGAGCATCAGGGGATGTCAGAAGAGATTAAAAGCCTTTCCGCCCTGCTCCTCTTTCTCTTTTTCTCCCTCTTTGTCTCTCAAACGCCCTCCCTCCTTATCTCTTTTGCGACTTAGTTAGGCTATCTGCTTTCATCTGTCCTCTGCGCCATGCCTTCCCCTGGCTTCCCCCATTGCCCCCTTCTCCTCTCCTCTCCTCTCCTCTCCTCTCCTCTCCTCTCCTATGGCTGCGGGGCATAAGATGGAGTGGCTCAGTCGCACAGAGCTCATAGTTAATTAGGCTTGGCCTTGTCACACATTGAGGGCTGGAGCCAGAGTTGCAGCTAAACCCAGTGGGGAGGCAAGGACAGAGATGGAGATCTAGAACAGTTGGCGTCAATCTATGGCCTGCTGCTAACAAAGCCAGCTACCATTCCTCTGCTCTTAAACCTTGTACAGAGGAAGACCGTATTCATGTGTTTGGTGTGCATTTATCACATTAGATTAGTATTACCTGTGACTCACTCTGCTGTTTCTATGCAGCTTTAAAATTGTCATTATTTATTAGTGGATCTGAAATAATTGGTTAATTGGTGTTGCTTAGAACGCAAAAATTAATCAGCATCCTTTTTGATGATGCATATTTTTTTTAGTAATAAGTGGAAAATGCAAATCATTCTCTGGTTCTAACTTCTCCAATTTACTGTTTTTATTACGTTAATTAAAAACCTTTTTGGGGATTTTGGGCCAGACAAAACATTTGTAGACGTTGCCTTGACATTTTTGAGATTGAACGGCTGTTGGTTTCAACAAGTAAATAATCACTGACGAATCAATAAATTAAAATAATTGTTAGTTACAGTCCTACATTTATTAATGTTTTTATTTAATTAGATTAAATGAAATCTGGTTAGGGTTAGCCATTTGCAGTTCTCTACAGTGATGCATTGTGTTTTAAAAGAGACTCCGGCATGCATCAGCAGCTCATTTGTGTCTTATCCTCATTTTTCTTTTCAATTTTCATTACTGAAAACCTTTTTTAAACTGCTGGTTTCAGGAGTAGAGAATATGGGTGGAAATTAAGATGTTGGTGTACAATACAATCAATGAATTTGTGAAAAGCACAAGTTTAATATGTGTCTTTAGAAAAGAAGTTCTGTGTTGTCAACCATGTTTATGTTGCCCTTTGGAGCCGGAACTTTCCAATATAATGGGGATCTGCATAGCCTCTCCTATGGATTGTGGTAGCCTGTGTGAAATATCCCCCAGCTTAACAGTGTGTTCAGCTATTCAGATAGAGAACCATTTTCTCTCTGTCTCCCTCTCCCTCTCTATGTGCTTGACATAAAAAGAGAAAATCCCATTTCAGCTGTGACATTCTGCCTGTGTAGCAGAAACATACAGGGACTATGCATCAAAGCATGGCAGAGTGCACCGTGAGGGAAAGGAGGTTTAATGACGACTGTGGTCTGGAGTGATAATATAGAGCTGCAAAGAAGGAGTGCTGAAGTTATTATTCCAAGTATAAACCCTGCACCGACTCTAACATATGTCTGTGTAGGGAATATGAAGCTGACGTTGTAATATTCATTACTTTCCACATTGCACTGGCAATTAATTCAGATTGGTGTGTAAATTGGATAATCAATTTACCAGTGCTTCATATCTAAATGTAGATTTTGGCCTTTTGTCTCTTGGCAGGTTCCACATACAGCGTTCTCTCCACTATGCCGTCTGACTCAGAAAGCAGCAGCTCCCTCAGTAGTGTTGGTATGTATAACAAGCCAAGATACTTGACATGTAAACACATTACAGTTCAAAAGAAAAATTGCCATGGCTGTGTTATGACTTGTGGAATCCTATTCACGATCATATTAGCATACTTCTGTACTTCTGCTGAGTTACAAAGTTTAGATATTTTCCTTTAAATCCCATATTGAGGAAAATGACACTCACCCAATTTCTTCCTATTTCCTTAAGGATACCATGCTTGCCTTGCCCTTGTTTTGACAATGGTCTATAATGACTCTGCTGTGTTACATAAATCTCCGAAATGGCCAAATGTTGATTTCTTGCCATTGGTGCTCTTTTTCAATAAAGAAAACAACCCTGAAAATGACTCCTTAATAATGGAAATAGACATATTTGACACTTAGTCAAATATGTCTATTTGACAAAGTGTCAAGAAGGGCCGTATAATATATCGCTTTTTTTATCGCCACCGCAATATCAGCTGGCACAATATATACATCAGCAACATATCGCAAAAGAAAACGGCACTTTTATATTCAATTCACTGTTCAAATTGTTCAGTAAAAGAATGTTGAAATGATTTCCTTTCATCTGTTTTAAATTCTATACTTTAAAATACTTTATTATTATTATTATTATTAAATAATTTAATTATTATTATTAAATACTTTAAATAGTGTACTCAGTTCCTATACTATGTTTTCTGAATATAAAAAAGAATTTGATCAAAAAAGTAATATCGTTATCACGATATTTAACAACGTTATCAATATCGCACATTTTCCTCATATTGTTCAGGCCTACTATCAAGGACACACAATAAAAGAGAGTGCCATTTTTTTTTTTTTTTTTGTTAAAATCAATCAGGTGAGTAATATCTGAGTCATTACATGCAGAATGGAACCGATCTTGTTGACACATAAGGACAGGGAAAGGATAAGTAAGTCTCCTGGAAAACAACCACTCTACATGTATTTATAAAGTATTTCAGTGTGGAGTTATTATTCATGTAAAAAAAGACTTTGGGTGCCCTGGCGTTCCAAACAAGAATGCTTAAATTGAATCCAAAGAAACAGGGATACCTTCATTATAATCACACAGAAAGTATCATAGATACAGTTAATCACTAAATCCAATCGGTCTACCACCTTTTATTTTTTATGTCAGTGATTACAGATTGAGTAGTCTTGTAAATCCAACATAATAATAATTTTTGCAAATATACAGCAAATTGTCACGAAAAACCCTTAGCAGATTATATAACCGGCAGTTGCTGCCCTGAGCGTTGGACAGGACTATACTCTGTTGCTTCCTAAAGTTAAAGTTGGTTACAAGGGTACTCTTTGTACCTTAACAAGTTTTCTGTGTCCTATTTGGGTGTGTCTAATGGCATCTGGGCTAATGTACATATATTATGCACCTCCTGAATGATACATTGCCAACTTTTCCAGTGTGTTTTGATTATCTCTGGTAATGTGCTCACTGTTACAGGTTCGCCCGTTAACGGTGAAGCATCCTCCCCACCACCCGCCATCAACGACAACCGGCCATCCGGTGACAACCTGGATACCATCTTGTTCCAGCTCCGCCAGGTGACCAGGGAGAGGGATGAGCTCCGTAAGCGTCTGGCGTTGGCATCGCCCGGGACCACCTTCGATGACTGCAGGTGCAAATCTGGGCCTGCCAAGTTATTGCTACTGTTTTTTATCCTTCTGGTAACTTTTATTTGGCTGATGTCTATGAATCTGTCTTGATGCTTTATTGTAGCTTAAATGAAATGCATCAGATCCAACTATTGACCTAAGAT
Organism: Etheostoma spectabile; assembly: GCF_008692095.1. Lineage (NCBI taxonomy): Eukaryota > Metazoa > Chordata > Actinopteri > Perciformes > Percidae > Etheostoma > Etheostoma spectabile. The sequence goes on along the minus strand of NC_045749.1, from coordinate 11,318,913 downwards.
TCATTGCTATCAGAGCTACAAAGTTTATGACTGGTAATGTTTACTCTCTATGGATTGTTAAAGACACTGTGATGTCAGTGTCCTTACTTCTGACTGCCATGTTTTCATCTATTCATTCTCTGCTGTCTACAATAATGTTGTAGAGAAAAGGCACTGGCTGCTTGTTTAATTTGCTCTAGTTACCAGATGGTTCTTGTGCAACAGATGATATGAAGGCTGCTTTGCTTACATCAGTGCATACTTTTTTAAATGTTATTTACATATAGTCAAACATTACATTCCTATCTAATGAATTGTCATGCAAGGGGAAGGTCCACTCTGTCTTCTACATCCTCCAATCTGAGCTGTATTTGGCCGTATTATTGTACAAGGCTGCTGAATAGTGTTGATTCCTTTCTGCTTTTCTTTTTAAGGCCAAATTCCAAGCCCAGTCATGACTATGAGCGTCTCAAAAGTCAGTGCATGAGGGCCATGGCAGATCTGCAGTCTCTCCAGAACCAGCACACAAAAACACTCAAGAGGTGCGAGGAGGCTGTAAAAGAGGCTGACTTCTACCAGTGAGTATTTCTACTGCTAATCGTCATGATCCTTCAGTTTTAAATACACTGCTCAAAAAAAATAAAGGAAACACTAAAATAACACATCCTAGATCTGAATGAATGACCAGCATATGGTCTCACAAGGGGTCTGAGGATCTCATCTCGGTACCTATTGGCAGTCAGGCTACCTCTGGCGCGCACATGGAGGGCCGTGCGGCCCCCCAAAGAAATGCCACCCCGCACCATTACTGACCCACCGCCAAACCGGTCATGCTGGAAGATGTTGCAGGCAGCAGAACGTTCTCCACGGCGTCTCCAGACTCTATCACGTCTGTCACATGTGCTCAGTGTGAACCTGCATTCATCTGTGAAGAGCACAAGGTGCCAGTGGCCAATTTGCCAATCTTAGTGTTCTCTGGCAAATGCCAAAAGTCCTGCAAGGTGTAGCTGCACTACCTGAGCCACTTGTGTGGGTTGTAGACTCTATCTCATGTTACCACTAGAGTGAAAGCACTCCCACCATTCAAAAGTGACCAAAAAATCAGCCAGGAAGCATAGGAACTGAAAAGTGGTCTGTGGTCACCACCTGCAGAACAACTCCTTTATTGGGGGTGTCTTGCTTATTGCCTATAATTTCCACCTGATGTCTATTCCATTTGCACAACAGCATGTGAAATTGATTGTCAGTCAGTGTTTCTTCCTAAGTGGACAGTTTGATTTCACAGGAGTGTGATTGACTTGGAGTTACATTGTGTTGTTTAAGTTTTCCCTTTATTTTTGTGAGCAGTGTAGTTGCCTGTATTATGTATAAATGCAATGAAAGTACCCAGTTTACTTAGATTTTCATATGAAAGCAGTGATGAATGTATGTCGGGACTTAATTTTGAAGTGCACATGTTGTAAGCGTAGGATAAACGTTCTGCTACCTGCTGCTTTTCAGCGTAGAACTAATTACAATTTATTGCATTGTTTTACTGGAATTGTAGCGAATATTGGCATGGTGTGGCAATTAACCTAATTGAAAGAACATCCCTTGGAGCTACAGCTGGCTTTCACTTTGAAAGAGAATTGGCACTCCAAGAAAACAAGCATGGTTTTAAAAGCTTTGAAATGGAAGCATTTATGTGATTGAATTATTCAGCCTAACAGCTCATTAGCTGAGGCAAAATTTCTGGAGCATAGAGACTGATCATACAGGGTATTAGCTGTTTTAGCTACTTATTATATTTTCTAACTTCTAAAAAGGTAAACTTCCGGATAGTTTCCCCCTCTTTAAAACTGTCCATAAATTAAATTACCTTTGAAATGACTTTTTTTTTAAGCTTCACACGCTGCATATAACTTGCAGAATTCTCCTGCTAGGTTTTAAGCTTTTGTTTACCTAAATACATCAAAGCTTTCTTTTTGTTGCATGTATATTTGGATGTACCATGTAACCCCTCCTGCATGTCTGTGTGTTTCCTCTTCCAGCATGCTGCACAGCCGCATCTTGGGCGAACAGACCCAGCTGAAAGAGGAGATGGAGACACTCAGGAGGGACGACACTCAACTTGTCCGAGAGCACAACCACCTAAAACAGAGCTGCGAGGAGCTCAAACGACTACACAGTCAAGACCAGAAAGAGTTAGCAGATCTCCGGCTGCAGCAACAGCAGGTACATTACACACACACACAGCACACAGACACGTGTGTGGGTGGGATCTGTAGCTGCCCAGATGTTTTAAGGGCAGGAGTTGCCTTCGGAGGTTTACTGATGTTACACAAACACTAGAGCCATTATACAAAATCTAAATTTTCACAAAAAATGTGTTCCTTTTGCTCCAGCATCACATATTTGTATTAGTGTGGAAGTCATACATTTTGGAGCATCAACAAAATTTCCTTTCTTGTTCTTAACTAAACAAGGTTGCTGTGACCCTTGCTGGACTACTATACAGTACTGTCTCACACAGCACCCATGGGATCACTGCAGTTGTTAAGAGCACAGGACAACCAAGCAGAGGGAAATGCATACAGAGCACTTCTGAAAAGGGCAAGTGCATAAGAAAAGGACATTGGCTTGGGCAAAGGGCACGCTGACCCAACCCATGTAGCAACAAGATCAGTGTATACGCAGCGTGTGCTGTGTGGACGAGGTCAATACAGCCCTTGGGTCTCAGCAACTCTGTCAGGATTTTGGAGGACTATATCAGCAAGATCTGCAGTAATGAGACATACAGCCTCACAGAGAATTAGTAATCCATTCTGAAGGACAGACTCACTACACATAAAACAGTTAATTGCAGGCTAGTCATTTGGTTTACTTGCATGCAATAATTCAGTTTTTAAAAATGAACTTACACTTTAATAAAAGACTGTTTAAACTGGCACAGGATTTGCTGTAAAAATAGAATCCTGCCTACACATTGATGCCATCTGCTGCTAAGGTGGGGCACAGCAAATACAGACTCAGGATTAGTTCCATTCCATTTGGTGGCATCGACATTTTGAACATTAAGTAGTTTTATAATGACATATATGACTTGTGTTGTCCTTACCAGGTAATGAGAGAGAAGGGCTCATCAGAGGTGTTAAACAAACTGTATGACACAGCTATGGACAAGCTGGAGGGTGTGAAGAAGGAGTATGATGCCCTGAGCAAGCGCTACAGTGAGAAGGTGGCTAACCACAATACAGACTTGAGTCGCCTTGAGCAGGCCGAGGAGGAGAACCGAAGGCTGCAGAAGCAGATGGACACACTGCTCAAACAGCGAGACTCAGCCATGCACTACCAGCAGCAGTACTCCACCTCGATAAGGAGGTGAATGCATTTATCACCTGCACACATACAGAGAACAAGAACACATAAGATCAAACCGATCACTGTCATATTCCAGAGAAACTTACTTTATATTGATTTGTTGTAAATCTTGTGGATCATGCTTGTGCGTGTTTCACGGGCTGGAATCAGTCTAGCAGAGGCGGTGAGACCAAGCACATGTACACACACATAAGAACAAGCGTTATATGAGCTACACTCAAGCTGCAGCCAGCACATCATATATATATATATATATATATATATATATATATATTTGGCAATCCGGTTACGGAAAGTAATATATATATATGTAGTTATCATATATGGAATGACCATCTGAATATATGGATGAAGTCGAATATATTGATGGAATTCTGAATATATGGAATGAAGTCTGAATATATGAATGAAAGTCTGAATATATGGAATTGAACTCATATAGTGGAATGAAAGTCTGAATAATGGAATGAAAGTCTGAATATATGAATGAAGTCTGAATATATGGAATGAAAGTCGAATATCTGATGAATCGGAATATGGATTATGAATGATCTGAATATATGGATGAAGTCTGAATATATGGATGAAGTCGAATATAATACGTCTGAATATATATAAAGTCTGAATATATTGATGAACGTCTGAATATTGGAAGAAAGTCTAATATATGGAATGAACTCGAATATATGGAATGACGCGAATAGATTGAATGAACGTCTGAATATATGGAATGAAAGTCTGAAATGAAGAAGTGATATGGGAATGGAAGTCGAATATATGGAATGAAGTCTGAATATATGGAATAAAATCGAAATAATATGAATGAAAGTCTGAAATTGGAATAAATCTGAATATTGAAAAAGTCTGAATATATGGAATGAAGTCTGAATATATGAATGAGTCTGAATTATGGAATGAAGTTGAATACCTTGACAAAATGTCACCAAGGGATACCTTTCTGAATTCACTGGATTTACAAAATGGCATCGGCTGAAATAGTCCAATACTTTGTTGAACTGCAGTTTTTTTTTTGCAACAACTGGTCATACTCCAAACGACACAAACAGTTTGGAAATTAGATAGCGTCACCTTGAGATCATATTTCCATTATTGCGACATTCTATTGCTTATAAGCATCTGTTCAACAAAACGTTGCCGAAAGAACATTATGCATCATTCTGAAGGATTCTCTTTGGGAGAGTGTCGGCAGAAGTAACACTTCAACTGGAAGCTAATGGTGTGGGCACTGGATACGGTTACCAGTATTTTGGCCCGTACATGCATTTGCCAGAGTGTTAATAATCTTTCATTGCCAAAATAGCTGACACTAGATTCCTAGCCGATCACTCATAGCGTCCACATTTGTTACTATCTGATTAATCCCCACAACACAAGATGGCGCCAGCGCCGTAATGACGTCAGCTTTCATTCGCATATATCAGACTTTCATTCCATATATTCAGACTTTCATTCATATATCAGACTTCATTCCATATTCAGACTTCATTCCATATATTCAGATGGATAAAACTTCATTATATATATTATATTTACCTAACGGCAGCCATAATATATAATATTATAATAATAATATATATATAATATATATTTAGCATCTATGAAAAATTGTTCACTGAAACACTCACCATCTTCCTCCACCCCCCAGGTTGATTCAGTACAGCAGGAGCTGACGTCCTCCGCTCAGAACAAGGAGTTGCAGAGAGAGATGGAGCGCCTGCAATCGGAGGTGACTCGCTACAAGAACTTGCAACTGAAGTCAGCCAAGGACTGCGAGAAGTACAAGGAGGAGAGGGACTCTGTGTTTAACGAGTATCGTCTCATAGAGTGAGAGGACCGGTGATCAAGGAGCTGGACAAGTTGCAGACAGAACTGGAGGCAGCCAGGCCCGACTGAAAAACCCTCTTCAGAAAGAGTGGTTGCCAGTGAAGAGTTGGAGGCACTCCGGCAGGTATAAGACTCAAGAAGTACACAACTTCACACTGAACAATTCAGTCATATCTGATGCAGTCCTAATATCCAGAGAGGTGACTGGCCAGCGATGGAGGCTGAAATATATTATAATATAAATATATATATATATAATATATATATATATAATATATATAAATATATATAATATATATAGATATTAGAATTAAATATAAATTGAATGCAACTTGCCAGGTTTTTAGTGTGTCTGTTGGTGACTTGAGCCAGGCATCTACTTTTCAGTCAGTGGATCAAAGGCTGTTCTCTCCAATGACACTGCAAAAAATAGTTCAGCTCCACCGCCTCCTTTTTGAAGAATAAATTAATATATAATTCATATATAAATAAAGAATGGTTGACAGACCAAAGAGATTCATAACTACTCACTCTGCATTGGCCCATTGGCCACATCATTTTTTCACATCACATTAATGACTCTCAGTGTTGAGATGCCCTCATTGTGTTTTGCACCCTTTTTTCCCCAAAGGAGTTAAACTCGTCACTGGTGGACCGTGACAGGGCCATCTGCGAGAGGAACGAGCTGCTGGAGAAGTACTGCCATGAGGTGAAGGACAAGGCCGAGGCTCAGAAGGAGCTGAGTCAGGCCTGCAAGGACATCGAGATGGTACGGGAGGAGAGGGACGTGGCCCGCAAAGAGAGGACGGAGGCCATCATTCAAAGGGATCAGTTGCTCCGAGAGTACTATCAGGCCAGACAGGTAACAAACGGCACCTTAGATTTGACAGTATAAAGTCAAAGGTTAGACACATGATAAAGAGCTTAGTGCATCCAGTGAGCTGTCAGGTGGTGGATTACAGTATGTTAGTGGATTGACCCTAAAGCGGATTTATGTCACACCTCTGTCTGCCCACTAGATGGCCCTCTTAACAGTCTGGTCATATGTACTTAAACCTTTAAGACCTTAAAGATGAGCTGTGGCTTGTTTGAAAGTCACACATCTGCACAGGCCACTGTTACTTTTTTCACACCAGACACTGTAAACTCTACAATGTTGTAACATATGGAAATGAAGCATGTAGCACGCTTGTCTTACGAGTAATCTTATTCATGTATGCTCAATGTTCTTAGAAACAAGATTCGGCCACCCTGGACATGGAACGAGCCAATAAAGAGATTGAGATGCTGAGGAAACAGTATGAGGCCATGTCCCAGGAACTGAAGGAGGCCACACAGGAGGCGGAGGTGGCCAAATGTCGACGGGACTGGGCCTTTCAAGAGAGGGACAAAATAGTGGCAGAGAGGGAGAGCATAAGGTCAGTCTGTGTATGGGTTTGTTAAAGACAGAGTTGGGAGGACACATACAGTGTCGTAGAGAATTACTAGCTAATTACTGCTGCACCCTATACACTTTGCCTTTTATTCTTACTTTCGCCTCTTCTTCCCCAGGACTCTGTGTGATAACCTACGGCGGGAGAGGGACCGGGCAGTCAGCGATCTGGCCGATGCCCTGCGTAATCTTGACGATATGAGGAAACAGAAGAATGACGCGTTGCGAGAACTCAAAGAACTAAAGTGAGTCTTCACCATGGTTCTGAATTGTCAGTAAAAATTATACAAAACACTCACATAAGCAATCCAAGGAAAATCC
>NC_045749.1:11278677-11311966 GCF_008692095.1 Etheostoma spectabile | reverse complement strand
GAGCGAGCACAGAACAATATTGCCTTTACTCTGCCAACTTGTGTAGCTGTTGTACTCAGTGTGTGGCAGGGCGTGAACTGTAAATATTCTGCGTTTGGAGACATCATGGAGCTCAGTTGTTTGTCTGGCGCCATTTGCACATGCCCAGATTAAAGTGTAATCCAGTGAAGCGTCAGTGTTTTGGACACACATACACATTTGGTTTCTCACTGGCCCTATTGCCCTGCATATGGATTTATATTGTATGTAAAAGCTCCCTCTGCTGACTAAAGTGAATATGACAGCCATTTGTCAGTCAAAGCATTGATGTTGCTTGCAGTATGCTGTGACTTTGAGACATTCTTCCTCCATCCTCTGTAAAGAAAAAATGTAAGACTGAGGTTTTAATGGCACACCTACCCCTAAGGCAGGCCTCATTAGGACACCATATATCTTGCTGACAGCTGGGAATTGTGTGCATTCTATTTTAGTTTTCTTTTAAGTAAAGATAAGTTTCATTCCATAAACCACAAAACAAAGTGTGAGAGAGGACACTAGAAAAACCTTTGGAAAGATACAAGAAGTTTGAGCCCACTTCCAAATAAAAAGAAGGTCAAAACATGTATAGTTTTTTTACATCATTTATTCTTAATTTTATACTTAATGGATTGGTTTGGATGGCATCCAGAGTGGTGCACCTTGTCATTTTATTCCAAACAGTAAAACATTGTGCTTTTAGTTAGGAAAAATATTTTACAGTATGAAGACTGGCTGCGTGTGATCTCTCCGTTGTCTCTGCCCATCCATCCTCAAGTGACTGACCTTTGATTCTGTGTGTTATTTTTTTCCTCTGTTAAGAGAGAAGATGGAGAGCCAGCTGGAGAAGGAGGCCCGGTTCTGTCAGCTAATGGCCCACAGCTCTCACGACTCTGCCATCGACACAGACTCCCTGGAGTGGGAGACAGAGGTGGTGGAGTTTGAGAAAGACAGGGTAAGATCAGTGCCCAGCTATTATAAGAGAGTGACATGAGAGTGGTTTGGTGATACACTAGTCTCCTGAGAGCCAGTAGAGCTCCAGAACATAATGATATTGCAATAGGTTTGTCAAAATGAAGGAATTTACTGACGTTAATATTATTGCCCTTACAGGACGACATGGATTTAAAGGCACTTGGGTTTGATATCGCTGAGGGGGTAAATGATCCGTATTTACCAGGAGATTGTGGTATATTTGTTACAAGAGTGGACAAAGGAAGTATCGCAGATGGAAGGTTAAGGTATGAGCTGCTTCAAGAAGCTAGCGTATTCTTTTCTTGTCTAACCGTTAAATCCCTCATTGTTCATCCTCTTGTGTCTCCAGAGTGAATGATTGGTTGTTGAAGATTAATGACATGGACCTGACCAATAAGGACAGGAAGCAGGTGGTGAAGGCCTTCCTTAATGGTGGCGGATTGATCAACATGGTAGTACGAAGAAGGAAGTCTCTGGGAGGAAGGTTCCTCACTCCTGTCCACATCAACCTCGTGGGACACCAAGGTATAAAGAGTGCTAAATTACTTGGCTTGCTTTGTCTTGTCTCATTACTAAGCCTTGTGGCTGTTAATGCTTCAGTGTTAATTCACGCCTTTCCATTTTCCCTCCTATCTCTCAGACAGTGGTATTGGTCTGGAGAGCGGCGTGTTTGTCACTGCCCTGGTCCAGGGCAGTCCAGCAGCCAGGGAAGGCTCTCTCACAGTTGGAGACAGACTGATCGCTGTGAGTCTTTTCTTAGCTTCTTATTTATTTATTCTACCTCCCTCAACATCTACCACACTAATAGCTCACACAGGATCCTTTGACTTTCTAATCCTGGCCTTGTTCAATTCCAGTATCCACACTCCAAACCCAGATAAAGTGGGATTTGGTCTTGAAATAGCAGGAAGGTCTCCTGCTTTGATTCAGTCCTCAAAAGCTTGCAGCTCTAGAGGGCTAGGTGGAGCTTTCTTTAAACACACAGCTTTAATATACTCCCATAGAGAAATAAAGAGAAAAGACATGTGGCAGAAATAGAGCTATGCATCTCCATCTCTTATCTTTGAAAAGTTTATGTTAAACTTAAGCATGAAACTTGTGCATTTCCCCTGAATCCCAGAGTCCTTAGATATCTCTGCTCGCCATTTATCAGCAGAACAGTATCCTCCTTGTAGCCAGGGAAGTGATATGCCAGATGATAGCTCAGCTGCAAGCACAATTAGCAATGGTAAGTACAGATGATGCGTTAAGAGATCTTAATCCTGGAAGCGTATCGTATTTTATCATGCCCTTTTAAATATTAATCACATTAGTTTATCGGGTTATATATAACTTATTAAATGCTTAATTGCGTTTGCCAAAAAAAGAGTCCAAAGTGCTGAATCTTCAATGAAATATGCATAGGATGCAATTGAATGTCAGTAGCTGAACTGCATGGCACAGAAGTGAGCTCAGACATGTCAGTTTGTTCTTGGTTAAAGCAGAAAGTTCTTTCCTAAACTTATTTCATGATAAATCTTGATATCTCTGACTCCTCAAGTTGAGCCCATTGTGATGGAAATGTGAGTGTGAGGGATTGTCAGACTGAAATGTGCTGACCTAGATTTCTCGCAGTTTCCTTACAGCAGCAGTGAGACATATCTCAAGCATCTAATGTTCACAAGACATGGCGCCTGTATGTGTTTGTAGATGTGCATCTATTTGATAATACTGTCATAACACACACACACACCTCAGCGGAATATCAAAAAGAAAAAGGAGGATTGCTTTGGTGTTGAAGGACCTGTCCTTAATTCCAATGTCTTTCTCTACTCCCCAGATAAATGGCATTGCTCTGGATAACAAATCTGTGACAGAGTGTGAGGCTCTGTTGAGGAGCTGCAGGGATTCTCTTAGCCTCTCTCTGATGAAGGTGGGCCCTCTCTCTTTCTGAGCTCCTTTTCTTCTTCACCTATGTAAACATTTGAGACCTTCTTTCTACTTTTTATGTCCTACATAGCAGTTTTACATCTTCAATTGTGTGGTTTGTGAAAACTGGATAATCTGATGCATTGCCAATTAATTTGCCAGTGTTATCGCAACATTGCTTCATTTGTCCTCCCCACAGTTCTTCCCTCACAGCACGTCAGGCCAGAACATCTTTGAGAGTCTGCGTGAGTCTTCAGAGAAGTCCAATGGGCGCATTCACTTGTCTGAAATTCACTCCCGGAACAGCCGCAACTTGAAACACAACAGCTCAACACAGACTGACATATTCTGCCCTGATGTTGGAACTACCAGCACAAGTAGCATCTCTGGGGAGAGGAGGAAGGTCAGAGGAGAATCTGATGAGGTGTACAGCGACATCAGTAAGCCGTTCTCCACAGGGTCCCTCCATGCTACTGGCCTTTGGCCGCCCTCTGACTTGGGCACTGGCCGTTATGGCCCCAGTGCTTTCCAAGAGTGCTGTCCCTACACAAAGGCGCCTTCCTCCTTGCCCTTTGACCCTGTCTCTGCTTCAGACTGCATCACAATGGAGACAACCCTGGAGAAGAAGCACAGTGGGGGCACATGGCCCAAGATGATGGTGGGAGGTATGTCGGTTGCACTAGATAACACAAGTCCAGTCACAGCAGCAGCCCAGCTCTCCATCTACAAATCACCCAAGCAGAGGAAGTCCATCTTTGACCCAGACACTTTCAAACGCCCCGAAACACCTTCCTCTAAGATGGAGTACATGGCAGCCAATCAGATTGCAGCAATGGCCGCTGCTGCAACTTCCCACTCCCCACAGCCTTCGAAGACAGAATCCCTCTCCTCCTCATCCACCCCCACCCCGACCCCTCCAACCCCACCCACTCGCAGTGACTCCTTCAAGTTCAAACACAAACATCAAAGCAGCTCTGCCTCTGATTGCACAATCACCTCAGATGGCAAGGGAGAGGCTGCCGTCTCCATGGCGGCGGGAGAGAGAAGCGAGCGAGAAAGGGACAGAAATGGAAACCACTATTTCCTGGACGGCCAGGTCCTGACCTCGAGGAAATCATGCGATGAGGACATTGGCCGAACCAGAGGGGAGGAGCCAGAGGTGAAGAGGCCGCGCCCCAAATCTGCCCCCGCCCTTCGACGTAGAATGACCCCACAGACTATCACTCTTCCCTCCTTCCAAGTAAGTCCTTTTTAAGGCGTGAAAATTGGTTGGTTGATTCTGAAAGTTTCTTTTTCATGATCCCTGCACCAATTCAAGGCAAGGATTGTTTAGAAGCTTATCTAATAAAGAGATGAGAACATGATGCCTTTTAGAAGTGTTTGAATCTGAAATGACCAACATTTCAAATTATCCAAGTGGGCCAAATCATCCATTTTGTAATATAATTTACCGCCCCTTCACAATTATGTCTCTGGGTCTTAGCCAGCATGTCGGAGTGATTGATGCTTCTGTACTAGTACAGCTACCCAACCTAGGAGCTGAGTCAGGGCCCAGGGCTGAGACAGCTATACCTGGGTGGCTACCTCTTCAGGCCCTGAAGAACGCAGGAGAACGTAGTGGGGATAAATGTTCATTTTACTGTTATGGGATATTTGTGCTGTCATTTTTCTCCTACGGTACTTGTCTCTAGCGAAGGGTAGAGGATTTCTTCAAAGACATAATGGTGTTTCGTTACCCTGCAGGGAAAATGGTAACCATTTGTTTCTGTCATCAATCACAGAGCTACTCTAACGATGAGCATTCACCAGAGCCCAGGGACATGCTGCGTTCCTCCCCCAGCCGCTCCCATAGGCACAGCGTCGGCTTTGTCCCGACAGTCTACAATGGCACACTACCTCCTAGTAAGTTTCTTTCAAATGGTTACATAAATATGCTTGCATGCTCTCGCTATACCCATAGGCCCCCCCCCACCCCTAACATGGTGGCGTGTATGTCCTCTGTCAGATTCAGTCCACCGTGGTCTGGCTCCTTGCCCTGCTGTGACAGCCGTGATGAGGAATCCAGTGTACACCGTGCGCAGTCACCGCGTTCATACCAGCAACTGTCCATCTGTCGCCTCCCAGATATGTCACCAGCACACCCACACCAGGTTACCTCCTTTTCACTATCACCGTTTCCTTGACACCTGTTTTTTTTTTTTTTTAAATGGAGGTTTACACCTTTCATTGTTTAAGTGTTTCTGATGGGGTCTACTATGATTACTTTTCTTAGTTTCCTAAAGTCAAGAAATATGTTAAAATAAAGTCAAGACATATACTAAAATAACAAAAATTGGGTTAGGGTGGAAAATAACTTTCCACTGTTGCTTTGCCTAAATAAAGTACAGATGTGATATAGCTCAGCCCATCAATTTATTTAACTCTAAACTGTAAAATACCTTGCATGTTTAAATAATTGTATAAGCATTGTATATTTTTTTTGTTTCTGTAGCCCACAACACCAGGGTCGTCTGAGCCTGGACCTGAGCCAGCAGAAGCGCACAAGTGACTACTCTGAATCCTCATCGTCACGTAGCAGCAGAGCTTCACACGGTACAAACTCACTGCCCTCCAGCGCACGACTCGGTCAGTCTGACACTCATGCACGCACACACACACACACACACATAAAGGTCACAGGCTCGCTGCCCTTTCTCTTTTTGGGTATTATGTCACAACATTCATTCCTGTATTATCTCATCCCTCTACCAGGTTCCGCCAATAATGTCCAGTACCGCACAGAGAGGATCAAAATCCCTTCCACTCCCCGCTACCCCCGTTCCATGCTGGGGTCAGACAGAGGTAATGCACTCAATAGGAAAAAAAAACACTCAACACATAAGTATTAAAACACTTAAAAGCCCCTTGGATCATAATGCACATCAGCAGCTATTAGGTCTAGCTATATTTTCTTTATTTTACTTAAGGCCTGATTTAACGTTGTGAGTCTCGCTGAGTTTAAAGTCTCATATATTTTTATATTGAGATTTTACAGCGCTGGCAGAAAAAAAACTTTGAATGTCATCCTCAGATATGGAAATTGTTAACGTCAGAATTGACCTGAACTGCTGTAAGCAGTTTGTCTCGCCTTTGGTTATCTCCAAATTTTTTTTCTTAATGTGCATTCTGAATGGTCCACGCAATTTAGGATCTGATTACCTAGACCTCCTCCGATAATGGGTTTTAAACCATTTCTTTTGCACTGCTGTGAACATTGTGTTCCAAGCTTCTTTCATCAAACTTAGCTTCAATATACAGATATAGAAATCAAAAGCTACTAACTGCTGACAGGCAGCTCAGGTAGCAATAACCTTGTAAGTGTGTCAGCAGGTTATTTGTGGATCTGGGACAAGTGAGATGAGCTGTTTATTGTCACAAAGTTGCAGTTGTAATCCGATTTCAGTGTGTATCCAGATGTGTATCTTCATGTGAGATGTACCTTTGTGCTCCTCCTACCCTAAATCCAGGCTCCCTCTCACACTCTGAGTGTAGCAGTCCCAGTCTCATCACACCTCCGCAATCGCCACTCAACCTGGAGACTTCCTCGTTTGCCAGCAGCCAATCACAAGGCTCCATTTCCACTTTACCTCGGATCTCAGTCAGCCCTTTGCCAATAGGGGAGCGCAGGAAAGACAGGTACGTCCAAAATGAGTGTTCACAGATTAATAAACTACCTAGTCGAACGCTGCTGACTGAAAAATGTACATTGGCAAATTGAAAGTTGCCTATCACAGACAACCTGTACGGAATATTTATTACTTGATTGTTATAAATGTCTAGTTGCGGCCATTGTTAACTGAGAAAATGGCTCTGCAAATGATGTAGATGTTGAGTGAATAATGGAGAATATGATTATAAGGATCACTTCAAAGGCGGGTATGATATAGCCTGCATCTGGCCTTAGGGATCCTCTTCGGCTATATCAAAAGGTGTCACCAGGCAACCAGTCTATCCTGGTCAGAACTGTGCAGTCTCTTATTGAAATGAGGATTGAAATCCTATTAAAACTCTTAATGTTTTTATTAAAGCTTTTTGTTGTTTCCAAAAAAGAAACAGTGATCTCCTGCGGTGTTGGAATTGGATTTTCTTTTTTCTACCCTTTCTGTCCCATTTTCTATTGCCGACACCTCTGTCTTTGACACTGTTACTGTCTCTGTATGATATTTGTCCTCCATTCTGCTCTTTATCTTCCTCCCGCCTTTCTGAAACCTTTCCGCCTCCAGATCTCTTTACCGTAACCGATCTTTTCTAAGGATTCCTCTGGCTGCAAGGCCGAGGTTCTCCTCTCTCAGGAGCCTCAGGTTCGTTCTTCCTCAAAGTGCTACAAACAACCCTTCCCCCAAGCTCACATCGTTCACATGCTTCAGTGTAGTTGGGTAGATTATATAGAGTAGCAGAACTTTCTCGTGCAGTATACATGCACTGTATGGAATGCAAAAGGAGGAGGAATCGAGATGTTTTTCACCCTCCACAAAACGCGGTTTAATTTTCTGATTGATAATACTTTGCATGCCACAATATCAGTGCCTTAGGAAACCAAAAAAATAGACCTGGTTAGCTACACTTGCTAAACTTCAAAGGTTCAGTGTTCTGTTTATATGTCTGCACTTGTCTCTCTCCATGTCAGAAAACTCACTTGAGTCTCAGATATTGCATGCCGTGTCCATGCCCCATGATGACAACATGGTCAACGTGCATGTTTGTATTTTGGCTTTAAGCCAAGTCACCTTTCAGTTCACAGTATATATGTCATGCAATTATACTATAATTCAGCCTCAAGCTTCTGGGTAATGGTCTTGTTTGTACACCACAACTCTGTTGACCTCTGTCCCTGGCTGCAAATCCATTCCTCCTATCTGCCTTCACGGAATCGTATGTCATGTTCAATGCCAACATGTTATGAAGACGCACAGTTCATGCAAATCTCCTCCATGCGAAGGGATTTCACTTGCTTGTGGTTTTATGATGTTGCACACAGTGTCTTTGTACTCTAAACCTGTTCAGGTTCTTCTGTAAGCCAGGTGTAAAGTGGCACTGGAGAGATCAATTTACCGTACTGGAGGGAAATGAAAGCTCAGGCTCAAACATTCTTTAAACTCAAATCAGTATTTTTATTGATAGTGTTTATAATTTGGACCAGATTTGATTTTGTAGAGCAAAAGCCTAGGTAGCAAGCATCTCTCCAGAGCTGTAAATAAGTTGGTCAATCCAACTGTGACATCACCTTAACCCCTTTCAACTTGCTCCCGCGTGGTACACTGTAACTGCTTTTCTGGGATGCTATTCATTTATACAAAAACCTCTTTCCCACCAGGCCATACTTGGAGGAACCCCGCAATGTAATTGTGCACAAAGGCGCTGAGCCTCTTGGCATTTCCATCGTTGGTGGGGAGAATGGAGGGATCTTTGTCTCTAAAGTTACTGGAGGTAGCATCGCCCACCAGGCAGGACTGGAGTATGGAGACCAATTACTGGAGGTATAACCAACCTACTGTATGTTGGAAAGTTTGCAGCTTCAAGCAGCATCAAAAAAGAATGCATTGTCAGATGCCTGTCAAAAAGCAGAACAATACATGAGTCGTCTTAATAGACTGGGCACATACCGTGTTAATATCTCTGTTTTTTGAGTAAATCCACCACTACTGCAACTCTCACTAATCACACTGTTCTTCCTTCATTAGTATAACGGCATCAACCTGCGGAACGCCACGGAGCAGCAAGCTCGACTCATTATCGGCCAGCAGTGTGACACCATCACCATAATGGCCCAGTACAACCCACACATGTACCAGCTGGGCATCCACTCTCGCTCCAGGTAACATGCTTCTTTTTGAAATGTCTTTAAATGTTCAGTGTAGGGTTAGCCCCAGGTTTGCTGCTCAGCTTATTCCTAAATTAGTTCCAGTAAGTGTTTCAGTTTAAAAATGACATTTGTATATTGTTTTATATGGCCAGGTGCTCTTCAAATGCATTTATAGGTGGTGGTTGTTGTTTTTTAGCAGAGAGATGGCAGATGCCACATTTTCATTGCATTAATCTGTCTTAGCTGAATGAACAATCTCTGAAACAGCAGTTGTTCATCTGTGTGCCCTAGTATAAAGATGTCTATAGCTATTGCTGTTTATCTTTATATATTCACATTACGCACGATTGTAATAGTGATAGCAATATTTGAGAGTAACAAAATGTCAGCTGATAATGACTGATATTTTTTCTTTTAATTCAGACACACAATATATACTGAGAAATAAAGATCCTTTTAATGAAATTTTAATGTGTGTGATGTTTTTCTTGTGACCAAATATGTAGGCATTATTATGTCCACATTTTACAGCGGAAAGATAAAGTTGCTCTCTGGTGGACAAAGTATGTAATGGAGATGCTGTTTTTAATTCCTCTTTCCCTTTTTTTTTTCCTACCGGTGCAGCTCTCGCTTGGAGCCAGTCAGTACTCACTCAACTCCCCAGGGGAGTGGAGCTGCCACCCCCGACAATCACTCCAACATTGATACACTCAGCGAACAGGACGAGGGCACGCTCACTCCATCCTCCAAACAGACCACACCCACTACCAGTCCCAATAATTTCATCAGGTAAACCTCAACACAAACATTAACAAAAGGTAAAAGCAACCCCACCACAATAATAAGCTGGGTGTGAGAGAAAGGCTTGCTCCATGCTCCACCATTAGACTCGTCAGTTCTCTAACTGACCACTTGTTGTCCTGTAGAATGCCATCTGAGGGCAGCAAGAAGGTGGATGAGCCGAGACTTGTGACGGTGCGCAGGCCTGGGGTGGAGGTGGGAGTGACACTCTGCGGCGGGAACGTACGGGGCGTTTACATAGAGAGCCTGGATGAAGACAGTCCTGCCAGAGGCCCTGATGGGCTACTTCCTGGGGACATCATTCTGGAGGTGTGGACTCTTGTCTTTTATTCAAATGCCTGAGAAACTGACCGATATACTGTGTAAAAAATGAGGATTCATGGGGCTTTTTGATTGTCATATTAAAAAAATACAGTACAAGCCAAACATTTTGTTACACCTTATCGTTCAATGCGTTTTTTATTTTTATGACTATTTACATTGTAGATTCACACTGAAGGCATCACAACTATGAGTGAACACAAACGGAATTATGTATTTAACAAAAAAGTGTGAAATAACTCTTAAATAGGTCTTATATTTTAGATTCCTCAAAGTAGCCACCCTTTGCTTTTTTGATAGCGCTGCAAAGCCTTGGTGTTCTCTTAATGAGCCTCATGAGGTAGTCACCTGAAATGGTTTTCACTTCACAGGTGTGCCTTGTCAGGGTTAATTAGTGGAATTTGAAAAAGTGTGAAATAACTGAAAACATGGGCTCATCAGACCAAAGCACAGATAATGTCCATTCCTTGTGTTTCTTGGCCCACACAAATCTCTTCTGCTTGTTGCCTCTCCTTAGCAGTGGTATTCTAGCTGCTATTTGACCATGATGGCCTGATTCGCCCAGTCTCCTAAACAGTTGTTCTAGAGGTGTTTCTGCTCTCAGAACTCTGTGTGGTATTCATCTGGTCTCTAATCTGAGCTGCTGTTAACTTGCAATTTCTGAGGCTGGGGACTCAGATGAACTTATCCTCAGCAGCAGAGGCGACTTTTGGTCTTCCTTTCCTGGGGCGGTCCTCATGTGAGCCAGTTTTGTTGTAGCGCTTGATGGTTTTTGTGACTGCACTTGGGGACACTTTCAAAGTTTTCGCAATTTTCCAGACCGACTGACCTTAATTTCTTAAAGTAATGATGGCCACTCGTTTCTCTTTACTTAGCTGATTGGTTCTTGCCATAATATGAATTCTAACAGTTGTCCAATAGGGCTTTCAGCTGTGTATCAACCTGAGCTCCACACAACTGATGGTCCCAGCCCCATTAATAAGGCAAGAAATTCCACTAATTAACCCTGACAAGACACACCTGTGAAGTGAAAACCATTTCAGGTGAGTACCCCATGAAGCTCATCAAGACAACACCAAGGGTTTGAAGGGCAAAAAAGCAAAGAGTGGCTACTTTGAGGAATCTAAAATATAAGCTCTATTTAAGAGTTATTTCACACTTTTTTGTTAAGTAACATAATTCCATATGTGTTCATTCATAGTTTTGATGCCTTCAGTGAGAATCTACGATGTAAATAGTCATGAAAATAAAGGAAACGCATTGAATGAGAAGGTATAACTAAACTTTTGGCCTGTACTGTACTTGAATACATAAAGTATTTTTATTCAGTCAGATATGTGACTAGAGAGAGATCTTTTTAAGTGGGAGTTTTAATAGATTTCATAATGGAAAAGATGTGGATTTTTGTGAGATACTGAAAACTTGTAGGTGTAAGCTTTGTGTGCTTTTCTGACTTTAGACTCAAGTGCTGCCAGAAGACACTGGATTTATTATTTTCCTGCCCGTCATTGTTCCTCATTGATCTTCTCCTCGTCTGTGTCCTCTCTCACTTCACACTGGCAATCACTGCAAACTCCTAACAGACAATTCGTGGCATACTCCCACTTAGCTCTCTGTCACAAAGGGCCTGCTGTCTGAATTGCCATGCAGCTTTGTCATCAGGCTGCACAGCATCAGTCTGTTCACAAATCTCCCATCTTGTTTGTTTTCTTCCCCCCCATACATGGCACAAATCAATATTGCAACAATATATTACAGCTGTAAGCTTGGAGGAAATGTAGCTGTTTACTACTTGACCAAATTTCTCAGCTGCTCCTGAGTTTCTTTGTTTTTCATGATGTGAAGTTCTCATTCTCATTTCTTCTTGTCTTTCAGTACAACTCGGTGAATATGAAGAATAAGACGGCAGAAGAGGTGTACGTCGAGATGCTGAAGCCTGCAGAGACGGTCGCATTCAAGGTGCAGCATCGGCCAGATGACTTCAGCAGACTCAAAGATGTTCCAGGAGATGGCTTTTATATTAGGTACATGCATATATACACATTACTCATTGTTGGGCATTTGAGTAACAGCACTGTAAAAGGACCACACTACTATACACTGTCCATGCTGCTATGTATAGAACCACCACTGCAGCGACCCTTGGACAAGCTGAAATCTTTCTCATCTAACCAATTGTGTCCCAGATCCACAGTGTGACTACAGTTCTGCTAATCAACCAACAAATTTAAATATCTCTTCTCACTATGCAACAGACCCAACACCTCATCCATTTTAGTGCTCAGTGTTTTCCAGAGCATTAGAAATACACTGTATATGAGTGGAAAATTAAGCTAGTCACATTTTATTGTTGGGAGTCTGTTGGGGCGTGTTGCCACAGCTGCCACAGTCACTTGTCATATAGGCAAGTGGGCTTGTGTCATCCGCAGTAAATACACTCAGCCTGCCTGGCAGTCGCAGATGTGCTGCTCTGGAATGACTCGAGAGGCAACAAGAGGCAAGCAAGGCCTATACTGTCAATTAATAAACATTGTCTACACTTTTCTTACCCTCCTATCTCTATTCCTAATCGTGTTCTCTTTACACCTTTCTTGTCTAATACCTCAACCGCTCTCTCACTTCATTAACTTTATGCTCCTCCACTCCCTCGTTCTGCTTTACTTTTCATAACTCATCTATCTTTGTCTCTCCCTCTTACCAGAGCACTTTACGACCGGGTGGGGGAGGCTGAGGGGGACCTCAGTTTTAAGAAAGATGACATCCTGTACGTGGATGAGTCTTTACCAAAGGGCAGCTTCGGGACATGGATGGCCTGGCAGCTAGATGAGAATGCACAGCAGATCCAGAGGGGGCAGATCCCCAGCAAGTACATGTGGGTTGGGAACGCAATGCCAATGTACACACACACATACATTTTTTGAGCTAGAGGACAGTTAGGAACAGCTGTGACAACGATCTGTGCAACCCTGCTTCAATGTAGAAATTATAATGTCACTTCTCTGCCATGTGTGTTGGACTGTCCTTTTGCACTGACTGCAAGACCATGTTGTCCTCTTATCGTGTGTCTCTGCGGACATGTATTGATGTTGCCAAACAGTCAATAAAGCTTAAAGAGATTTTTTTTTTTCCCCAACCAACCTTGACTGTAAGAACATCAAGTCTAACATTTGCTCTGACCTTAGTGCAACACATTGCCTCCTGACATGTATGAAATGTTTTTAAAATCTCACTAGGCTTAACTGTGTGTGTGTGTGTGTGTGTGTGTGTGTGTGTGTGTGTGTGTGTGTGTGTGTGTGTGTGTGTGTGTGTGTGTGTGTGTGTGTGTTAGGATGGACCAAGAGTTTTACCGCAGACACAGTGTGACAGAAATGAAGGAAGACTCCAGTAAGACACTCTCTGCAGCGGCCCGCAGATCATTCTTCAGGAGAAAACAGAAACACAAACGCAGCAGCTCCAAAGATAGCAAAGAGATGGTGGCTCTGGATGCCATCAGCACAGACTCCATCCCCTTTCTTGATGGTGAGAAGAAACGTTTAGATGTTTTGGATAGAAATATCAGGAAGCATCAAAATGGCACCGTGCAATTTGTTGAAAAGGATATTTGATTGACGTTGTTTGCGTGTTCTTTGTGTCAGACTGTGTGAGCTTGGCATATCAGCGGGTCCAGAAGGTGGAGTGCACCTCTCCCCGACCGGTACTTATCCTTGGGCCACTCACGGATGCTGTCAAGGAGATGCTGGTCAAAGAGTCTCCTGGGAAGTTCTGCAGATGTTTACTGGGTGAGATCACCTGATCCAGATGGTTGGCAGTCCTACAAATTATGGGCATAAATTGTGCATCTACAATCGTAACAGCCGTTGGATATTTTTGCATCTTAAATAAGACTTTCTTTTTCGTTTCTTTCTTTACTCTTACCCTCTTTCTGTCACGTCTGCAGAGGTGATGAAGGCATCCCAGCAAGCCATCGAGCGGGGCGTGAAAGACTGCCTCTTCATCGACTACAAGCGCAGGAGTGGCCATTTTGACGTGACCACTGTTGCTTCTATAAAGGAAATAACAGATAAGGTATTAGCTGGTGCTTTTCTTTCTTATCAGATTTTATCAGGAAAGAAAGTGGCTTGAATTTGTCTTTAAATCTCTACTCAAGATAAGCTATCACTATTGCAGCGCCTTTTTAGATATTGATGACTGAAAAGAAAGATTACTACTCGTAACAGCAAGTGTCAATTGTCAAGCCTTTTGAAACACTGTGTTGAATTAGTGTGCTCTGTTTTCTTGTTCTTTTTTTGGCTACAGGGCTGTCACTGTTTGCTTGACATTGCCCCGCATGCCATTGAAAGGCTCCACAGCGTTCACATTTATCCAATCGTCGTCTTCGTCCGCTACAAAAACGCAAAGCAGATAAAGTAAGTAGCATTTCTTAGAACCACACACACTGTCCCGGTACAGTGACATTCCGTGTGTGTCTGTATGTCTGTGTGTGTATACATCCTATCATGAACTCTTTGGCGGGTCTGTCAAAGCACATAAACTCTTGCATAATCCCAAACAGCTGGTGAAACATGCCTGTTCTTTCTTTTTCAAATTAAAGCCTCTCATTGCAAGTGCTGTATCCCTTCTTTACTTTGGATTTGTTGTGTGTAATAACTATTTTTATCAGGATTTATCAGACATTATTGTCACATATTTAAATAAGTACTTCTGATAAACAATAGACATAGTTTGCCTAATTTGTGACTGATTTTCAGAAAAGATTTCTCTCCCAAGACCCTCACTGGCAAAATAAGTAACAGGTGAATTCTAAATTTGAGCATACACTTTTATCAGTATTGGATGCTCTGAATGATGGAAAGCTTAATTAGACACAATCAAAATGTAGGGAAGATAAGTGGTCACTGGTGTTGGATTCACACCTCATGTGTTTTGACTTTTTTTTGTCACAGGGAGCAAAAAGATCCGGTTTATCTGCGGGATAAAGTCTCTCAAAAACATTCCAAGGAGCAATTTGAAAGTGCACAGAAGATAGAGCAAGAGTACAGCAAATTTTTCACAGGTTTGTATGCAATTGAAACATCTAAAAATAACAACATAGACTGCAGATAATATGCCCACTGTGTGTCACTCAGTACTTTCTTTGCACTGTAACAAATGTTCCCTCTAATTTCAGGTATTGTCCAAGGTGGCACCCTTCCTTACATTTGCACTCAGATCATGACTATAGTTGATCAAGAACAAAGTAAAGTCCTGTGGACTCCACTTGGCTGCCCCTAGAGGAGACCGGCTGCCACTACAGCGAGCTGCGGCTTTCATCCCCATTCCCCAAACACTAACTAACCCTTTCACACTATACCAATAGGTGCACTACGGTAAGCTAGTCATGTAAATTATTAATATTTTGTTATTTCTGATGTGCTCCGGAGCAGGTTAGTAGCACTGGATCTCGTAGTTCAAAGTTCAGTCAGTCTTCCCTAAGGGTTTCTGGTGGTGTATGTGTAATGCTGCATTGTAAGCGTCCGTTTACAGTCAAAAGACGAGTTTGACTATTGGTGTTCAATATTTGCTCGAATGCGTGTGTGTCCCCCACCCATTGTGTACACAAACCTCAACACTAATGAAGTTCAGCCACCCCCTGACCCTCCCATGTACCAAATGACATTTGTGGTTTCCCTACAATTATGCACCCATTTGACGACGACTGACAACTACTGTGTTTGTGCGTAAGTGTGTGAGAGAGCGCAAAAAACATTGACACTGTTGTTCAGTTTTACTGATAATGGTTGTTTGCTAGCATGGATACGATGCTATAGAAATGGAATGCCAGAATCAGCCGTCACATTCCTTGTGGTGTTTCATCACAGAAGTCCAAAAGCATCAAACCTCTTGAAGTATGTAGCTGTGGTCCTACTGAACCTGTCTGCCAGCAGTGACGGCCATAAAAACTCAAAACACATCGATGTTTGCTCTATGCATTGTGTTTCTAAAGTAGCTGGGTGTGTGGACAGTTTATGGAAGTGCCTTTGGAGAAGATGCCTGATCTCAAACCAGCCTCTGGTCACGTAGCCAGAACATTCAGGAGGATTTTTGAGAGTTTCTCTTCCAAGATCATATGCATCCTTTCACCCTTCATGGACTAAATGAGTTAGAGGCTGATTTGAGACCAGTACTGTGTAGACCGTATGACAATGGTGAGGTTTTGAGGGTAGGCCAAAGTGGCGGCCAACGGGTTAACTCCTCAGAATGCACTCCAGGGCTAGACAGACCACTGTGTAACTATCATTCTATCTCTTTAACATATATTTAACAACAATATAGAGTATAACATATACAGTATGCAGATACATCTGAAAAAAGAAACCCATATATAAATATATATTACATGTATTTTTACTAGGTCATAGGCCTAGGAATGTCTGGCAATCAAGTCATGTCTTAGCAGGTATTAGCATGTTTTTTTTTTGTTTTTTTAAGAATTTATTTTTGTTTTATGTGGTTGGTTGTCAGTCACTTATCAATGTACTCATTAAAAGATACACTATGAAGCAAAATTTGCAGGGTAAAATCATAAAGGATTTTCCTCTGATCTGTTTAAATGTAAGTGAATTTTCATTGTTATTTAATTGTATTTTTTATTCAGGAGGCAAGACATATTGACAAAAATATTCTGCTCTTCCTCAAAACCATATCCTGTATCTTATTGTGCCAAAATCCACTAAGGCAACTTTATCCTTTTATTTCTGTTTTGCACTTGTTTATCTGTTAACCTTAAACATGTAACTGTTCCTAGGTTTGCAGTAGACTACAAATAGGTACTATAATTTCTACTGTAACTAATTCATGTTTTTATCTATCACATCAGTTCCTAACATTTCATTGATGGCCTTTTTTTCTTAATTAGAAAAAAGGATCACTTCTTATTTGAATTATTAAAAAGGGATCTATTCTTGCACAGTTTTCAAAGAAAAATTGGTCCACAAGTTTGACTATCGGGCTAAATGAGTAAGCAGAAGCAAACTGTAATGTTACTATTTTTCTGAGTAGATGGCATATGTTAGAGAGAGAGAGAGAGAGAGAGAGAGAGCGGGATACAACGTGAAATGGTTGTCTTTTTAGAAAGAGTCTAGATGCCAGGTACTGATTGAACTTTTCTTTTATTAAAAAGAATGTGATTTGTATGTTGAGACATTAACATGAGAATAAAACTCATTTTCTGTATCACAATACATACTCCGTCTGTGAGTTTTTGGTAGTCTAATACTGAAAAAGAAAAATTAAGTTTTCTCCTCTCACACACTGTTTCTTAACCACTCTGTCTTGGATTGTTCATACAATGTTGTTTCCCCAACATCTTCTGTGTAATTCAGATTAATTTACAGTGTAATATTGTTGTAATCTTCAGCACATATAAAATACTTAATGATTCCTTACTGGTATTTAAATTAAGGTACTACGAAACAAGGGAATAACAATGATATTTTAGAGGAAAGGAGAAGTTACTTAAACTGTATTTTATGGCCTACTGTGTAGGCCTACTTGCGGGGTAAGTACTGTATTAAGGTTTACCAAAAAGATTTAAAAGTTGGGTAATTCTCAACATGCTGCTCTGTCTCCTTTTATGAGGCTATGTTTTAAAGAAAAGAATAGAAGCAGAGCCAATGTTCTGTAACTGTCTCGCTGAAATGTGACAGTGTCCTTCAGAGATGTGTACAGATGACCGTGAATCCATTTAGCTTAAAACAGCAGCAAATGAAAAAGGGGCAGAAGAAATTGCCATCATTTTCTGAGTCGAGATAAGGTACCGAGACAATATCTCCCAGGATGTCACAGAGCGATAAAGATGTGGCCTTGCTTTTGCATTAAAGAAGCAGCTGCACTCTTGGGTTTGTATACGCTTTTAAAGACACTGTGGTTTTATTTGTGCTTCAGCAGCACTCCAATCATACATCATGTTTTGCAATTTGATGGTGCAGTCTTTACACTTGAAGATTGAGTCCAACATGCCCAAAAAGGATTTTGGTAATTATCTTGGAAATATAATGCAGGCATACTGTATGTATGAGTCACTTCAGTGACTTTATATAATCTTGTTGAAATCAAAAGCTCTTAAGCTGGTTTACGGTGTCTGCAGTACAGAGATGGGTGATCTTTTGAGAGACGCTCTGGAGTGAGATTGTACAAAATATCATTGATGAATAGTTTTGTTAAAGCAATATGTGTAATTCAGCAGTTTAAGCCTTATTTGATTTATACGTGTTGGCCTGTTTCTTTTTCACCTTTTTATTAGCGATGTATACCACACCAATAAAACAGGCATTTCAACAGCAGAATTTATTTCTTGCTCCAGTTCAGTTTTCTTTTTGTTTCAATTTTGATTAATTTTCTACTATTTAATAACTATTTTTAGATTAGATTGCTGCTAATTTCACATGTCCATTCCTATTGGAAATATAAATAAATTCACACTAACAAAGAACTTTTTTTCATCATGTTTTGGCAGAAAAACACACACCGCTCAGAAAGTGTGTGTTAGTCATGTAGTTAAACATAAGCTGTAAGATAAATGTGATGTTTTTATTTTTTTTTACATTCTAAGCAAATAGCTTTCTTACTCCAAACTTTTAAGTCTAGAAGTCTGATGAATGTGTGCTCAGGCTTAGGAACATGATAAACATATATTCGGTCTACACTCCAAGAATAACTTACATTTCTGCAGCATTCTAGGAGAGTGGTTTTCCATGCAGCTGGACAGCCTGTAGGTACACCACATCTTGCTGGTTGATTAGACGCCTTTAGCTTGAGGTTTTTCCCCCCGAATGCTGCATCCAGGGTCACATGGTCCTCAAGCCAATGATGTCACAGTGGATGACTTCCCTTTAGCTCCCTGTCACATTCATTGGGGCAAGAGAGCATCCAGTGCCCAGCAAAACATCCACCAATGTCTCAAACTGCCTGCAACTCAGGCCTCATAGTTGCACATTGATGAAAAAGCCAATGTGATCTCACCTAATGCTCTCTAGAGAATGTTACTCATTTTGGTCACTAATTCCGTTACACTGATAGACTTTAGGCGCAGGTCTGCTATGTCATGCTCCAATCCTTAATGTCCTCCAAGTCTCCTATTGCCTGTTTTAGAAAAGGTTAGGGTCTCCAGCCCTCCTGCTGAGGTGTCTGTTTCAAGACAGCTGCTGACAGCTCATCTGAACTTGAGAAGTCTCACGTATGACAGCGAAGGATCTTTGTAGTCCACGCTGGCAAGCAATGGCCTTGCGATGAATTTATCCGGTTCGGCCTGCTGGTTCTTAGGTATGTTAAGTCTAGCATCTCCAAATGTCCTGTGGGATTACCACCTGACTGCTCTTGTGTTAATCTCCTCATCTGTCAGCACTGAGACCCTCTGGTTAAAGTTCTGTTCACCCATAGGAACCACCTGCCAAACAGCTGGCCTTTCATGGGGGATGAAGTCCTTTCTGTGGCAGGCAATACATGCCAACAAGATTTATAATGACACATAACGTAAGAAGCATGTAGTGCTGATGCTCTCACTTTCTGTGACCTCTTTGGGGGCGTATTGTTGCTTTGGAATTTGGATCTCACTTGGCTTTGTAAACAGAGTATGTCTGGAGTTTTTTTCTCTGAATATGCATCATGAATTATGTGCAGAAATATATTAGTCTATTCTGTGTGAATCACCAACATAAATAAATGCAAATGCTCTCAAGAGAAGGCCTTTTGGACATACGTGTGATTTACACCCCACATGTTTGTACTTGTATAAAAAGAGGTAGGTTGCAATTACGTCTTGGCATCTTTGGTGCACGCAAAAATATCGATCAGTGATACATTTTTGGATTATAGCTGATTATATAAACATCAAAGGAAAAAATGAGTCCCCATATTAATTTTAGTGATGGCATTGGAAAGTGAGGTTACTTTTCATTGACAACATCACTGTCAGTTGCTGTAGGGATATTATCGTACTGACTTTTCATTAGGGATAGTGCTCCCCTTTTTCAATAACTGAGTGTTTGGCTTGTCAACAATGGATGGTAGGCGTCCTTGTTTTCATTTTGTGAAATGCAATTAATAAAAGGCATCACACACACACACACTCACACTCACACTCACACACACACAATGTTGCAGTGTTTGAAAATGTAAAAATGGCGGCGGTTTCTCCTATTAGGCTGCTGTAGAGCAGTGTCATTTGCCTTTGATGTGACAGTTCATCATTTTACCAGCAGGAGGACAAGTTCATAGCTGCTCTTCAAGGCCCATTCTGATAGTTATCCGGCTGCTGATCAGATGCTGTTCAGAAGTACCACAAGCCACAAATCAAGCGCTACAGTGTATATAGCAATATAGTTGTATGTTAAATGTTTCCTTCAGGGTCATTTTGAAGGAAACTTGACATAAATGATGTGGAGGAAATTAGGGAAAAAAGATCATTTAAAAACATTGCATCCAAGTTTGGTCTTCAGCTCACCCCCTTGCCAGGTTAAAGGATTCTGTTACAGCAGCTATTCCTGTAGAACCACTAATATTTCCCAGACAATAAATTACCATTACAGAACATATATCACATGTCTTCACCACACCTTACACAGGCATGTTTACTTTTCAATTGATCTGTGCTTGAGATCAAGTGTCAATACTTCATTCAAGTGTCAATACTTCATTGGACATTTATTTGTTGGTTATATATCAGTGGTTATAAGGGGCCCCGAGCCAGCTGTTTCCCCATATCTTTTGGTCTGGCTGGCCACTTGAGGGGCATCCATATGCAACCATAAACTACTGCTAGTCATGCCTCTCCGTCATCACCAATCCACACCTGTTTTTGACCTAATACGTGAGCTAAAAGTGTAAGCATATTACAGTAATTGACCGGGAAGGACATTCATAACACTCCCTGTCTGTCTGTCTGTCTGTCTGTCTGTCTGTCTGTCTGTCTGTCTGTCTGTCGGTCGGTCGGTCGGTCGGTCGGTCGGTGGGTGGGCGCGCGCGCGTGCAATGCCTTTTATTAATTGCATTTCACAAAATGAAAACAGGGACGCCTACCATCCATTGATGGCAAGCCACAGACTCAGTTATTGAAAAAGGGGAGCACTATCCTTAATGAAAAGTCAGTACAATAATATCCCTACAGCAACTGACAGTGTTGCTGTCAATGGAGAGTAACCTCACTTTATTGTTGTTTTTCATCCACTGCCATCACTAAAATTACTATGGGGACTCATCATTTCCTGTGATGTTTATATAGTCAGCTGTAATCCTTACATTTATCACTGATCGATATAGCTTGCTTTTCAAAGCCTCCTCGTTGTTGCGACGTGCGTCATTGCCGCGCACCAAAGACGCAAAGACGCAATTGTAGCCTACCTCTTTTACACCCAAGCAGCCCAGACCGGCACTTGGAATAAACATCGTCGCGGTATTACTGCCCTCTGTCCATCTTTATTATTAGCGCTTCGCTCCGCCCTCCTACCTGTAAATCTCCCCACTCTCCTCTGGAGCGGATCTGACAGGCGCTCTCAGCTGGCCGCTCTGTGCCAGGGCTGCAGGGGATCGAATGGAGACAGGGACATCCACCCGAGCGCGAGTCCTTTTTACGCAGAATTGACAACGTAAACGCCCGCAAGATGATGTAGTCTTCGGAGACCGCTATTAAATTGTATAATCAAATCATCGCTTTTTTGTTTTTCGTTTTGTTGCAAGCCGTTCACAGTCGATTAACGCCTAAAGAAAGTGAGAACGATCGATCGAAATCTCCACCTGCTGATCGACAGGATCCCTGAATGGAAGACGACTAGAGAGGTCGCCTCGCCGAGAACAGACTGCAATTTCACTGTCGTTGTGTTTACCATTACCCGAAATATCATTGGCAGCCTCGACGGCTGCAAACAACGCCGTCTTCACCATGGCTTTTGGCGTGAAAGAGCCAGAAAACCTCTCAGACTGAGAAGCAGTGACAATTAGTAAATATTGCGGATTTAAATGCCTCTCTCCAAGGGCCACCGACCCGCTATTTTGGTACGATTCGCGTGTGCGGTGTCTCACGCTGTCACGAATAAACAATTCATAGGCTGCTAAAATACAGAAAGAGACTCCATCGGGTGGGTGAACATATTCTACAGTGAGGGGGGATTTTTTTTCCAAGCAATATGGCTGGTGAGTGGGGCTGGGGACGCTGGCACAGGCTCTCCAAGGCTCCTAAATGCTAGCTGAGGCAGATGGCACCGTTCCCCATGGAAGCGATAGCTCTATGAGGACAAGCAATATCATTAATATTATAAATCCGGACTCTTCAATCTTAATATCCAAGATGGAAGACGTTGTCATCCCGTTCTCGTCTGAGGTGCCCTGCGACAATAATGGACAGCGCATGTGGTGGGCATTCCTCGCCTCCTCTATGGTGACGTTTTTTGGGGGTCTCTTCATCATCCTGCTGTGGAGAACCCTCAAATATATGTGGACTGTTTGCTGCCACTGCAACGTCAAACACAAGGTATGGCTGCCAGTGTATCAACAACTAGTTTGTAGATGTAAAATCTCTTTAAACACCTCATACTAACCCCTGATGGCCATATTATATTTTTCTGAGGCACTGGCCTGACTTCTTGTTCTGTAATAGCATAGCCTTCATTGTGCAAGTGGCATGCCACTGAGCTGGGCTTCCTCATCATCTGCATCCACCAAAACAAATATCAATAGGCTACCAATTGCAGTACCTTTTTGAATGTGTCCCTTGAATATGATTATTATCCGTTGGCTGTGTTTACCAACTCCCACTCTTGAATTAAGGGGGGTGGTGTTGCATGGCAGACATGGTTAGAATGAGATGAGAGCAGTTCCTTCATTCTATTTTGATTCAATGTACATCGAAGTACTCTCAACTTCACATGTCTATTAAATAAAGCCTGCTTCATACATGACTCACACACTTGTGTATAGTGCAGGTGGTCCCCTGCCTCTGAGAGAGGCAGTGAAAAGGTGATGTGTGCAAAACAAATGGCTCTAATGTGTTTTATTGTCTGGTTGAAATTAGAAAATAATTTGAAATTTTATGCAGAAAAATTCAGGTAACAGCAAGTGCCAGAATTAAGTAGAAAAGAGGATGTAGTGATGGACAGAAGAAAGAGAGAGCTATGGTGAGTATCCTCGTCCTTGATATGATTGGGTTGTGTCCAATTCAAATGGATGAGCTGTGTCTCTTCTGCCATGTCCTTCGGGTGGCCCTTGCACTTTTCTGCCCATTACTGTTTGGCATTGATGGGAGACGGGAGACGGGGCATAGAGTCATTCTAATAAACTGACAATAACAGCAGAAAATAGCCTTCAATGATTTGCATCGCTGAATGTTGTGAGATGACAAAACTGTGTGTTTGGTTTATTATGCATTTATATATTTACTAAAATGAGTTGGTGAAGGTTTTGTTTTACATTTGTGAAGATTTTTATATAACAGTGGAACAGTTAATTTAAATGTGATTTTGCATGCATTGTACGTATGCAATAGCTAAGAGATATTCCATTACTGTGGTACTAATTTCAATAATATCTCAAAGCCTCACACTCATGTATATGCACAAAAAACATAGTAGATATGTTTAATTAAAATGTGTTACAAAGTAGATTTAGATATACGATATTGCTGGAACAACACTTATTGTTTTAAGGCTTTCTTCATTACTTTTGAATTTTCCAGCTTTTTCCTGCATATTGAAAAACACATTTATATTATAGCTGAGCTAAAATAAAACCAAGTCTCTGGGACTCAGATTAAGTATTATTTTGATATAAATTGTCCCATTTACACCTCTTATTTACACTGCAAGATAATTACGCCCAGTGTGCTATTTAGGCTTTTACTTGGCTGTCTACCTCCTGTCATTTTGTGTTGCTCATGGATCCCAGTATCAGAAATGGCACCAAACCATATGCCATCCTTCTTACTTTACACCATCTTGTTAGGAAAGTGATGAAAGTAAACCATGCAAATATAATGAGGTATCCATCTTGGTTGCATCTCATCCCTTTATAAATGAGGAAAAATTGTGAAAAATGGAAGCATGTGTTGCTGTGTGCGGAAGGCAGAGCTATCCCGTTAGGTGACTTTGGTAGGCTTGACACTTGGCAGCCAGAAGGAAAAGGCTTGTTAGGAGTATTAAGAAGGGGAAACTGGATCTGTGCTCAGCTGACTAGTGCGCCCGGCTAAGTTGGCATGTGTCAGAAACAGGATGCATAGTTGGCGTGGAGGGGTGTTGGGCTTTCTCTGGCAGTACTGGGAACATGGAATCAGAGGCAAGGAAATACAGGTGGAAACTCATAGAGAGTCACAGGAGGAAGTGGAAACATGGGGTGTGAGGGTGACGAAGGGTTTGAGAGGGGGTGTTGCATTGCATTGTGTCCTCCTGTGCTCTGCCTTTGACACACAGCTGTGTCCTAATACTTTTAACTGGCCTTCTTCTCTGTCAGTATTGTAAGGGAGAGGCCATTGGTCATACTGGACGAAGGAATGAGACAGATAGATGCAGCAAAGAAAAATGTGGGGGGCAACTTTTTAAGACTTTGGAATCTAGACTGTACAAAGACAGTAGTCTGATGGTGACTTGTACTGATTTTATTACTGAAAAAACAGTTAGTGAAAGGAACTGGGTATAATCACCTTTTTCTTTACATCGTTTTTAAAACAAGACATTGACAATCGTATGGCAGACCACAAAATTATGTTTTATAGTTCTGGTGCCATCTCTTGGGTGCACTAAAAAAAGAAACATAAAAAAAAGAAGAAGGCATTATTGATTTTTCTAACACAGTGGCAACATTTATGGCATCATTTATCTACTGGGTGTTTCAGAGTGCTCACATGTCATTTTTAAGCTGCGTATCAACCACATTTGTATTTCAATAGTACCAACCACATTACCTACATGTATTATAGTACCTCCCTCTGCAAACACTAGTTCTCAAGCTGTCTGCATGTGCTTCATTATATCTTACAGACATACAGAAATGGAAGCACAACCACTCAGTGATTCTGAAGTGGGGGAAACCACTGCCATGTTGTAAGGCTTGTTAGCATGTAAGCCTGCTCTATATTCCCTTACCTATGGTCATGTAGTCTTGCTGAATTTGTAGAGTTTTGTGCTGTTTTCTGTGCTGTGCTGCTTCACTGCTGTATGGTTATCTAACGGTCTAGTTATCTACTCTGCGTCATGCCACCTCCAGGAGTTCTTATATGATGCCTCTGTTATTTGGGATGCGTGGGAAGGAGGAGTATAGAGGCTTTGCATTTGTGTCACCAATCTCTATTCAAACATGAATGGCTTTGGAAAAACATGGCTTTATTAAAAAAATTAAAAATACCTGACATGGTCTGTTTGTAGGGCTGGGGAATTATTTTTAACGACTGACATCCTGAATCTCTTATCAAACTAAACACACAAGTATAAATAACAAAAACTGTACATCTCCTAATTCATCTTGAGGACAGACTTTAATGGAAAGGAATTTTAGTTATTTTGACATATAGACAACGTCTAATTTAAAAACTATTTTTTATTAAAGCTCAAAGGAAAAGTTGATCATAAAAGTATGGTCATAAACAGAATTATTACTTTGGGTTTTGGACTACTGGTCAGAAAAATAAGTTATTTAATGTTGGGATTTAAGAAATTGTGATTTTAAACTTTTTTTCCACATTTTCCTAATATTTTATAAATGAAAGGATTAATCAAAAAGATAACCAGTAGATTAAGCAACACTGAAAATAGTCCTTCATTGCTTCCATAATTTTGGACTTTGTGAGCTGGTTAATTAGACAGCAGGTTAATGTAAGTTGATGCTTTTAACAATAATTTATATTATGCACTATCAACCGATGTGCAAAATGATGTGACTGTCAGGTTACCCTGATTTGCTCGCTTACTTAGTGATATTTCTATGTCAATATGATGTAGCTGAGGGTCACCACTAGTTTGTGTTACTTTACACGAGAGGTGTGTGGAAGATAGCTTCATCTTGAGGTGATAAGGGGGAACAGTCTGCAGCTCTGCATTAGTAAGATGAAGAGCTGATAGGACACTTGTGACGGAGTGATAACAGACACCTGTTGTAACGCGAGGGAGATGGATTATTGAAGTGGTTATTGCACACATCAGCTGCAAACTGATCTGAACTGATAATACTTAGGCCTTTTACATGCCAAGTCAGAGTGGACTGTCATGTGTTTCAATCCAAGCAGCAAACTACACATTTTATCACTGGAGATATATAAAATGAGGACTACGTAAATACACCTCCTAGCTCAACTTAGTACAACAGCCTTCCCCTCACCCCCCTAAGGTGCAAAATGGAGTGTTTTACGTGCCCTTTAGAGTCAACAGCCGTCAGGATTGTACAATTGTTTCTGTCTAACAGCTCAGCGAGAGGGTTGATGGAGCTACAGTTCCCTTACCGCTGGTACAATGTACAATTGATGCTTTCTCCTCTGCAAGCCTGGAAACACTCTCAATCCTTTAAACCAAAGATTTTTTTGACGACACATATTTTGGCCTGTACATTTCTTTTTAACAAATATTTATATTGTACTGCTATTTTCCCTCCTTTCTGAGATCATTTGTATTTAACTCATGTTGTTTCTCATGATTGTTTGCTGCTTCACCAGCCCATGGCAATAAATGGGATCATTAAAGTTTCATCTTATCTAATGAGAGTTTGATGTGCTCTGCCTTGGTTCTCCTAAGTGAAGGCCAGATACTGCTCCCATAATGCAACTAATAAAGAGACACAGCGAGGCCACATCAGCTCCATTTTCTCTGACCCTTGTCAATCTTTACAGTTCATGATGAAGCAAACATATTATCACCTAACACTTCATAGCATTAAGTTTAAAGGTGGAAAAGTAAATCTGATTTTTTTTTAACCAAAAGTTATGAATCCATCTTATGATCAGCCATCTAATGAGATATGGCAGCCTTGGTGAATTTTAAACCATCATAAAAGCATTTCCATCATAGGTGATTGTTATTGATTTTTTTTAATGCACAACAGCTTTGCTTTCACTGCAGAGCAATTCATCAAACCTGAGTTTAAAACCCGCCTCAGTGTTTGCACCTCCGTGTGTCAAATATGTGACAAGGAAAAGCCAAATCTGTGGCAGAGTGAATGAGTTATGCTGCTACACCCTTACCTTTTAAGTGGAATGGATTGTGTATTGTGGTGGTGCCTGCAGAGAGGTTGTGAGCCTATGTACTTCTTTTGGCTTGGCAACAGACCAGCTGCATTTCGCCAGAGCAGCATAGAGCACACACCCTGACATCAGCTGTCGCTCTTGCTGCCCTCACTCAGCCTAACTTGGCTCAGCTTGGCCCACACTAGCTTATTGAAATGCAGAGCTAATTGAAGAAATAAAAAAGTGCAAAGACCTAATGACCACTGGAAAAAACAAAAAACCTGATGAAGTCTTTCTGTGCACATAAGGCTTAGTTTTCCATGTCATCTTAAGAATGTGTGTGTAGGAGGACTACTATGTTGCTGTGGCCAGTGGTTGACTTGCATGTGTCTTGCCATGTGTTGTTGACACTTGGTAGGAGTGAGTATGCCTCACAGCTGTCCCAGGGCAAAGAGTGACCAGTTTCCACCACAGCATGCATGCCTGTCCCCAGCCCCTGTTATCAGGAGAATGGCTGCATCTAAAGATGTATTCAGTTGTATTAGTTCGTTGATTAAATTACATTGTCTATTTAGTCTATATATAATGAGAAAACAGTTTGTGACATCTTTAAATGGCTATTTTTGTCCTAACAACGGTCTAAAATCCAAAGTTTTCAGATAAAAATGTCACAAATCAGATGAAATCAGCCACACAGTCGATAGAATTTTAATGACATTAATTTACAAATTTTACAAATGACTTTGATTAACTTTCTTTTCTCTTACTCTAATATGGAATGCGTGACTCATGAGTTATTCTTTAGTGGAGATCCTCCCTTTTTTAAGACCCTAATCCCTAATTCTCTGGGCCTGATTCGATGGCCACCTAGGGACAACTGTAGTGTGCCACGCTGATGTATGGTAATCCACAGACAAGGAGAGGCTATATATCTAGCCAGACTATGTATATCATGAGGCAAACACAGAGGTCAACCCCCATGTGTACCCAAACTGTGCTCCCCTGCTGTCATGCTGTTATGTCTTCTTTGGCCAGTCACCGGACTATTAAAAGGACTTCCACGCCCCAGGAACTATTCAAAGGGTTAAAGGTTAGAGGGAACGGTATACCTGGCTCCACATGGGGGAAGAGTGCTGGACTGGCATTCCCATCATTGGAAATGTGTGATAGGGTCTCAGCCACCTGATCCTTGCAGAGTCAAACTGGCAGTGGAAAATCATTTGCATATAGATCTGCTGGTTGAGACTGGCTTGGCTATGCTGGCAAGGGAGCCTGCAGGATGGAGATAGCTAGCTAGTGCCCCGCTAGCCAGCGGGATCATGGTTTATGGTTCCTAGTTTACCAGCTTTCTTCCTCAGCTGCTGTTGTCCTTAAACTGCTTACAAGGTGTGTGTGTGTGTGTGTGTGTGTGTGTGCGCGCCTTACATTGTCTTTTGCAGCTTAATTTTTATCCTCACATGCGTTTCTCAAATCTGCAAATGCTTGTGTTTTTGTATGTGAGAGTGACAGAGAAAAATGTTGTGAGTAGCATTCTTGTCATTCATTGTTCACAGTATTGTACAGAGTCTACGTACACAAGCAATGTTTTTTCTACAGTCTTATTGCTGAGATTTTCTGACCATTATAGACATTAAACTCTGTAATCATATCAAGCCAAATAGCCAGATTTTAATTTAAGGTTTGTCAAACAGAAGAAATGTCCCATCCTTCCATTCCACTGCATGGAAGCACAGCAACCAACCAGACAGGCCAGCACATACACAGCCCTAGGACTAGTCTTTTCTGGTGCGGATTATCAGGCAGAGCCAGCCATCTCCCACTCTCTCCCTCATCTTTGCTTCACTCCCCTTAGCCCACCACCCACCCTCAGAAATCAGCGAAGCCATTGGAGCACTGATATGTGGACATCAGAACATGGTTAACATTATAATTGTTGCTTTGAGCTGTGTGCACTGATGCACATAGGAGAGAGAAAGATGGAGACAGAGAGAGAGGGATTGTGTAGAGGACACGGCAGTGACCTTCAAAGATCTCAGCAGGCAGTGTTTCTGCCTCCTATTTAGAGATCAGCTCTCTCTCTTGGCAACATGAATGGCTCTGTGAGGCCTGCCCTGTAGGTGAACATACGAGCATGCTGTGTATAAGATCTCAGAAACCGATAGGAAAGTATACAGCACCGACACCGCAACCACTAACCTCAGCAACCTGTCTCAATTAACCACCAAGGGGGCTAGGCTAATATGCTAATTGTCATTGTCCTAGCAGGCTAACAGCAGGCTCTCTGTGTACCAGCAGTGTTCCTTCATAGCCACTATGCTACAAAGCTTAGCTTGCACCCCATTTGGCAGCATCCCAGTATCTATTAGTTAAGTGAGCACTAGACACTAATAAAACGTTTTTTTTTTTTTTTAATGGGGAAATACAAGTGCGACTAACAGTGAATGGCAGCCTACAAGCTGAACCCTGTTCAGCCAAAATGAGAGGGCCTGCTACACAATGATTTTACCTCTTGACTTCTTCTGACATTTTCAAGAGTGGTTGTGTAGAATGAATAGTCCAGCTGTCAATTACAGCCTGGTTTGATGCTTGCAAAAGTGAAATCCCGGAAGGTGCTGTCTCACTCTGCTTCCTGCCCGGCATTGCTCTGAAAGCTGTAAAATGTTTCTAGACGTGAACCAAGCAAGGCAAACAAGACCAATTTCAGAGTGACATGAGCTTTGTAAGATGACGTGTATAGCGTTGAGCCCCAAGTGACAGCATGTGTAGACATCATGTACAGATGATGCACATGAGTGCATGAGTTCATTGCTGAATGCCTTATTAAAGATAGATGATAGTATAGAGAGCTACCATGCTGCTTTCTGCAAGCTTATGCCGTTGAGATTAGGCAGCGCTATAAATGGTCAGTAGTTGGAAGACTATGAAGTTGCCTTGGGTTACCATTTGGGCTCTGGCTATTTCTTGTCTGTATTGAGAGCATGAATGGGAGCTATTTTAAACATCATGGATTAATGCTTTGAGTGATGTGAGTGATTCTCATAGATAGTTGAGCCCCATTATACAAAAAGAATATGAAACATATGCATATTTGTATGAACTCAGTATGTACTTTTTATCATGTGTAATTGGCGTCTGTTATAAAGCTGCTTGTTATAGCTTCAGTTCCAGATGTTAGGTCATGTTTTGTCTGATAGACTTGCATAGTGCTCGGAAGTGTACATGTTGTCTATTAACACATTCCTCCTTTTTCTTTTCATAGCTTTAATTGCATTGCAATTCTTGTCTTCAATTGGAAATAGTGTGTTAATATGATATCAATTCACCGGAGGTCATGTTACAGAAATGTGGCTCCATGGTAATTATTTGAATTCAAAATAGATTGCAGCATTGTTGACACTCAGCTTCGAAATGTGGCAAATGTGAGAACACAATTGATTCTGAATAGTGGGCAGATATACGCATGTATGATAAGCACTGATGGGTCATTACTACTCACTATATTATTTTAATGGCATTTTTCTCTACTATTGTCAATTAGGAATTACCCTCCTGGGTGCTTCTGGGTAGTTTGTGGTGTGTGTTGATATGTGCGGTTCAATTATGATGTTCATCAGGGCTTAGCTCTAAAATTTAGACCATGCAATGCTGTCTATGGTGCTCATCTGAGGACTGGAATCCATTGGCCACGGTGACATGCAGCAGTTGTGCTCCATCTCAGTGTTTTGGCAGGATGTGTTAAACATAATGACCGTTGGTCTCAGCTATTCTGAAGCTTTTCAGCACCATGGAGAGCTCAGAAAGGGGGACTGAGCAAGCTTTTCACACACATGTAAGTGGCTATGTCAGTGCTTTAAAAGTGCTTTGCCAAACATTTCATACCTTTTGCTTAAACAATCTTTAAACACTTTTTAGTTTGTAATATAAAAAAAGATGCAAAGTGTAAACTGGATTTTACATAATAGCTCGGTTCAAAATCTAGTATTGTAAAATAGGTACATTTTCTATTTTTATATAAACTAATAAATAAACGTTTACAAACTGCCAAGGTTTTTCTGTTCAAACTGAATTGCATGTACCACTAAATATGTACAATTAATTGTTGGACATCATTTATTCTGTAGCAATAGATTGTGGAAAATTTTGAGCAATCTCATTTTACAGAGCAGCTCCTAGCTCTTTAACTATTGCTCAGGGAATGAACAATAAGTTGGAGTGGGGCTAAAGGAAAGGGTTTATCCCCTTGGGAGCATTTGCTCAGCAAATTTGATGGCAAACTGCTTATGCATATTAGATTACATTATGTACAAAGTTGACATTTTGGTCTAATGGGGAGGAAGCTCGTGAGAGAATCAACAGGATTCATTATTTGGGAAGCAAAAATGCAAACAGTGAATGTCATGGATATAACATTTCTTGTGTAAATAGAAATTTTAGCTTGCAGAAATCAAGCAGTCAAAGACGTATGATATCACTAAATCTTGCCTGAAATGAAAATCAAGCTACAAACGCTTCACAAGTCCCACTTGGACAAGCTACACAAAGATGAGATTTATGTTTTACGTGCAATTGGGGGGACAAGGCTCGAAAGATTAGAAGAAACTGATGGCATTGGCAACTGTGTCTAATTTCCCAAACTCCGATGAATAGCAGGAAAAATATGCTATTGATTGATGATGATGTGATAACGTTATTTATTAACATACACCAACATTTTGATAAAAATCCCTTACATTTTGTTAGTAAAGATTATGGTGATTTTATATTTGAAAAGAAAAAATGCCTTTACTTGTCAAACTTAGTACTGTAAAGGCAAAACCTTTTCTACATTGGTGCATACACATTTTTATTATATCTCTTCTGACGTTTCTTGTCAGCAAACATATATGCTAATACAATATATGTCACAGAATTATTAGTCAGGCTATTAGTAGTCTGGATTTAGACGCCAGGCATGGGAACTGTCCTAAGCGGCCAGCTGAAAGCTTTGTCAAGAGGCCTTCTTCATTGCGGACCTTTTGACATATCATATCAGGAAAAACACAGGTGTAATTAATAACATTAGTAATGGCTGCATTCAATTTAAATGACCTAGTCCCGGATCTTCGGTTAATGTGCATGCTGGCTCACTGTTGGCGTACTGGGACAGAGCCTTGATTAATGTTATTAGTTCCACCTGTGCTTTTCCTGCCATGTCAAGTCGAATCTTCCGCTGGAAAAAGGCCAACCACAAAACTGCTAAATCGGAGTTGGTAAAATGGAAAAATGTGACAGAATGACTTCTAATCATCTTATGTTTTAATCAATGCAGTATATACTTCCATTAGGCTTTATAAAAATAAAAGTATTATTTTGAATTGGCTATAAACAATCAGTGACATTAGGACATAATTATTATTATGATTTGAAATAATTAACACAACAACTACTGAAGCATGACAGCAAGTCTTACTTATTCTCTAAAGGTGGCTTTTTAAACTGTTAAAACATGACTTAAAGGTCCCATGACATGGTGCTCTTTGGATGTTTTTGCATGGACCTTTGTGGTCCCCTAATACCATATCTGAAGTCTCTTTCCCAAAATTCAGCCTTGGTGCACAATTATAGCCACTGGAGAAGTGGAGACTGGGGGCGTGGCCTTGACCAACTGCCACTTTGCTCGTTTGAAAGCCGTGATGTCTCGTTCTCATGGGTGGGCCAAATTCTCTGGGCGGGCAAAGCAGAGAAAGGGGAGGTGACTTTTCCAGATTCCATGGGGAATGCATATTAGTGTTAAAAAAAGTGAAATTTTCATGCCATGGGACCATTTTAAAAGAAGCCATAGGACTAGTGTGTGTTATTTTTCCCTCTGAGACAGGGCTGAGAGATTTTCAATAAAAACATCCAGGAGTGGTCAGACTCTCAGGTGGGTTGGCACATCTGCAGGAACAGGCAGCAAGAGTCTTGTGGGAGTGGGCAATTGAAAAACCTTTCCCACGCAGACATTTAATTAAGACTTTAAAGGGGCGTTAAAACTCATAAACACACTCTTGAGTGCAGTCATTTGTTATGGTGTGAAGTTTTAACTTGAAATGAGAAGAACATTTACTCTAGATGTTAAATCCTCCTCTAAAATTGTTGCCGTTTAGAAATCGCGAAAGATTTGGTGACATAAGGGATAAGCCTTGAAAATGTATAATGCTAAGTTTAAATTAAGCTTTCATCTGTACAAATATTGTAAGTTGTACATGTGTATATACTTACAGTGTTTATATATATAT
>NC_045749.1:11275787-11278667 GCF_008692095.1 Etheostoma spectabile | reverse complement strand
ATATATATATAAGGATGACTTCAGGTTTGTAAAGTTAGTAATGCCAATTACTTCAGACTGCAGTCTTCACCTTTACATTCTAATCCTTAAGATTTCAGTCTGTAGCTTATCCTTTGCATTTCTGGTAATCATAAATACCTAAGAACTTATTTCTCTAATATGCATGATGAATTATATCCTGATTGAATGGGTGCTTGTGATGGGCAGTGTTGGTAGACAGAGGCTGGGTATCATTGATTAGCTTTGCTACCCTGTTCTCTGATCTCTGAAAGGGGCTGGGATAGAACACTGCTGGGCTTAGCAGCTGCTCTACTACACATTGTCTCAACTGAACATGAGCAACAGAAGTACGCTGGCAAGTTTTCAAAAAGCCACAGGCTTTCGCCATGTTTCTCTCGTCCATCCTCTTTAATCCCCCCTTTGTTGAATTTATATATGTTAGGATAATTATTTATCAAAGAACTGAAAAAAATCACTGGAGTTCTCTTAAAAGTTTGGTGACTTGCAGCAAGTCAGCAATGACTGAAGATAGTCTTTAACAGTAGATTTTTTTATGTGGTCAGGTTTGACGTCTCCTCCACATGTACTCTGCCCTTGAGCGGCATTCTGTGCTTTTCACAAGGTCAGTGGCCCTGAAGATTATCTCATGAGAAACAGAAATAGTTGCACATAGACTTCATGCAAATAGTTTAACACTGAAATTAAGGAAATGCTAAAGCAAGAACAAATTTTCTAAAAATATCCTTTCTTTAAAAAAAAATCTGTATTAGTTTTCCTATGTTGTATGTATTTTCCTCTGTCTACTCCTTCTCTTTTTACCTTTTTATTACTCGCGCGCTGCTCTCTTTATCTTCCTGTCTCTTTCTTTCTCCACTCCCAAAGCATCTTCATCTGTCACTGTCCTTCAGGTCTCCCATAAGTTCCCCCAAAAGAGCCACTGTCTGGGAATTTGGTAACCAGAAAAAGCAGTCTCTGCTGGGAAGCTATTGTTGTTCAATTGGTCCTCTACCTAATAGAAACGTGATATCACAGATGGCATGTGGACCAACCTGGTCTAACGCCAGTTTGTGAAATAGTCACATTGTTTTGATTTATTGATTTACGTACACATCACGATTTTCGAACGTGACCATTTCCCAAATTGTCATGACACTGGGCGGCTCTGGGGAAGCAACAACGGGGAAATTAAACACCACATGCCGGCCAAAATGGGATGGTTGTGGTTAGGTATAGAACAACGCGGAAAGGAACTGTAACGTGCGGGACAGGATCCCTGGTCTCCGGGGTGAAAAGCCTGTGTTGTTTAAATCATTTCCCATCCCAACCAACCTCCCTGCGCAGATTTTCGGCTTTTCAATACTACTCGCTACCGTAATTGTTCTGTGATCACATAAGATGCTTTCCATTAAAATACATTACTTCAAAATACACGAAAATAACAACATTAACGTGACCTGTACACAAATCAATAGTAAATACCATAAACATTTCACAAACTGCCATGAGACTGGGCTATGTGGACACATAGCTTTGTTACAAAACTAGAAAACACTTAACTAGTCACTCAGTTAGAAAGTATCACAATAAAGGGTTAAAGGGGAGGAAGGTGGAGAGCAGGAATGGAAAAATTTATGCAATCCTCAGCTTTCTGTTAATGACAATTTATGAGAACATGAATTGCCCTTTCTCTCATCATTTCATGGTTCATTTACCCTTCCCTTTTGAGGAATTGACCCCTGCTTATAGGGTATCAGAAATGGAAAACTGTGACTTAGACGTGACCTATGAAGGAGCCTTTCACCTGTCTTAAAAGGGGTCAGGGTTAAATTTGACAAGGGTCGAATGAGAAATTTGCTGTCTGCATGTTCTCACATGACAATCCACTGAACAGAACAAAGGTGGAGGGCCTTTTGAGGTGAAACCCTACCTAAGCGCTGCACTGCTGCCGTTTCCTCTACTTGTGGGTCTAGTCCAGGCCTACTAACATGGCTGCTCTGTAATTACTCCAACAGGCAGCCTCTGACCATCACTGCCACTCTCCCTGTCGATCAAAGCAACCCATTCTTGGTGTGGCGTGTTTGGGGGTGTGAGAAATACAGGGTTTATGTGATTTTAAAAATGCATGCTAGGCGATAAGAACAAAGATACTCAAGAAAGGAAATACATCTCCTTGTTATAAATAGGTAAACAGGATCTTTCTTAGCCTTGTTCAGCCTCCCAGAGTCTAGTCGTTACGTCCATTACCACACTCTGGTCCAATAACACAAAGAAAGAGACCTTCTTTGTTACACAGAAACTACTTTTGATATGGACATTTTGCACACACAAACATTTAATTAACGCAAACAATATGACTATCAGTGTCATCCTGTGATGTCTTTAGTTAGTATTTTTTGAGCAGTGAAATACAGAGAGGAGACTTGGAACAGCAGTGGGAAGCCAGTGGGCACAATGGCAATGGCTGTGATATATAGAGATTGCAATGCATATTGTGATTTACTGCTCTCTCAGGGCCAGCCTTGTCCCTGCTGTTTTTATTCACACAAACAGCACACACGCAGACACCCACACACAAACGCCCAAAGTACACACCATAAGCATTAGGAGTCTGACATTTAGGCTGTGCTGGGCACACAGGGGGTGGTTTGCTTTTCTACGCAACCTGTGTCACAGTATGCACAGTATGCCAGACTTTTCCTTGTCTGGACCAGTTGCCCAGCAACCAGCAAAGACTCCAGGAGGTTACTGGTCCTGAAAGTGAATCAGTGTATTCCCAAAAATTTAACTTAAAAAAAAAAAAAAGTAAATTTAGTAATACTAGTCATAATAAGCTTGGATTACGTGGCACAGTGCCTCCGCATGAACACAATGTACTTATAT
>NC_045749.1:11267886-11275777 GCF_008692095.1 Etheostoma spectabile | reverse complement strand
TAGTCTGAATCATGGTAGTTCCTCTAGCATTCTGTCGTACGGTGGCCCCCGCCTTCTGATTGCTGGAGTCATTTATTGTGACACAGTGAAAGTAATAGCCGTGTTGGAGGGCTTACCTCGGACATCAGCGGTTTGTGGGTCAATTCATTTGATTTGAAAT
The DNA here is from genome assembly GCF_008692095.1 of Etheostoma spectabile. Classification (NCBI taxonomy): domain Eukaryota; kingdom Metazoa; phylum Chordata; class Actinopteri; order Perciformes; family Percidae; genus Etheostoma; species Etheostoma spectabile. The sequence goes on along the minus strand of NC_045749.1, from coordinate 11,275,617 downwards.
GTTTTGACTTCAAATTTCCAAAGCATTGTTATTACATGCCAAAACAAGATACAACTGTATATTTACATTCCCTTCTGCATACACATATAGACCTTAAACAATTAGCCCTCTGGGATTTGAAGGAGAAAACGAGGCAATTAAATCTTTCCAACCAAAGGGTTTGGTTATTAGAAGTCGTTCCTGTCTGTGTCAACATTGTTCAGATATATACTTTCTGTCCTCTCTGTTCTGGGAAAACAAAGCAACACAGAACAGCTGGGAGCTCCTTTTGGTTTTGAAAGGAAGTTTCTACTCTTGTTTGAACCAGATATAGTTAAACTAGGAAGTGACTGAAAATTACATTCTCTGTGTAAGTTTTAATTTTTTTTGTTGAAATTTAGGTTTTGGACATACATATATGTATGGACATCATAATGCTGCATCAATGGTTATCATTAATCTTTACACAGACATTACCTTTCCCATTCATTTAGGACTGTGATGATTTATATTTATAAGTGTTTTAGCTCCATTGGTAGAACATCATAATATCAATTCTTATCCTTATTATTTATTTGGATTCCCATTAGCTGCCACTAAGGTAGCAACTACTCTTCCCGAAGTGCCGTTACTGCTTAGTGCAAGTGTTAAATGGCTTGGACAGAGCTGCAGCAAATCTTCCTATGAGACACATATAATACAGCTAACGTGCTACAGGTGGAATCCCTCATGAATAATGGAGGTGCCAGTGTGTTGTTCATTTGTTGTGTGGACACAGATACTGTAGCTGAATTATTGATGGGACCAAGACTGAGCTGGTGGCATTCCTTACCCTGATATTCATAAATCAATAACAAATAATCCCTCAAGCTGTTTTTGTCAATCTACTGCGCATTATACATTTACGGCACTCTTGATCCTAAGATTGTAGAATTTTCTTTGGGTTATGTCCTAACCTGGTGATTTTTGTATAACTAAGGAAATACTTTTCCTCTTCTAACATGGGAATTAAGATGAAGATTGGCTGACGTAAATAATTTTTTTTAAACTGTCATGACTGACATTAGTCTTTCTTTGTGACCGTCTTTCTAGTCTTTTTTGCTATAGAAAGCAGAGGAGGAGGGGGCCGCTGTCCCCACTAGCTTGACACTCTGCTGGAAATGATCTGAAAGACCCACGCATTCTGGGAACAACTACACGATGAGTGCCGTCTCCTGGAACTACCCAGCAAAACTTGGCCCTAATCCTGCTTTAATAGTAAACAACAGCTGTAAGGCACCAGTGTGCTCTGATTTAGGAAGGAAAATAAATGACCTCAGTGTTACTTCTTACCAGTGTGCTGTTCAGCCATTTGAATATCCTACTTCTTTCTTCCATGTTAGTGGGAAAAGATTCTGTCCTCTAGGTGATTGAATTGTGTACAAATATAAATTTCTAGTGATTTGGCTTTAGCTCTTTTTATCTTCAATGTCCACTGAGGCTTGGTAATGAACCATGTCTAATGTAACTACATTACAAAAACAATCTCTGTATGACATCACATTTTATTGTGCCCATTTCTTTTTCTGACTATTTTCACACTCTGAACACAATTGAATATGTAATAGGATAAAAAAATGAGTTTCACTGGCACACTGACGGTTCACAGAGACCTGTACCCTGCACATACAGTACATGCACACACATCCATACATTTACACGTGTTTGACAGAGAGAGCCCGGGTGTTTGGTTTCTTTCCTTATGCGTAATGTTTTTTCAGGCATACTGGAGTCTTCGCGGTCCGTCATTGTTGAACAGGGGTTTAAAATAGACAAGGGTATTTGGAGGCAGCTTAGTTGCAACTGTAGCACACGTGATTGAATTAGAGTGCTGTCAGTTGGGTCCATTATAGAGATACCTTGGATATTTTCCATCAGCAAGTTGGTCGAGAGAGTGTCTTCTGTTACACTATTTTTTTTTTGAGTGTTTAGCTACGCTATGCTGATCAGTTAACACATGCTTCTTCACAATCTATTTGCTATTTGGAATAATAGTCACCAATAATAGGTATGGTGAATTGCAACTGGAGACCACAATTTTTGTTTGTCTAGTGTGCACAATATTTTTTGATTGTGTCCTGCAGGACAATTTCCAAGCAGGCAATGCTGTGTGACAATCTTAGGTGAACATTTTGAGTGATTAAAGAGATTGACGACTGAAAGACCCTTAGAATGAATGACACAGCATGTGAAGCATGCGGTTGGTCTATATTGGCTCAAGAGGTAGAGCACACATTTACCGTTCACTGTGGTACGCTCAAGTATGATCACGTTAAAGCTCAGTACAATTTTTATGGCAAACTTCAGTTACCCCACCACAGCTCTGTCATTGATAGTTTTTTGAGACTTGGCTGCTGTAGGTGACATTAGACCAATGCAGGAGAATGCATGTCTTGTAAAGCCCAGGCTGTGAGGATTGAGTGTGTACCAAGGTTGCACTTGCACTATTTTTCACCCTCCACTAAGCTAAAAATAACGTGATGGTATTTTGGTATTTTGCCACCTACATTATTAGAACGCCCTTCCTTTGCCTAATGCAACACCTTTTGATATGGAAATAAAATATTAGAAAAGGTGTAACTTTGACAATTTTAATTGTGTTTAAAAAACATGTGAACATTTATTTGTGTTGAAAATGTGTGTCTAGACTTGGAAATGTAATTGTGAATGTGTGTCCGCATTTGGAAGTATTTAGTCTAATCTAATATTTAGTAGTTCAGTAGTTAATTTTTCACACAATCCTTTCTCTCTTTGTGCTCCTGTCTTTAAGTTTCCTGTGCTTCATTCAGTGTCCAGATATTTGTCCTGCTTTAGGCACAGATTTTGCAGTTGTAGTACCGTAAACGGCTAAGCTGCTTTGTGCTGACGTTCTTACTGACTAATTTTTGGAATTGCAAAATTGCTCATCATTTTCAGTTGTTTAGCTTACAAGAATATTTCAGAAATGCTGGCTGTGGTTCCAGTTAACACAAATTAGCATACACTCTTCAAATCCAGATGGGATTTCTCCACAGTTAGACACATTTAAGACATTTTAGGGAGATTTTTTGTTGTTGTTTTTCATGTGCTCATTTTTTTAATTACTGAAACAGCAGGAAAAAAATCACAGTTAACATAGTTAGAATAGCACCAACACCTATGCATGGGATGCATTTTGCAGAGCTGCATGTCTTCACATGTCACATTGCCAATTGGCTGTTTACTCAGTGAAAGTTTTCATGTATTTTCCAAATCTGCTTATTTCTTGGAATTCCTGAAGATTGAGATTGGATTATTGGGTGTTAGTGAAACACTGTGGACAGGCTAACACTATATCAACCATACAACACAGGTGGACACTGTGTTTGAATAATAACAAGATTAAAGCTATTCTGTGACTATTGCACCTGCCATTTCAACACCGTAACCAGATTTTCTTTAGATCAAAATTGGAGCAAACATAATCTGATCAACAGACTTATGATGCATTACTTATCAGTCTTTTGAATTGCAGTACTGTGGTGTTATCAGTGCTTTGATTCTGTGCACGCACCAGGAAAACCATGAAATGTACTGAGTGTCTATAAACAGCAGCACAGCCAGCGGTGGATAAAACAATTACAATTTTGAAGGAACCACAAAACAGCTGAACTAAACGCAAAGTGTCTTAAGGTGATTTGCAAATACATTTAGTTCCTTTATCTTCCTTATCCTCGGCTGCTAAAAAGAGTTTTCCCAAAAATGTAAATTAACTCAAAATAGCTTCAACTGGCTTGACATTGTAATTAAGACATACTCTACTTTTCAAACTTTTGAATGATAACTCTTCTGATTACCCCATGCAATCATTTCTTGACTCTGGCCACATCTCTCCCACAGTTGTCTTGCAGTGCACCCACTCTCAGCTTTGTGTCTTTCCTCCCTGTTGCTCTGCTTCTGTCCCTCTCTCTACCCCCCTCCTCCAAACCTCCCCTCCCACACTCTCTGTCTCCCACACCTACTGTCTGCCCGCCAGGTCTCTGTTGCTAAGCGACAAGCGATGAGGGATGGACTGCTCTTATGAGAGCGACGTTTGTCCGTCATGATCTCATCCGTATGCACATACACTGGATTTCTCTTAATAGAGTTGTGTTGGATTTCTCTGGAGATAGATTACTGCATTTGAATGACATATGTTTGTATTTTAGTGAACCCATTAATAAAACAACTTGAATATTACATTTTAATTGAATACATGTCCAATCCATCAATCTTCGTCCACTTATCCGGTATCAGGTCGCGGGGGGAGCAGCTCCAGTGCATTGGCTTCCAATGTGCTGGAATAATTATTGAACCAAACAAAAAAATTATTTTACAACCAGTGTGTGAGGATTGAAATTGCGCCTTACAAATTCAGTGTTTATTTAGTTGACAAAATCTTTTTGCCTAATATCAGTGGTTCAGTATAAAGAGTTACAGTATTTGGTAGTGCTAAACTTTTTCTATTATTTGGTCATAACGTTAAAGTTTGAATCAAATATTTCCTGAACACAGTAGAAAAATGACACTTTTATTCTCAGGATAAGATAACTGAGTTTATTGGAAGTTAATTACTATGAACTGATTTTGCTAAAATTACCTAAATTATTTCTGTTGCAAAATAGAAATTGTTATAATTGGAGGGTGTCTTTTAAAATTATTAAAACGTCTGCCGTTTGCTGTAACCGGATTCTACTGCTTAACTTCTTGAACCACTACTGCACCCCTCCCATACCTTCCCTGATTCCTTCTCATGTTACCAAGCTGTAAATTTCCCCTTTGCCTCATCCCTTTTGATTAGTCCCTTGGGCTCCTACGGCCATTATTTTGACAAATAAGCCTGGAGCTGAGCGCTAAAAAGCACTTAACAACAGTATTGATTAACAGTGGCTATTAGCATGTGAAGATGAAAGGAAGATGTTCTAACAGTAAACCTTCACTGGCCATCCAGAGCCTGTTAAATAAACACACTAAGGTTGAGGATTAGTGATGTGGATTTCCTCATGGCTGCGTTGAAGAAACGCTCATGAGCTGGAGGTTACTTCACAAAAGCAGGTATAATGCATCTAGTTGAGTAGATTACGAAGGCTCTCTCTTGGCTATAAAGCCCAGATGAAGCTGGAATGTAAACTTCATTGTGATGTAACACACATTGTGTAATTTACATAAAACCCTTGCGTAGATGTTCGCTTGGCAAAAAAGAGCAAAAGCTGTCTATATTTGCAACCACCTGACGTACCAGGATGTCAAGCATCGTAATGGCCACCCGTCCTTCTCCACATCAATGAATACATTGTTGTTGTCATCTCCAAAGACGGCAAGAGCTCATCTTAAAATGAAGATCTTTGATGAGTTCTAGCTGCTTCATGATTAATCACTCACACGCACGCTCATGCACTCCTTGCTTGTTGCCCTCATTGTCGCTTCAGTATAATTTCATAAAGTAAATCCCTCTCTCATGCAAATGTGGCCATAACACATTCTGTGTGTCACCCCTGGTAACTTGTCCTTGGGTTTGTACAGTGTTGCAGTGATCAAGTACACGCTGTGTGGACAGAAGAGGAGAGCTGATTCAGACTTCACATCATCCCATGTGAAAGCTGTTGCCAGCTCTCGCTCTAATGCACCCTGACAACACTTTTTATTCTTATGCTGAATTTTTGGGGTTGTTTATTTGAGCTCAACAGTGCAGCCTGTACCAAGCAGAGGGTCAAATTGCTGACTCTGGTTAAAGGATTTTCACCACCCCTACCCGCAAAAAACCACCCCCACATCACAACACTATCACAGGGTAAGCCTCTCGCTACCTCAGGTGGAAGGCAATCCTACAATACTTTGTCAGCTCCTCAAATCCCAAACCTGTTCCAAACACAACAACGCCCCTTAAAGGAACAGGCAGATCGCAGCAGAAACCAGAGCCGACGCATGTCTCACACCAAATACAAACAAACAGGGTCCGACTTGGATACAGAGGGTTTCCTCTGAGCTGTGTGTGCCTTGTCTCTGGATGTTTCATTCTACAGTTAAAATCCTTTGATATGGTAAAGTTGAGTAGAGAGGATGCCTCAGTCCTCCCCAACAGCCTACTTTACACTTGACATCACATAGGGGCTTAAGGCTGTGCAATAAAGTCCAGTGTTCCTCCGAAGGCACTGGCAATGACCTTTCCTATAAACACACAGATTGGTTTGCTGCGCTGCCATCTTGCATAATTACACAGACTCTCTGTAGGCTTCAGAACTTGTATACACACTTGCTGCTATGTTTCATTCAGACTCCATTCTCTCTTAATAGATCTTGTTAGCTGAGGTCAAAGATTCTTTTGTCTAAGGTCACAGTACAGAAATAAAATCTTCCCCTTGGAACACATTGGGTGCCTTTTGGTGTGGGCTGAACACAAGCCATAACAATCCCCTGGGTGTCTTCTACCCATTTCCTTTTCCTAACCACAGGGTTAAAGCATGCAAATTCTCTATGAAGGCGTGAGATCTAAATTTAAAATGATTAAATGTGCCTAGAGTTAGGAAATCATTTGCACTTACATTTGTTAGCCTATGAGCTGTTCTCGAATCAAGGGCAAGTCTCTGAATCATTAGACTCAGATGACTGCCTTTTTTACTGCCTTAAACAATAACATTTCCCAAATAACAATGTTGACCCCTATACTGTGTAATGCAGTCTGCGGACCTAATTGACACATTAGAAATTGGAAGAATTTAAATCCAGCTTTGTTTAGTCCTCCTCATTAGGCAAATTTCTGCAGTTTTTGTACAATTACCAAACAACTAACCAGTGGGACTATTAATTGATTAAAATTCAAACCCATTCCCTCTGCTGCTATTGTTCCACATCAAATATGTGGCTTAAGCTTGTCTCAATAAATTCACGTAGTCCTGCATGCTGGCTGGCATCAGCGAGAGTTTTGAGAGTATTGTTGCATCAGGAGAAGATAAAAGTAATGAGACCTGTCTCTCAAGCAGAGAGAGCCTAATCTCCTTGGTGTCTTCAGGCTTCTCTTAAGCTGGTGGTGGAAAGGAGAGCAGGAAGTGAAAAAGAAATGGAGTAGAATGGAAAAAAACTAAAAGAAGAGAGATGACATGGATGGAGATGGAAGATAAAAAAGAAGGAATGGGGAGATAGAAGGATAAACCAAACTGTATCAAGGGGTTGATTTATGTTTAGCTAACTGTGACTGTCTGACAGTGGCCGGGCTCCAGACTATTCTTTTTGACTAGGAGCACAGTAGCCCCTAACATAAACATTTTAGGGGCACACACCTGACATTCACCTGCAATGCAATTTTTCACATTTCCAACTATTTAACACCCACTGTGGGAAATATTAAGTGATGAGGAAGACTGAAGCAGATAAGCTCACAACACTCACACAAGCACAAGTTTTTACGAGGTAAATAGTTATGTAATTAGCATATACTGTGTATATATAGAGCCCTATTTTTTATTTTTTATTTTTTTATTTTTTTATTTTTTTTTAACAGTTTACGTTGCGTTAAGTGATGGAGCGGTAACTTACCGCAGCAGCGTATAGCAAATGTGGGAGCTGACATCAGCATTGATGTGAAAAAGCAAAATAAATAAGTGAATGCACGGCCAGTTAAGTGATATCCCGCAGTTTTGGTGTTGAAATAAAATTTCTTCAACACAGCTCTACCTTCTGGAAGTGCAGGCAAGCCGGGTTAAGACCATGAACAAAAAG
>NC_045749.1:11266144-11267876 GCF_008692095.1 Etheostoma spectabile | reverse complement strand
GAAGGCTAACATTAGGCAAAGGCTAACTTCTTATCGGCAATCCCTACACAGCATTATTCCCGCTAATGTACGGTCTTTAACAAACAAAATTGAAGATTTGTGGCTGTGGATCACCACTCGTAACTGTATTATGTACTGCAACATCATGATTTTCACAGAAACATGGTAGCAACAGCATGTGTGGACGATGATTGCGAGGCTAGGATAGCCAGACACGAGTGTAGATGACGTTACCCACGCAGTTGACTAACTCACGGACCCTCCTCTTCTCAAACATGAAATAAAAAATAAAAAAAGTAATCAAATTTGCAGATCGTTGCAGTAGTTTTAAAAATGACTCGCACTTGATCAAGAAATGGTCGCAAAATGCAAAGGGATGGGTTGGAAGGAGAGGACAAATCGAAAGAGGAGGAAGAGAGGTGTGAGAGCTCTGAAGGTAGCAGTGGAAGATGAAAGCTACTTACCAGTTAGTTGTCAGAATGCATCACACAGGGAGATGTAGGAATCCACACATCCACAATTGATTTTGTACCTTTGTGAAACAAAGCTTATCAAAAATATTAAAAAATGTTGCTACATCTGCTAGCTTAGCGTGTTGAAAGACTGTACTCATACTAAGTCATTCATATCTAATGCAGGGACTGCAATGTTCAGAACCAGTGTCCCATCATCCAAGATCTCCCACTCATCTGTTCTGTGGATACACATTTCTGGACTGACTGATTCATTAAATAAAAGACTTGTTTTTCTGGTTGAATCTAAATGCACAAACATATGGCCATTAAAACATTACAACATTTCTGTAGAGCTCTAAAGCAATGTTCAATTGTCAAAAATGTCAAACTTTAAAAAGCTATCATATGCCATTGAATTTGGTATTATTCCTTTGTAGTAACAGATTCAAAAACTACCAAGCTGTATTATTTGTGAGACTAAACCTAAGTATGCATACTGAGAAAGAACAAACACTAATACTGATATTAGAGTAGTTGATTCAACAATTTTAAGAAATTAAGAAGAAACAAATAATGATAAATAAACCATACATCATTCTTCTTTTTGCAGTGTCGGTGCATGCATATTTAAATGTATTGGCTACATTGTTTATTTTTGATGTATACAGGGGTGGAAACATTTTAGGAAAACCTTTAAAGAATAATGCTTCAAGGCAAGGCAAGGCAGGCGCTTTATTTGTATAGCACATTTCAGCAACAGGGCAATTCAAAGTGCTTTCACAAGTCAGTTAAACAGATAAAACACTTACAAACATTAAAAATCATAAGCATTAAAACTAATAAAACACATGAAGACGTTAAAAACAAATAGAAACATTAGGACACATAAACACAAGAATAAAAGTACAGTGCAGCATAAGAAATTTAAGAAATAGCAGTCATTTAAAGAAAGGCAGCATCAAAAAGAAAGGTCTTCAGCCTTGATTTAAAAGAACTGAGAGTAGCAGCGGATCTGCGTTTCTGGGAGTTTATTCCAATATGAGAGCATAGAAACTGAAACTGCTTCACCCTGTTTAGTTCTGACTCTGGGGACAGAAAGTAGACCTTCCCAGATACCTGAGAGGTCTGGGGGGGTCATAGGTAGTAGCGTTCAGAAATGTATTTTTGACCTTAAACCGTTAAGGGATTTATAAACTAGCAAGAGTACTTTGAAATCAATTCTTTGAGAGAAAACATCTCTCTGACACCATCTTAAAAAGTGTCATTATAGGGTTAAG
>NC_045749.1:11265285-11266134 GCF_008692095.1 Etheostoma spectabile | reverse complement strand
TATATTGAAAATGGAATTGCATTAGAGTGTACCTGTCTCCAAGATTTGCACAGGTTACTAGTATATAGTATTGCTAACATGTGCACAATGCATAAGGCTACACATATAATACAAATAACAATACATGTATTTGTCATGAAAATCATCTGGCCTGTTGTGGTTCTGGGCTGATTTGTTTGTTCGTATAGTATTTTAACATTTTCAGCATCTGTACCTAAAACTTCCGCCTGCACCTACCAGATTGCTGCTGCAAAAAAAACCCGAAAAGTATCTGCCAGTCATATTGGATGTTGCTGTGTATAGAATGGGCTTGATCAGTGCCGGTTAGACAGCATGGAGCCAATTAGGGCGATAGCCAATATCATCTTTACCGCTCCTGGAAAACAACCTAAATGGCCTGTTCTGCAGACGGCAAAGGGCCCCAGATTTCAACCGTCTGTCTGTACACTGAGTCGCTTATTGACAGAGAGCTCTCCGTCTGTCTGTTTTTAGGAGGAGAGCTCATTAAAGTGTTCTGAGGACAATAGGGGATCAGGGCTAAGAGAGGTCACTGCTTGATAAGACTGTTGTTGTAGCTGTTGTTGCTTTCTGTGCTGCTGCCGCTACTTAAATACATTGAGGCGGTGTGGAAGAAACAAGACCATGGAAAAGAATACTTTGAGTCTATGTTTAAGGTTCATCAGAGGGTCCACACAACCTTATTTATAGATCTCCAAAAGATGTAATGAAATAAATACTTGTTAGTTGGTTCTTGTATTATATAATCTACCGTAACTACCTACTACTACCAGTACCAAGAATAATCTTATAAAATATGTAATTTTACTTCAATTGAAAATCTATCCCCAG
>NC_045749.1:11263932-11265275 GCF_008692095.1 Etheostoma spectabile | reverse complement strand
GACATGTGACCTTTTGCTGCATGCCATTCCCCTTTCTCTCCCCTTTCATGTCTAAGCTGTCCTATAAAATAAAGACCTACAATGACAAAAAAATCAAACATGCAATGTTGTTTATAAAATAATTTAATGACAATAACTGTAAAAAAATCCTTTGGAATTGTTTTTTTGAGGAGGTAAACATTTGCTAGCACTCAATGAAATTAAGTTTTGAATTGTAAACATTGGCTCTAAAACTAACTCTAAATGGCTTTCTACCTTTTTAACCTTTTTCTTATTTCAGTTTACTAGCCAACATAATGAAAATGTATACACGAACCAGTATCAGACATTCTTTTAATTAAACAAGCTTTGGACTTTTATAAAAAAATGTTTATCATTATAAAGCTGCTTACCATGCTGCAATGTGGTTAATACACATGCATTATTGAAAACAATGACCCCGTTTCTGTAGTGTCGTGTGCAACTGGGAGCGTCCTGCTGCTGATGGAGCTCAGTTAGCAGAGATATGAGTTCTGCCACTGGCTCCATGGTTAGGAGGTCTAGACAGGCTTCGAGCTTGGAGGCACACTATTACCTCCTGATTCATGGGTGTGGTAAGCGATGCCGACACAAGCCGAGCCCTAGTTGAAATAGAAATTAATTATTGCCCTTAACCCACACATATAGTACTGTATATACACACAGACACACACATAAAACTGCCCAGTGGCCACGAATGAAGGAAAGTTCTGTTTGTTAGAGCAATAATAGAAAATGGAGTCAACCTTCAGGGTATAGCTGAACAGATAGAGGTTGTTGGTTCTAAGCAGCAAGAACATCACAAGGACAATGTCATTTTAAGGAACATCACAGTGTAATTTAGTCCAGGCATGACAGGTCTTGAATGCTGCACGTGTACATTCATCCGGTGAAACCCATTCACATGTATATTGCACTGTTGTACAAAATGGTGGAAATTAGCCTCAGGTTATTGTGCCACTGATGGCTACACAGGCTGATGTCATTCAAGCATGTTGCTTTTTCATATTCCACCTACTTTCTGATACAATAAAATGGCATGCAACCCACAAATTGTAGATTACAGTTTGGCTCAGTCAGAACACATCTTGTTATTTTACTTGAATGTATGTAGAATAATCTCATTACACAAAGAAACAAAGACATTCTGCAGGTAACGTATGTGAACTGGTGCAATAAGCACTGCTTCTAGATGTGTTCCATTTCTGGTTTATGAAATAGACCAATTTAAATCTTTTCCCTTCACGTCAGACCTCATTTGCATAGAAAATAAGAATGTGAGCATGTGTGGATCACCATAGTAACAAGCCATCTCTAGATTGGTT
>NC_045749.1:11245823-11263922 GCF_008692095.1 Etheostoma spectabile | reverse complement strand
AAATATACACTCCTTTCAAGAATAAAACGATATCAATTATTAAATGTGGAGTAGATTGTGATTTGTGTGTGTGTGGTATGTAATGACTCCACATTAAGGGTGCTTCCCCCCCTACAAAGTCATTTGTTACATTTGCACTCCATCTATATTAAAGTAATTACATTGTCTCTTTATTTCATTTTCATGGTATTTTTTATCTGAGGCCATGAATATTTCTAATGTCGGGTTTCTGTGCTGATTACAGGGGCAATTATCTGTACTGTGCAGTCAAATACGGTAGAAGCAATGATCAGCAGAAGAGCCGACGAGCATCTTGTTGTGAATTTTTGGGGTACAAATTCCATTGGTGTGGTATGAGCCATCTCTCTGGGTCTCTAAGAGTAATGGAGAGTGCAACGATAATTATGATATTGATTTCTGAGGTCTAAAACTCCTATGGTGCCATTTATTGCTCAGCCACATAGTAAACTAAGTGAAAACTGCGGTTAGTGCTATTTTGTTTGCTCTCCCGAATGTTAATGCCGCTACAGCTTTCAGCTGCCAAACAACTAGATCTAAAGGGAATAGAGATACAGCCGTACATTAGCTCATTCTCCGTGCTCTTTATTCAGGCTTTTTTACACCAGAAATGTTTCATCTTTCATTCAGGTTCTTCCTACATCTTTATGTATGCCCTCATTTAAGCCACTGAACTTTATCATCATCAAATAATACACAGCCAAAGACGTCCTGTATTTTTATCCCTGACCACTGGGGCTTGAAATGTTGTATCAATGGAAGACGTGCAGTACAGCATTATGAATAAACACAGTATGTATTTTTTATCTTTCATTTTCCTTCCAGTCATAAATAACTCACACTAATGCAGTTGTGTTTTTATTCTGTACTCTTTTGTTTGAGCAGAGGGACATGAACCCATGCACATCCTAGACAGCATTCACTGCCAGGCCTACATTTTGCTTTTTCATATTGCTGTCTTATTGTTTCTCTTCCCTAGCTGAGAAGATATCACAATTGTAACATACAGCTTACCTGGAGCACAGCCATTTTGAAGAATGAGTTCCTGTCCTGTTGTGCGGATGGGTGTGTTGTCCAGTAGTGATGCATAGAGATGTAAACTGTTTGGCTTGTCCTGTTTGCCGACATTGTTGACAACTATTTAGTTCAGTGTGTCCACAAATTGTCTAATCCTCTGGCTTGCAGTGCTCAAAAGGCTTGGCACAGAGGTCTAACACTGATTCTGGAGAAACCTTTCATCAACACAGATAGCTTTGGTTTCCTTGGTGAGACTAATGATCCAACTCTGATGTTGTACTGTATTTGTCTTTGGAAAGTTTGGACTTTTGGCTTGGCTGACCTCATAGTTCATTGATTGAACGATTCTGTGATTTGTGATTCTCTAAAAAAAAGATTTAGCTCCATATAAACTCAACCCCGTGAGCATGAACTGTGTTCTTAGTATAGAATACTATACCACATATGCAGATTTGTCCTGCAGCTTCCCAGCCTCTGTAAATCACATGAGAGGGGTGATAGGAAAATTGTGTTGATAGCGGTGACATGAATGGGTGCTGTACGGAGCAGATTGCATTCTAAACTGTACCTGTCTAATCCCTGTATCAAACACATGGCAGCCTGGGTAAACCCTTAACCTACGGCTCAACATACTTTGGCCACTTAGAGTCCCATTATCTCAAATCAAAATACTCATCTTTATTGTTGCTCTTTGATCTCTATGTTTTGCAGTACTATATTACATATTAACTCAATGTATTGTTGCAGAAAACACCACTTCCTATGGCCTTACAGTAATTAGCATGTACCATTTGCCCCCCTTAGTTCTATATGGTTCAGCAGGCATGACCTATAAACAGAAATAGCAGCTTTTGGTGTTGTCAGATTCAGCCTTGCACCTGTGTCTGTGAGCATGCGCATTAACAGGCGATGTGAAGAGGCTCCATATTCTTCCTTCCTGTTCCCTTTTGCTGTGACCCAGTGTAGGTCTGTAACCCAGGGACACTGGGCAACTGTACCGGCATTAAAATAGCAAACGGGGAACAGAGCGTGTTATGAGATTCACTAGTTTCACGTCTCCCTGGGTGAGGCTAAAAATAGCCTCTCACAGTGGAATAGAGTTTTCCCCAGCGATGCGGACGAAAGCCAGAGGAACAGCTGCGGTTAAGCCAAGTCCTGTTAGATCAGCAGAGTCACATGGCCATGATCCTGTCTCTCTCTCTCTTGTCTTTTCTTTCTGTCTCACTCTCTGTCTATTGTCTCTTACTCTCACTTTCCACACTTGCTCCCAATCTGTCCCCACTGTCTGTCTTTCACCGTTTGTTTATTTCCCTGTCTTGCAGTATCTGTCACTGTCTTGTCCGTAATGTCTCTCTGTCCTGTGTTTCCTCAGTTTTCCGTGTCTCTCTTGAGGTCTTATAATTTGTGTCTCTCTGTCACTATCTTTGCCCCCCCCGCTTTATCGTGTCGTCAGTCTATGTCCTTTACCTCCTCTGACTCTTTCTTTGAGTGGGTGTCCTTCTTTGTCTCCTATAGTCTGTTTGTCCGTTTCCTGTGGATTTCTTACTGTCAGTCCCTCTTTGTTTCTTCCCCCTCTGTCATGTTTTAGATGTCTTTCTCATTATAACCAGCCCTCCCCTGTGTACTCTGCTAATTGGTAAAATCCTAATATTAACAGTGTTCATCTGTGTTGTTGTAAAAAGGTTTCTTGAAATAGGATGAACTACATACCTTTTTTAATAGAAATTTTAATAGGCATCACATCAACACCTTTCACATTAATGACTGAAAGTGTCTACAGTTTGAAAAATGTTTTATGTACTCAAAGAGTGCTGTGTTGCATTTTGATATCACATTTTTATTTTTATTAAAGTTTTTGCGTGCCGCCAGCACTAATTTATTTGTTCATTGAAAAATATGAATACAAATCTGTAACGACAATCAAAAAGCCAGCAAAATCATCAGACCCTGAGACAATTACACCATTAGTTATGTTCATACCGGACAGACAAAAGAGAGGTTAAAATATTTTAATATTAAGGATTACTGTTCAAAGACAAATATTAAACAGAACTGACAATGTTTTGGAGTTTACTGCCCTTTTTTATGACTTAATTCTCCTACGTACCTGTCAACAAGGTGTGCATTCACTTTGAATTTATTTTTATTAAAAATCTTTGCTTCCTTCATCATACCATTTTGAGTTTGGTTAAACACATTAACTAAACCCTGCTTCTTTCTCGCTCTCTCTCCCCCTGACTTTATCTCTCAGTTTGACATCACAGGTGTGTATATATAGCCAGCAGATGGATTCTCCCATGGCAGGCTGGTTCAGTTCCTCTCTCTCCCTCGGCTCAGGCCCACCGCCGGCCACTCAAATGAACTAGAAGCAATTCCTTGTTTACATTGTCTCTTCTGATCTGCCCAACCATCAGTTTGTGACTGCATCCATTATTCATGTGTTCCCCTCCACCACACGCACACACAGTAAAACATTACTGCTGCTCAATGTGTTATTGCCTCCATGTTTGAGGGTGTACCAGTGAGAATTGCTATTCCCATTTCACCTGGCATCCTTGGGGGTCTAGACACAGAGTATACATTATACATAAAATCTTCTTCACGTCTTGAAATCCTTGTATAGTCCATGTCTAAATAATGCAGTAGTCTGTCTTTAAAAAAAAAAAAACTAATTCATGAAGACATTGTTTGTTTGGTATTTCCATGATGTGATGTAGCACTAGCTGACCTGTCAGTCAGTTAGCAGTATTTACCCCAAAATTGTTGTGACAGGACTAATGTCTGAAGGCGTAATTTGGAGTACACAGTAGCAAGGAGAGCTAGGAACAGGTACAGCTACTGGGAGACGTTACTTTAGTGACAAACATTCTTGTGTGATGTGATGTGTGTCCTACTGCGGTTTGAAGTTGATGGGGCCCTCTGGCTAAGAAGTAACTGCTGAGCACAGACTAGCACATACTATGCCACGACAACATGCCTGGAGTGCTATTGAGCAGGCACATAGCCAATCAGAGTGAAACCTTAGACATCCCTTTGCACTGTCACCCGCATGCATACACACTTTGCTGAGTATTTGCAGCATGTGATGGCGAGACGCATGCTGGCTACGTGGTCAAGAGAGTACTGAAGGAAGTATGGACGAGGGGTGGTGGGTGGTTGGGAATTTAAGAGAAGACAGAATCTAAAACATGCCGCATGCGTATTAAGTTAGACATGTTTACTATTTACAGCTAACCATATTCTCTAGCTTTCAGGCAACACAATCTCATAAAGGTTTGTGATATTAGCCTGAACATTGACATGTAGATGTTGTTTACATAAGCGTTTTTAGCACAAAAAAATAAATGTATGTTATTTACAAAATATGTGAATTTCTTTTTTTCTTGATTTTATATGACTTTTAAAGACAACACTGAATGATAGGTACTTTAAAAGTCAGGGAATCTCCTAACATTAAGCTATTTAACAAGTATAAAAAACATAAGTAACTGGATTACCTACCTCAGTACTGAGTGGCTTGACGGCAGGAGCAGATAATGATCTTATGACTAAGTCAGGCTTTTTTAGGGCCAGTTTATTGGCATTGTTATGGGGTTGGAATCAAATTAGGAAAATGGCAGCTGTGTCCTTGCCATATCATTATGAAATCTAATCTAATTTGACCAGACAATCCTCTTGAAATGGACAGAGCACTCTCTTGGGCTCATCTATTATAGCACTGCTCTTTAGCCCTGCAAAAATACTCAAGTTGCAATCTGGTTTGTTTTTATGTTGCATGTTGCCACGTACAGTATTGGTCACCCCGGTGGCTGATTGACCTCTGGTTGTGTACTCTTCCTAGAACAAAATGTTTCTTCTTCACAAACTTGCTGTAAACATTTGCAAACATTGCATTTTTTACATGTGACATGTACAGTTCTGGAAAACAAATTTCAGTTTGTTGACATAGCACATAATCTGCTTTGATGGCTACTTGTCGTATGTCACTGTGAGGAGGGACATTGTAAAATCTGTGTACTCTGGTGGAATACGAGCCTGCCTCCTTGGAAAGGAGCAATGGGCTGCCATCAAGAGGGTTGAAAGTTATTGCAATTCCAGGGATTCTTTGTAGATGCCATTTGCTGGGCTTAACCGCATGGTTTTCTGAGGCTGGCGGTGACAAACACAGACCTTCACTCTGCGTCTTTGTGCAGGAAATTTGTATGATTTTGTTGCCCTAAAGGCTGTAAAATCACAGGGAAATCTACACATTCCCCTTTTCTGCCAGAAGGACAGGGACGTTGAGTGCCTGCTCTTGTCAAGTCAGGAGTGAGTGAATGGCTTGAAAGGAACAGCTGCGTGCTGTGCATGTCAATGAACTGCCATGATGCAACTCTGCTCACTCAGTCGGACACAAAAAGGAATGTTGAAAGGCCTGCATGAGAACAGTTTTACTCTCTCAACCCTGCGGAAAAAAATTAACTTAAAGATCCAAATTCGCAAAATGGGGAGAGGGAATCCACATTCTGTCGGTATCTAACATAACGTCACTCAAATTATTTAAACACAGATTTAACATATAGCCTAGCAGATGGATGCCATCATGGCGGGATGGCTGCATTCACAGTCATTTTTTGACCTCAAAGGTTGTAGCTTATCATGAATGTGGATGTGCATGAGCTCAGGAGTACTGAAGCCTTAGCCTTCCACTTAACAGGATATTGTTTTACATTAAAGGCTGATCCCTGTAATTTGCTTGTTGATTATTTTTGGCAAACGGTGGTTACGCACTAAAGCTTTAAATGCCCCTTCAAGTTTGTGCCTTTTTTATTTCTCTCCTGTAGATTCTTCAATTCCTAAAGCAGGCCATGTTCCTGTTTTCTATCTTTAATATGCTCACGCAGATTTTTTTTTTTTATTCCAGGAGGTTCAGAAGGTGATCAATCCGGCAGCAGACAAACCAAAGGATGAGAAGGAGGAGGTCCCAATCAGTGAGGTGGGATGGATGACTTCAGTCAAAGACTGGGCTGGTGTCATGATCTCCGCTCAGACAATCACTGGCAGAGTTCTGGTAAGTTTTTTTTATCTTTTAGTGGATATAAATATCTCAACCCCCAACACCAGACTCAAATCCTTTTTGACACTAATCATTTGCCCAACCCACAATTAGTTAAGTACAGCAGTTTGGTGTTTCTTCAGGCTAATGGACTGCAACTGGTTTTCACACCCAAGTTGGCTCTTAGATTAATCCACCATATAATCCATTACCATGTACACATTTACTCACCTGTTTTATACAGGTCCCACTGGAGACATACTGTAGGGCCACTAATTTGATCCCCACAGAAGCTAGCAGATGCTCAGTCCTTACTGAATCTCTGTTGGCTATTTTGGCTGGCACTGTCCAGCCTACTTTCTGCTGCAATGACCTATGCCCGGCACGTTGTAACTCACTCTGCTGTGCCTCAGCCAGCTAAACTGATGAATGTGTGTGTATTTGTGTGTGTGTGTTTGTACACATGCTTTTGTGTGTGTCAGGAGGAGGTTTATTTGTTGAGTACGCGAGGTAGCATGGTGTTTTGGAATAGGTAAGATGCTGTCACTATGGCTTTTTTCTTGGTACGAATTACAGTCCCTCTCCCTTGCTGACCCTCCTTTCTTTAGCTTTATCTCTCACTCTGCCACCAGAATCTTTCCTGAGCTCTTCAAGTCTTTGCAAAATCGTGATGTATCTGCAACGGTCTAACTTTCATAATTTCGTTCATTCTTTTCCATTGATGGTGACAAAGAAAATTTTCTCAGAAATAGAAAAAGTGACTTCAAGGATTCATATTCCAAAAGCACTGCTTGCCGTACAGACACAGTTTGAGACTGTACAACACATTGTGAACATACAATACAATCTCAATGCCCTGTGTTGCTTCATGCAACTGCACTGCTCTCATAAAATACATAATTAATGTATTCCTCTCAGCAAGATGTCTGCCACTTAGAACTGGGTGCCCATTCAAGTTAACCTTGCCATTTCCATTTGTGGTGGACAATATGCGCTTGAGAGAAATGACCCTGACAGCAGGCAGTAGTGGGAGTCAGGAAAGAGAGAGAGATGGATCCAAACTAAAATACCAACACTGTCATTGTTAATGTTTGCTGGAATGTGGCAGTACTTTCTTCACACTTCCCGCAGGAGTTGAGAAGGATTCAGCCCTTTCATGGTAAAGAAGATGAAGAATCTTGAAGGGAGATGTCAAATTTACAAAATTAGCCTCTCTTTCATCACTTCCCCACTCACACACTCCGCTGGCATGGACAAAGCTCCCTCTCACTTTCATCCTCTGCTCTGACTGTGTGCTCCCAATCTGCCGTGTGTGTGTGTGTGTGTGTGTGTGTGTGTGTGTGTGTGTGTGTGTGTGTGTGTGTGTGTGTGTGATCCAATCGATTCCTGCATTAACGCTACAGTAACAACGTAAGTAATCTCATAATGTCCAACAAAAACAGTGAGGATTAGAACCTATGAATGTAGATATTTGCCCTATGTCTCTGTGCAATAGATTTGCACGGCATGGTGGGTACAGAAATAGGTCAGTCCTGCCATCTTTCTTAATGGAATCTTGGGTGGCAACCAGGGACCATCTGTTCACATGGTCTGCTGCCTAAACCCTGTGGTCATCCCTCTGCCTACCCATCTACCAACACGTCGCATGGCACTCTGCATATTGACCCCTGTCATCTACCCTGGAAATCCAGAGTTCTTGCGAGAGAACAATGTTTATTTGCTCAGCGAGTCACTCTGGCATTCAGTAATGATGCTCATTAACTATGCCCTTGTAGCCGAGCTGCACCAATCACATCGGTGTATCTGATATAGGTGGGCCAGGGGTGAGCTAAACAGATGACGACAACGATGCGACGTCAAAGTCATTAGTAAACATTGCAAGATGGCTACGAGTGAACACCAGTTGTTTGAAGCTTTGGCCGCTACAATGAACAAGTTAAACTTGTCTTTTTACATAAAAAAGGGAACAGAAGACAGCCCTTTTTCCTTTGCAAGAAGCACGTTTTTGCTGTTTTGGCAACCGGATACAACAAGTGTAATCTACCAGTTAGCTCCGCTGATAGCTAAGCGTTGTTGTGATTGGTCGTAGTGTTATCCAATTGCGTGCAGTGAGATTTTCAAATGCATGCTTGGTGCCCCCCCTCGAGTTGGGCCATTTTTATTACTCATTGCTTGACCCTTAATCTTGTGCATTTGGGTCTGAATTTCCAGGCTACCTTGTCATCTGCAAATTCAACACCTCTGTCTATCTCTGCAGTAGAGTAACGGCACATGCATTCTAACGTTGTTTGGTGTTTTTTGCCCCCAACGTTTCCTTCCAGGCAGCGTCGCAATGGTTATGTTTAAGGGCAAAATTAGGGGTAGCTGCCTGGAGGGCAATGTTGGAGGCAAAAAAAACACAATTGAGAAATTCTAACTATGATTGTAACACATCCAGCACAATTCAGATTCTACACTAGTGCCTCTGACTGGAAGCACACTTAATTTTTGTTCTTTTTCTCTTTGTACACCTTTACCTGAGATCACTGCTCTCTAAGGACAGCTTCTTAGTGTGTGTGTGTGTGTGTGTGTGTGTGTGTGTGTGTGTGTGTGTGTGTGTGTGTGTGTGTGTGTGTGTAAAACAGAGTTAGAGAGAGAGAACACAGAAACAGAGACAGACAAAGGGACAGGCAGATGGAGAGTGAAATAGAGACTGGTTGTGAGAGTTGGTGAGAAGTACGGTACTGTTTGCTTGAAAGGGGTCTCTAGGCATAGAGATATCCCGGTGTATCACCTACTGTGATTTGTTCTACTTCTGGTGGGGCTGATAATTCTGCCAAGCAGGCTGTGTTTGCTTACCTGGTCAGTGTAACAATATGCAGCACAATATGTACAGTAGCCTTCTGATGAGCACTCTGTGTAGGTGAATGAGTACTGTATCTCTTCATGTGGGTGGATTTTGTACATTTGTGGATGCATGTATGCTAGTATTTCTCCACATATACAGTACATGCATGGCAGCTTATGTATCTGTCTAAATATATGTGTGTGTGTGTGTGTGTGTGTGTGTGTGTGTGTGTGTGTGTGCGTGTGTGTGTGTGTGCGTGTGTGTGTGCGTGTGTGTGTGCGTGTGTGTGCGTGTGTGGGTGATTTTGTGGGACTCTTGCACTCCCATCATTGCTTTACTGCAGATCAAAATTGCAATGAATATTCGTATACACATAACTTGGCTGGTAACTATGGCAACTGCTGTGTAGTGGCGCTCAGTCCTCTGACATTAGGGGGGTGCCTGGGCATAGCAGAGCAGAATCACACACACGCACACTGGTAGGTTTAAAGTGGAACTATGCAGGATTTTTTTTTTGGCTCAATTTACCTTAACTGAATAGCTTCGGAATCATTGGACTGGTTATGAGTTTTTTTTTAGTTGAATGGCCTCGTCTCGCCCCCCCCCAGTGCCTGTGAGTGGAAAAAACACCATTGAAACTGTCGGCCGGTGAGTTGCCGGCCTCAGCGTTACAAAGGATTGAATGATATCAAATCTTACGATGTAAAAAATTGCATCATGGCACTGCACACATATGCCCATTCAGAAACTGGCTAACGAGGTAGTGATGGAATTTTTCACACTATCGTCATGGCTGAGCCGGCAATAAAAGAAGCAGGAAGCTAGGATCGCATTGTCGGAGGAACAGAGAAAGAGGAAGCGGCAGACTGACCAAGCAAGGAGTCAGACACAAGTAAACATAGGAGCTGCCAAATATCTATTCCGAAGCTGTAGAGCTATAGAGAACCCTGCGAGCAAAAAGTGAGAAAACAGCAAAGAAATGGCCAAAACGGCATAGTGCCCCTTTAAAGCTTAATACAGGCTCCATTGAGGTGGAAAAGCCAAAGCAGATTGAGACAGATACCCTAAGGTAGACAGAAAGGCAGAGCCCTCCATCCTCGTTCATTAGTTTGTCTTGATGACTTCACTGTCAGGGAAAGATCAAGTTTACCCTCAGGCTTATTGAATCACCAAACAAATCTAAATCCAACCGTGGCAGCAGCTTGGCCCTGGAGTCCCCCATATTGTTTCCCTATGTTGGGCCGAATCACCGGCGTGTAAAGAACAAGGCCTGTTTTGTTATTGGGGCCTAATGTCTTTGTCTTTGCCAAACTACTTTGCTCTGATGAAAAAGGGATTAAATGAACTCACATCCACCCACGCTGCAACCATTAAGACCAAACATGTGCTGCATGAGAATCATTCTGGTCATTAGCGGCCCTATTTTAAAGGAGTCCCATTGCTGAGCTAGGCTGCGTGAGCAGAAAGCTAGTATGGCTCATGGCATTGCCCAGACCATGTAATATCCATAAACAAAGAGCAGCAGGTGCACACAGGCGTGTGCGTGTGCGTGTGTGTGTGTGTGTGTGTGTGTGTGTGTGTGTGTGTGAAAATGTATGTGTTCAATATATCTCTGTGCCTTATGTGGTTTCAAGAGACAAAGTCGCTGATAATAGATTGTTTCCTCAGACTGATCGTATATCAAAATCCCTGTCTTTGTGTGATCATACCCTCTGTAACCGACATGCATCAGCCCCTCCAACTACCATCAAACCTGGAGCCATATATCCAATTTCGATTAGGCTACGTGTCACCTTATGTGCCTTATAAAATACCAGGGGTAATGATTGATGTTAGCATGAGCCAGTGTTGCCCCTCTGTGTGGCTCTTTAGCTTTTTGTATCACCTTTACACTATCAGCTTATCAAATATTTATCACCTCACTCACACATGGCGTGCCTCTGGTGTGGTTTTCAGTTGACACTAAGCTCGGGGTCAAAGAAAAAAACATGAGGTGTAATGAATTTAAAAATAATCCCAACATGACCCTCTGATGGTATCATAAAAAAGAGAAGAGTAAAAACAAAATTTTAAACAAAAATCCAGATATTTAAAAATGGTTTTGTAAGAATTGTTTGGAAATTGATAGATACTGGAGGTGAAAAAGTCAGAGGGCCAGCTGCAGCTTCAAGAGGATGTGTATCTTGAGGCCCACAAGACAGCTGTACACACAAAGACACTGCATGTGGAACATAGGTGAATGGCAGAGCACCTCTGTTTTGATGGTGGATGGCTCATCGCTCTTCTGACAATCGTATCACCCCAGTTGCTTTGTAGAAAAACCTCATTAAGCACTCAAGGGCACAATGTCTGAGGAAATGACTAGTTGGACAGCTGGATAGATGAGTGGGTGGACTTCTTACGCTGCATTGCCACAGCATCTGATCTTATTGATTCCTGCATTAAAGTTACAGTCACAACATATGTAATCCCATAATGTCCACGAAACCAGCAATTATCATAACCTATGAATGTAGAAATTTGCCCTATGTCTCTGTGCAGTAAATTTGCACGGCATGGTGGGTACAGAAATAGGTCAGTCCTGCCATCTTTCTTAATGGAATCTTGGGTGGCAACCGGGGACCATCTGTTCACATGGTCTGCTCTCTAAACCCTGTGGTCATCCCTGTGCCTACCCATCCACCAACACATCGCATGGCACTCTGCATATTGACCCCTGTCAACTGCAAATTCAACACATCTGTCTATCTCTGAAGTAGAATAACAGCACATCCATTCTAACAGCAATTGTAACAAATCCAGCACCATCCACATTCTACAGTAGAGCCTGTGACCGGAAACACACTCACTCGTTTGTACTCTTTCTCTCTTTGTAAACCTTTGCCTGAGATCACCACTCTCTTACCCAATTTTAACTATTTATTACCTTATGTTTAAGGACAGTTGCTTACTGTGTGTGTGTGTTTGTGTTTGTGTGTGTTGGCAGGAAAGGTGAGAATGTGCATCCTCCTCAAAAATTCTCTCCCACCCCCTGTGACTGCTTGCATGAAGAACAGCTGTCATTCACACTGTTCTACTTTTCAGACTGGCATTGTTTATGTTAGTGCAGTATGTCTTACCCTTATGTACTGTATATGAACATTTTTGTACTGACAGTTCTTTGGGCTTTTATAAGCATTTTTGTGATTTTTTTTTTTTTACAGCAGCCATACTGCCAGAGTCTGTTTGTATCCCTGAGTTTATCCATGAACGCATTTGTATTTGCCTGAGTATAGATACATTGTGTGTGTGTGTGTGTGTGTGTGTGTGTGTCTGTGTCTGTGTCTGTGTCTGTGTTCGTGAGCATGCATGTGTAAATGCATTCTGTTTGTGTCTATTTGGGCTGGCTAATTACGCTTTCCTGTCGAGTGTGTGGAACAAATTTGTTTTTGTCAGTAAACTTCACAGCATGGATACAGCTGTCAACACAGCACCATCTCCAGCATCACACTTCTCCGTGACAATAGCCTCATCCTTTAGTATGAAGGTAACAGGCAGCATATGTCATATAGACTAAGACATCTGGCTCATTATATTGCATGATTGCAAGAGTCAGGATTTTACTACATGGTATTTTATCCATCCACGGGGAGCAGTATGTGTTACTGATGAATGAGGAATCGGTACAACAAACACATCTACCCACTCACATACAGACACTTATGCAAGTGCACTCTGAACTAGGACTTGGCAATGGTTGGTTGAAATCATCACAGCATTTATAATATTTTTATATATCAATATACACAGTGAGATGGCAAAGTCATGCAAAATCATATGAATAATCAAATTGATGTTCAAAACAATGAATGTTCCAATGTGATGCAGTATACGAGATCAAACTATTTATGTATACAATAGACATCATATAGTACAGTTTTGATTAAATGATTCTAATAAATATCAAAGGATAACTATAAGGAATTATCAGACAGTCCTTCCCTGGACACATACATTCACATAAACACAATCAATTCCCATAGTGTCAGTCAATAGTATCTGTCGAAGAAAGTGCCTACAATCAATAGCCGCAGAGACCATCTCTCCATGAATCATCACACTCCCTTCACAATCCAATTTCCTTGTAAATTTATAGGAGTGGACACGGACAGATCTATACATTTTTCACCTCTGTGTTCAGCATTCGTGACATGACACTTTGCTCCATCAATGTGTTCCTCCTCTTATTCCCTGAACATAAACCCTCCCATTTGTTGAATTTTAGCTAGCTGTACTGCTTATTCGTTTTATAATTTGCCATAATGTATTGATGGCAATGCAATTGGCATTGACTTAAATCCTCTGAACGGTGATGAATAGCTGTTTATGCTGGAGGGACCACGGGGGACAAGCACTGCAGCAGAGGGAGTGAGATGGAGTGAACAGAAGGAGAGAGAAGGGTGTGGTCCCGGCCAAAGTCTTGATGACTATACATGCACGTAGAAGTGCAGTAATCCACAACAACTAGGTTTTAATAAAAATGTTTTGTACAGCATGAATTATATGTTTCAAAATATGAAAAATAAGTATTAATTCAGGATGACTGATTTAGTCAGTGTTTGGCTTTTAGCCTCCCTTGCGGCATGGCTCCAGGGAAAACAATGCTGGTCTGTTGGGCTTTTGGTCGGTCCACCACTTTGGTCTAGACTGAAATACCTCAACAGCTATTGGATGGATTGCCATGCAATTCAGACATTCCACAGTAATAACTTTTATGATCCCGTGACTCCTCCTCTAGCTTTGCAAGGGATTTATTACCAAATACCTGCAAAACTAACAAACTTTCTATCAGCCTCGGCTGTACTTTATGGTTAGTGCTAGTAAACATATGTTACCATGCTGACATGCGAAATTAAATTTGGTAAATATAGTAAACCTAATACATTCTACTGCATTTTAGCATTGTCATTGTGAGCATGATGGGAGCATGAGTAAGTTGGCATTTAGTGCAAAGCAAAGCTGTGCCTAAGTACAGCATGGCTGTTGACATTTAGTCTTGTTATGAAAAGTATTACATATTTAGGTAACTGTTACTTTGTTTTAATTTAAGCTTAATTCTGATGGTTAGAGCAAACCAGAAAAATACCTGAACCTTTTTTTAAGTGTTTTAAGAGATATTATTGTTAAGTTATTACGTTAAGTGTATGACAAGTATGAGTACATGTGTACGTTCATTTATGAAATGATAAATGTTAGTTTGTATGTTTTTTTTATTGCTTTGATTTACTGCTACATGTCACTGGATTTAGTGGTTCAGCTGGGTGAAGGCAGCCCTGGCTTGCTTTTTCTGGGCTGCTGCCACATAAGAAACATAAGTCGTGCACTGAGCAGTGGAGGAGTGAAGAGGCAGGAGTAGGAGGGGATGAGAGGGAAAGCAGGGTGTCATAGGAGGAAAGACGAGCAACAGGGAGCCCTGCCATCAAGCTGCGTTGTTTCAACTTGTAGAAATCTACACACTGCTTTCTCATTTCGCAAGCAGACAGTGCTGCACATCTGAGCATGCATGTTTAAATACAGGCAGAGCTTACAGTATTATATTATCCAGAAAACGGCCCCCTTCAAATTAAGTCACGTAAGTATTGGAGAAGAGCGCTGACTGTTTGAAACAATGACAGCTACAGCTAGAGTTCCTTCAACTGATAAACAACAAAACATAGAAAGATACATTTGTATGTGAAATATGCACTAAGGCTACAGGAAGTAGTTTGTATCACCTAATGGAGTACAGTACACCATTCACACCATAGTGTTGTTCTAATTGAATTTCTTCCTTTGTTTCATTTAATTGATCAGCATCCCACTGCTTTTGAATTTGCAGCACACTAGGGAGAGTTTTACAACTCTGAAATGGTTGGTCTCACTTTGTCCTCATGAATGATTTTTCCTTAAGCCTTGCTTTAGGCCAGTCATAACTCTGAGCCATTCTGCGGGATGACTCATCATTGCTTGTTCTTATTTCCGCATATCTATTAAGCTATCCAATTGCTACCTGTGCCTCTATTGCTGAAGAGCCAGTGACCTACACGCGTCTTCTTTCACTGCAGCCCCCGTGCACTTGTCTGTCACACTCTCTCAAACTGTTTTGCAGAGGAAAAGGTCAAGAGAGTAGATGTTCACTTATCTGGCTATCTGGCCTTCTCCTCATTACATCAAAGTCACCTGTGACTTACAAGGCAATGTGTCTGAGACACTGTGACGACCATACATGTTGATTTGTTTCATTTAATGTGGCCGAATAAAAACGACTCTGCACGTTCATTCTAAAAAATACTCGCAAATTAAATTATGCCTCTGTAACTAAAATGATTGTGTTTGTATTTTATAATTTGTTTCATATATTGTTTGTCTGGTGGCATTTCCCTTGGAGTGTGTCGTAAACAAATCCAAAATCACTTAGTTAATTACAACAAATCCACCGTAGCTTATAAAAAAATTTCTAAGCTAAAATATTGCCTTCCTTGAGTCTGGGCAAAGTGACTGCTTATGCATTCTGTTTACTTTTTACAATATGATTATTTATGCTCTGCTGAAACCTCAGTCTGAGGAGTGAAATGAGATTACACTTTGAGTCACATTAGAATGCAGGCCAGAGACAGACAGACAGACAGACAGACAGATAGACAGACAGACAGACAGACAGTTTGAGGCACACAGTCACTGAGCAATCAGTCAACAGGCAAATAGGCAAATGGACAGGCAGAAAATTGCGTGCAGACAGAGAGAGACCTAAGTAGGCAGTTACGGAAGATGCATACATTCTCATGTTTGTCATTTGGAGCCCCCTGTCACTTCAAAGAAAACACTTTCCCCATCTCATTTTTGTCATAGCTGCCTGGTATGGTCTCAGGGAGGAATGCTGAGGGACTCAGAGCCTCTGGGATGACGCACACCTAATGGATCCGAGCTTGCAGCATCAGATTGATCCAACCGCATCTAACACCGCTGCCACTGCCAGGCACATTTCTTAAAGCTTTACAAAAATAGGATTAGGGACAGAGGACATTACCAAGATTAGCAAAGAATGAAAATCCATTTGGTTGCAATACTGCTGATTAAACAGGAGTTTTATTCTATATTTCCCTATAGATGCAGAAGTACAATATTGTAGAGCAAAAGAAGGACAACCTTTGTTTTTATACTTTATTTGGTAATCAAAGGGAAATTAGTTTTATACTGCATTTGCATAAAACACCATCCTGTCAAGGCTGATGATTACATTTAGTATGTTTACTTGCTCTTAAGTAATCAGGTTACAGTTTGCTTACTCCAGTAAGCTGATTTCTTAACTGCCATATAAATGAGAGCCTGGAGACCAGGGAAAGTACCAGTGGAGCAGGTTCATGGAGGGAAAGGTAATTAATCATGACTTAGTGATGCAACCTTATATTTGATAGCTTCCAGGGGTCTAAATAAGGTTTCCACTAATGTCTCATCCTTGTCTACAAACTTATCTTGTCCTACACCTTGGCTACCTAAATGAGCTAAAATCTGCCCTTAAGAAGTGCACGCTTATGTCCAGCTACTTACCTACAGCACATTGAACATCCAACAGCATGCAAATAACAAAATAGATCACTAAATCAACTGGTACTTATTCCATAATAACTGCTAACAAAATGCTGTCTGTCCGAGGCTTGTGACCTTTCTTTACATTGTGCCTCAGCGCCCTTGTGCTCTTAGCTGTCCGTCAGATTGTGCACCAGCTCACCCACTCACAGGCTTGAATGCTAAAGGATCATTTCTCCCATATCCCCAAAGACTTTTATTTCCTCCTCAACATGATTTTAGACTGCAAAAGGGGAAGACTAATTGTGATTTTAGTTGGTGGTTCCATAGTAGGCTGCAAGCAAACGATAAATCAGCATTTGCAACTGATGATAGTAAATTAACCTGGAGGTTCCTGGAGAAAGAAACAAAGTAACTCCCAACTCCATAGATGTTGCTCTCTAACTCACAGATTTCCCTGGAGTGGGCTGAGCATTAAGTTTAATTTCCCAGTTGGGACTGATGAAGAATCACATTTTTCTTGGTGCAGGCTTTATATGCTGCATGTCAATTGCTCTGTTGAGCAGGAACTGCCTCTTCTTCTGTCTCACCATCTACACATCGGCAGGTCTGAGTCACATAGAGAGATAGTGTGTGGGAGTGAAGGGATCATTGGAGATGGGGCTGACAGCATCCCAACGTTCGGTTAAAGGGTGTACAGGTTATTATTGCAGCAACATCAGTGGTTGAAGATAGATGACATGATCCTGAAACTGAGTTAAGGAACAATAAATAGCAACTGTCACATAAGGTTTAATATGAATGGAAAACACCTCTCTACTGAGAAGGGTAGATAATTGCCAGTGTTCAATGTGTAGGCATTGCTAGATGCTTCTTATTGTGTTTTTTTAATTGTTTTTTTGACCGTCCTATGACTCCTGTGACGGTATGAGGCCGGTCATAGATATGGTCTTGGGTTTGTTCTGAATATGCTGTTGTCACTCGTGTCATGTTTGCACTTCTAATTGCTTATCAGTGGAGTCAGCACAGTGGGGACCATCTGCTAAGCTAGGTTTCAGATCCGTTTACCCCCATTAGGATTCTGTTTCCTGGAATGGGACGGCCATGCAGTGTCCCTAAAACACATCACCTCCACCAGCCACCCGCTCACAGTTTCCATTAGATCATCAGGGGACATTCACAGGTGATGTAGGAGGCACAGGAAGGGGGGGGATTATTGTATGAGAGGGAAGGTGAAGGTGAGATATGGGGGAAAAAGGGAATGAGAAGAAAGAAAAGCAAAAAAAAGCAAAAAAAACCCAATCTTCTTAACTTCTTAGAAGTGTACTAAAATCAAGAATTGATCTTGATATAGATTTCAGCAGAGGCTGAAATGCATATTTGCAGAAGTTTGTTTCAATTTCAATATACTTGACTTGGTTTAATCATCTTTTGTTTAATCATATAACAACGTCTAGCTTGCTTGTGAGTAAATCAGAGGAGCGGAGACATGTTTTGGCTTTGTTACTGAAGTTCTTTCATATTAGGAGCTACTGCAAGGTGCTAATTACATGGTTTGTAGGTCTGACTTTGCCTCTGGCCATAAATTGCATCAGTATTGACTTCAAAGCCTCAATGCATCAAAGGACCAGAAGCAACAATTCTCCTCTCCTCTCCT